>NC_084605.1:26309821-26654821 GCF_033807715.1 Cololabis saira | reverse complement strand
CAAATTGCAATGAACTTAACTCTTTCAGCATCTAGCATGTGTGGCAGAGCGGGATGATTATGAGTAGAAATAAATGAATAAAGGCCAACAATGCTGCCTGCAGGGGACTCCAAGACGTGAAAACAAGAATCAAAGAAAAAAGGAACACGGGTTCAGGACTGAGGAGGCAGAGATTGTAGAGTCAATAAGAACATAGTTTTACAGTTTTTCTCAATCACTTTGGTACATTTTTCCAATCATTCTTGCAATTTGCAGAAGATCAAGTGCATTTCTCAAAACAGTTTGAACAAATAGCAAAACACTGTGGATCACCTGCAAAAGCCAGTCTCTTGCTCAAAATCCTTAGTCCATCCCTCAAAAGCAAGTTTTTGTGTCAATATACTTGTCAGTGCCATCAGAATGTTTAATCATTGTGTCATTGTGTACAGATAAGACAGTCAAATTCATTAGTCATGTTGGCAATTGAAGGCACTTTGAAGGGACATGTTGATGTAAAATGTGGTTTAGGTATGATGACAAGTGTTGTACATTTGACCTCATATAATGTATACGTGTAAGATTGATTGGAAAAGACAAGATTCACATTTACAGAATGACTTCTTCATTGGCAAAGATTGACATTGCATCCGTAAAGAAAAAAAAAAGACAGCACTGCACATAACAAAGGTGAAATACAATACGTAAGTGTAAACATAGGTCAAAAATATAAACATAGGTCATACAGTAGGTAAACAAAAAAATATGAACAACTCCCCAAATTCTAATCTCAATCCTGATCTTCAGCTTCTTCCCGTTCCTGTCTGTTAGGCCACAAATTCTCATCCACGTCACACCTGATGTCCTCCCGTGCAAGGCAGCGTGGATAGTATCTTCTTGCATGCCTAATCCATGCTCTGCAGGAATCTGCAGTAATGTCTTGGCATGCTGCATCCATTGCAGCCAGAAGGGTCACTTGTGTGTGTGGCTCTGTAATTTTGTATGGGGCATTACTGTATTGACATGTAAATACAGTAAACTCCATGTAATTCAGCACATACTGTACATAATTGAGGACACAGTTGTTCTGCCAACATTTGGCTGCACCCTTCTCCCCGCTTCAGCCATAGTCAGCCCATGATTCAAAACATGGTCTACAAGTGTTGCTCTGATTTCATCAGGAACACGCATGTGTCCTCCTCTTCTGCCTCTTCCTCTTCCTACTCCTCCACCACGCAGCCTCACCCCTCTTCCTCTCCTTCTTCTTGGCTGTTGTCCTTCCATTGTCAGACATTGTAACTTTCTATTGTGCTCTGGTTACCTATATACTCCCCAGTAGATTGTTCATGAGATGCTCCCTTGAGCTCATTCAGAAAACTGTCGATCATTGGTTGATCAACTCTTTTCATTAGAGAAAGTCTAGATTCACCTGGGAGGAATTTACCAATTTAGATCATATTTACAGACAAATGTCTTATGGAAATGTATATATGCTTGACATGTTATGATGGCTTGGTAAATCATTTTGCATGTGAAGACTTATATGATGAACTATAGCCTAAATGTTTTGGGGAAAGAGACTATTTGATAGATTCCTATAACAAAGCATTTTGATTAGCATGACAAAAGCAATTGATAATGTACGAAAAAACTGAGAATTGTACACAATCATTTGCATGGATGGACAAAAGCATTTGCAATTTGTTCAATGCAATGAGAAACTGCCTTTTTCATCTGCACAAATGGCATGATGATGTGAAAACTGAACAAGAACTTTTGAGAATTTCAATTCTGATGTGAGAAATGTACCAAACCAATTGAGAAAAACTGTAATAACAAACAAGCTAAAACATGGGATACTTAAAACTAAAATGGGTGAGCTGGGGTCCTCGGTGGGAGGCAGCCCAATAGGAAAAGTGTCCTTCCTCCCTCGCCTGGGTGCAGCACTACAAACACACACACACAAAACATGCAATTAAAAGTGCCCCAGTGCCTACTGTTATGCAGGAGTGAGGTCTCACCACGATGCATAGCCTCCCACCGAATGACACCCAGTCCACACTAAAACAAGAACAAAAGGTTAATAAAATCCCCCAAAACACAAATACAACCCAACTGATAACAAAACAAACTCAAAACCCCAATAAACAAAAGAAAGAAAACCCAGCCAAACAAACCAACAGGGCAGCCACCTGCAGGAATCAGCAATGAAAGCATATGATAGTATGCTAAGTGCCAGACCCCTTAGCCTTTGATTAGCACTGGATGACATACTGTATATGTGATATACTCAGTTCCTTGGAAAAGTACTGTTACTCAACAGTCAGCTGCTGCATCTATAGATGAAATCTGGTGGGTGGTGTCATCGGACATGGTTTTGAGTCCTTGAACATAATTGGTGCAAATTAGCCCCGCCCCTTCATCTGATTGGTCGATATCTGATAGTTCCTACTTTCTGCCATAACTTTTGAATGGTTTGATATAGAGAGCCGTGGCTGGTGTCATCCGCATGGAAGTCATTCAGGCGCTTCCACTGCAGCACGCCTGAACGTGCACAAGGGTGCGAGGACCTCATTTCACACAAAAAACCTCATTGCTGCTTGCAGCTTTAATATTGTCTTGTCCTTCCTTTTCTCCCTGCTGGTCTATTGGTCTTTCAATCCCATCTGTTTGCCTGTCTGCATTTGTTTCATTCTTCTTTTGGATTGCCGTTGTTTTCTGCAAGATGCCTTTTTGAATTCATTTTTTTGGGATTCCTGTCTGAGCAGCGTTTTTTATTGTAATCAAGGACTTTACTCTACTCCTATGCATTTCCTACATTTGGGTCCTCTGAACTCACTTTGTGACAGAGGATGAGACGCCATTTTACTGTAACACATGGATTGGGCACAACAAAGTCCAGACCTGAACCCCATTTAACATATTTGGGATGTGCTGGAGAAGACTTTGAGTAGCACTCCAACTCTCACATCATCAATATGAGATCTTTGGAAAAATTAATGCCACTCTGGATGTTGTTGAGACATTGCAGAAGATTATTGGAACGATGCCACAGTGAATGTGTGTACTTAAAGCTAAAAGTGGTTGACTGAAATATTTGAATGTGGGACTTTTTTTGAACAGGCAGTTTAGATTCCAGAAGCAGATCCAGACACAGCATCCCTCTGAATCAATCCTCCTAAACACTTAGCTGTTGTGCTCAAAAAAGGTTTAGTGTTCCTATGTATCTCTGGTAAAGTGGATTGATAGATTACCAATGCCATCTGCAGGTACACCCATTATCTAAGACCCGATGGGATAGCGTCACTAACAAAAGAGAGCAGTCTAGGAAGTACAGGGATATTGTATTTAGCCAGAAATTCATAGTATGAAAACATATGACCGTACTTATCAAACAACTGTCAGGCCAGCAGAATTCTATCATCCAACCATGTCTTTAAAAACAAAGATTTATGTGTATCACAAAAACAATTCAAGTGATTACATGAGAAGTATTTATGAGGAGAACAGTTGTGTTTTGTGTTGTGTTCTTCTTTTTTCCTTCTTTTTCTTCTTTTTATCACTACCTCAAACTGCTGCACCTTAAAATGTTAAAATGTTTATACTGTAGATAGTAATACCACATTTGTTTATTGTTTATTTGTTTATTGTTTATTTTTTTTACTACCAAAGAGCGAAATAACCGAATCAAATTCCTTGTTGGACAATGTTCGAACCTGGCCAATAAAGCTGATTCTGATTCTGATTCTGATTCATGACCAGCACCAAGGTAACCATTAATGGAAACTGGAAAGCTTAAGCGGATGTTTTCTAACTATGTTCTATTGGAAATGAGATGTTCAAATCATTACTTCTTTGTTTATTTACATTTTACATAGTGTCCCAACTTTGGGAATTGGGGTTGTACATACTACATCCACCTTTATTCCCTTGGCCAGCAGTGTCCTGGTATCTTCCAAATGTGATGCTCATGAGCACTTTACACAGGGATGAAACACGTAGCCAGGAGGACCCAGAGATCATATTTAACTACAGCACCAGCAAAGGAGGTGCACACATCCTAGACCAGCTGCTGGCTTGCTACAGAAGTCAAAGATGAGCTATGATTAAATATCATTTTTACAATATGCTAAATATCTCAGTTGATATTGCATTTTCAGTCTGGATGCCAAGCCAACTAACCCAGACTGAAACGTAGTGGGGATCTTTTTCTTGTGGAGCTAGGCAAGGTTGTGGTGACTTCGCACACCCAAAAGTGTTGTTACTTTAACCTACTGAATCCGCCACCACCGGTGTTACTTGCCCTGAGCAAGCCAGATTGTAACAATGTACTTTTGCCATTTGAAAAAAGTTCAAACAAACAACTTGGAAATTAAAACTTACCCAGCTTTTCTGGTCATTGGGCTTGTATAGTTAAGATATTATTTATAACCTTATTTAACCATTAGTTGTGGCACCAGCACTGTCAAAACATGTGGAACCCCCCCCCCCCCCCCAAAAAAAAAATCTATAAAAAAGTATAGCCACCATTCATCATCATCTTTGCTAGTGCTTATCATTGTGTGGGAGGATAAGCGATGATCAAAAAAGTAATCAATTGCAATATACAGCTTCAGTGAAGGATGAGTCATGAATCGTTTATTACCATAGTGCAGGAAATGGCATGGTATTAATCGAACAAGAATATAAATGCTTCTTCTCAAATAAACAGCTGATTTGTGTTTTACATCCCAACTGACTTCATCATATTAGTATTTGGACCTAATTTCTCTTTCAAATAAATGTTTGTGTGAAAATAACATTAATATTTCCACATCTAACAAGGTATGACACTCCAGTGACAGGAACATTACGTTGACCACAGCCTCCAACTCGAAAGATGACTTTTTCAGCCACATGATTAAAATTCCTTAGTGACAATTTCAAGCATAATACCTCACATTTGCATGCTCTCACAGGACAGAGGGATCCGCATCGCCCCCTTCCTCCCTCCCTCCCATTCAAACACTCTGACTCCGTCCACTCTGACTTCAGTTCTTCTTGAGGTCCTTGAGGAAGAGGACCAGCAGGCATGTTCAGGTAAATCTTGCATACGGGACATTTAAGTTATTGATGTGTGCTTACAGACAACACTCTGCATGCTTCTTCTCCCACTTCCTCCAGCTGGGACAGGGACTGTGGGCCTTTTGACAGAGTTGGGTATGTCATACAGGATGTCATCGATGCTTTATTACATCCATATTGGCTTTATAACTAAGCATTTTGTATTTTTACATCAGAAAATATTGTCAGGAAGTTAGTTTTCTGTCAGATTATTTGTGAGAGAAACAGGAAAACTGGCGCCAGACAATGTTTGAACTCTTTGATCCAGATAATAATTTCAGCATGTTCACTTATGACACCTGGGGAATGGGTAAAGGCATTTATCATGTTTGAACTTTTCAGAATGGATGTGAGCCAGTTGTTCGAAATCGTTACTCTCCATCAGGAAACTATACACTTTGACTCAAACTAGGGGGAAATGTGACCAAATATGCACCTCCAGTCAACGATGTCTACTCTGAGGATGTCCAAGTTTCTAAACTGTTTCAACGGTGTAATATGTGCATCACATTTGTAGGCATTATCCATAGTGCGGCATGTAGGCTTGTTTAGTTACCAAAGAAAAATGTGGGTATTTAATATATTTGGGCCTTAAAATTGTTGTACTTTACCATTAAAAAAAAAAAGATTATGCTTGACAGTTTCGTATAATACAAAATGTAGACACACAATCATTTTGGAGCCCAGAAAATGTAGAAATACAAACATTTTTGAGCTTCTAAAAAAGGCTTCACAATGAAAAAAAGCAAACAAACAGCTGTATCACATTTTGGGGTGAATTCGTCTTGTTATGGTATTGGAATTGGTTTCAGTTACTTTTCTGAAGAAATGCAGACCCACAAGGAATTTAAATTCCATTTTTGCATTAAATAGAAATGTGATGTTTTTGTTGTTGAAAGTTGAGTGCTAAATGAAATGTTAAGCGTGCAACCAACTTTTCATGGTGATTGTTAGTTTGTGAACCTTTAAGATTTTTCTTAATTTCAGTATAAATATAATCAGATTTAATCATAAACCCTGAAAGCAACTAAAGAGAACACACACACAAAAAACAATACAGAACAAGAGGATACTTGGTGATTTATGTATCAAAATTGCCAAAACAACCGTACATTTAATTTCTGTAATCTCTTTATGTTGCAAATTAATGCCACTAAACTTCCTATCAAAAATATAACTTGGAGGAATTATAAACTGGAATTTTAAGTTTTTCATTTGTATCTGCAGATAAACACATGGACAAATGTGTTGATGCCTGAAGTCAAAGACAGAAAAATGGACAAAGGGTAACTGAAAATACTCATAAGTAAAAATGAATTATGATTAACTAAAAAAAAAAAGACCAATAAAAATTAGACATTGCCTTTGAATTGTGCTCAACAGACATTATGAAAACCAAACTAATTAAATTGACCTGGGTAGATTAAATGGTGCCCTCAAATTAATGCTGTTGCAAACCCTTTTTAAGGTAATTACTGCATTGAAGTAATTTCTGTAACTCTCACTGAGACTTCTGCACCTGTGGACTGCATGTTTTAACTGGTGGAGTAACAACAAATTTGTCCAAGTTTGAATGGTCTTGCAATCAAGACTATAGCATGAATACGAAATATCTGAGCAGAGTAAAATCTATGGCACAAAGTGTTTACAGATTCTTATTACTGCACACTTGGAGCTTATTTTCCTTTTCCTCAATGTTAAGACGTGTTCTCTATCGTATGAGAATATCTCTCCACTACATATAGAATATATGTTATGGGATTTACTGACAATCCCGCAGCTGACGTGAAAGCTTCTTTAAGACACACCACGCCTACCGTGGCTTCCCCTGCGCCCTATAAATGGGTCCACCTGCGCAGGGGTCAGCTGATCCTCTGATTTTCACTGCAGAGTCGGACGTGAGAGCAAACGAGACGCAGTTCTGTGGGGAGTTGAGCGGTGGCTTTTGTGCATCCACTTACCTACGGGTAGTCTGGGTTGACTCCTCTCAGGGTGGAAAGTCGCCGGTGGCTCCCTTGTATCTGGGAAGGCAGAGTTGAGCCGGGGGTACTAAAAGTACAGTTGGCTGAGGAAGCGACAGCGTTGCGGGTGCAGCCGGCATCCCCTCTCATATCTCCTTTTCATTCTTCTTTTCTTGTTTCAACGGGGTGTGGGAAGTTGTCCATTGAGTGAATTGTACCGCAAAAATAGGTACAGCTGGCCGGAGAAGCGACGAGTCACGGGCACGGCCAGCACGCTCGTCCTGGGCCATTTCCTTGCCGTTAAATGAAACGAAAAAAAAAAGGAGGTCATCTCCTTGTAAACCGCTCTCACCCGCGGCGTGGTGAGAGGCCGAACGGAAAGAGAGTCCATCTCCATCGAGCCCCCCCGCTCGTGCGGTGGGTGCTCTGCCAGTGTGCGGGACCCGCTCAGGTCCTCCGCACCCTCGCAGAAACCGCCACCCCCCAACGGCGGAAGCGGCGACGACGTCCACCCTCTCCCCATTGCCGTGTTGTGCTGTTTGAAACAAAATCACAGCCATAAAACAGGCTAATACACTTAGCAGACAACAACAAACTTTCCGGGTCGCGTGGCGGCGACGTCACAGCGACGACGAGCTGGGAGGGGCGTGTGTAGTCCGGGGGAGGAGCATGCATGGGCAGCACGGGAGGATCCTGCTGCATGCATGAGCTGGGTTTGCCTATTGGCAAGGCAACGGGACGCACGTTGGCGGGTGTCTCAGAGACAAGGCGCCCCTGGTGTAAGCCTACGGGCTACCAAGCGGTCTAAGCCCGCAGCTGGGAGGGGTGTCAGGTCTGTGCCCGGGTCTGGCCCAGCCTCGGTGGAGCATTCACCTCCGGGCCCCCCACATGTGCTGCCTTCAGAGGGGAGGACATGCTGCCTATGGGTCAGCAGGAGGAGGGAGCTTGATGTCAAGCTGTCGCCCCTCCCGCATGGTCTCATCACTAGGGCAGCGTCTGCTCTGGGGATAGAGATGCCGCCCACACGAGGGCTCTTCCCGTCATGGTTTGGTGATGATAGGGGGGGTCTCAGTCTTCTACGTACTTCTTGGTGCCCCTCTCCTCAGACTTCGAGGAGGTGGTCAGGAAGCAATTTCAGACGCCACGGGGTCCGGGCTCTGTCGGGCCATGACGGAAGTTCAAGTTCCAGAGAGGATCAGCTGTGGGCCGACACCCTCTGTGGGCGCAGCGTTGCAGCTATGGTGGCACCCTCGAAGTCAGTTCTTGGGTAAGGGAAGAGCCATAGCAAGAAGTGCGCCGCGATGGATGGCTGGGGCTATGGCAGGTCAGACGAAGCTGGCCGATACAGCATATTGTCCTTGTATCAGCGGCACCCAGTCCAGCAGCCTTCACAGGAGTGGAGGGGGGCAGCTGTCAGGGGAACTACAGCGGGTCTCCTCACTTCTCCCCAAGTTCATGAGAGAACCCAAACCCCCCCCCCCCGTTTTAACAACAACCCAGGGGTATCGTCTTCAGTTTCTGGGCGAACCCCCATCAGAGAGGTGCGAGTGCAGCAGGCGGTCCTCGTGGGGGGACTGGTTCGCTACAGCCGACCTCAAGGACACGAATTTTCGGATTCCAATTTGGGAGGGCCACAGGAGACTCCTCAGGTTTGCCTTCGACGGCAAAACCTTCGAAAATGTGGGGGGGGGACACGGGGGGGACACGGATGTCAGCAGGCAGGGAGGCATGGGCTCTCCGGACCCGGGTACAAACAGTCCCCGTCACTCAGGGCGATATATGTTCCTGGAGGGGTAAATGTGGAGGCAGACCTCCTGTCCAGGAGGGGACCGCACCCAGAGAACTGGAGGCTGCACCCAGCCGTGGTGGAGGAGATCTGGCACCGCTTTGGCAGAGCGGTGACCGACCTGTTTGCCTCAAGCTACACGCGCGCTGCCCCAGTATTACTCCATGGGGAGGGATTCGCCTCCCCTGGGCTGCGATGCCACGGCGCACCCGTGGCCGCAGGGGCTGCTTTATGTTTCCCCCCATTTAGCCTCCTGCCCAACCTGCTGCAGAGATTCAGTCAGGAGGAGGTTCAGGTGATTCCGGCTCGTGGGTGACGCCACTGTTGCACGGGACACCATGGAAGCTCCCAGTTCGCCGGGAATGGGGCTAATGGGTTCTGTGGTCCGTACAGAAGGTCCGGCCTTTGGGCCCGCTTCTGCGGCGCGGCTCCCCCGCCCCCGGAGTGTGCAGCGTCTCCTTTCTTGGTGGCGGACCGAGCCGCCCTGTCCGCCCCAGGTGTCCCGCCACGGAGCCCGCCGCCGGGCAGGCTGACCCCCGGCTCAAGCCCTCCCGGCCACGCGACGGAGCCCCGCGGTTGAACCCACCCGCGGCTCCCGCGACCAACCCACCCCGAACGTGGTGCGCTGCGTCTGTTCTCAGCCTCAGCGCCAGGGGAAGCCGGTGTCTAAGGCTAGGCTTTCTCACTGGGTCATGGAGGCGATCCACCGGGCATGCGACGAGGACAGTGAGCCGGTGCCGGAGGGGGTAACAGCGCGCTCTACATGGGGCGTGTCCACCTCCTGGGCCTCGTGTCGCGGAGCCGCCCTCTCAGACATGTGTGCGGCCGCGACACGGGCAAAACCAAACACTTTTGCCAGATTTTACAGTCTGAGCGTGGCCACCAGCGCCTCCTTTGGGGAGCGTGTCCTGGGGGCCGTGTCTCCTGGAGTTGATTCGCTTGCCCCTGGGCCGTTGGCATAGGGCCTGGCCAGGGGGATGTCACTATACTAGTCAGTGGACTAGCAGAGTGCGGGTCGCCTGAGTGGCCTCTCCCTGCACCCCGCCCTTGCATCTGGCGGGGTTGGTGGTGCGGGACTCCCGTACGGGGTTGGTGTCACGCTGCGTCTCGTGGTGTTTCCACCTTCGGGGGGGCGAAGCTGCCTGACGGGGTCGCTCTTGGAGCAGGTGTCCGCTCTGTCTCCTTGAGACCCTCGCGGTGTGTCTTACAGAGCCCATAACATATATTCTATATGTAGTGGAGAGATATTCTCATACGATAGAGAACGTGGGGTTACGTTGTAACCCTGGTTCTCTGAGAATAGAGAATATCTCTCCACCTCAAGGCCGCTCGGGACCCGTTCAAATCAGAGTGAATCAGCTGACCCCTGTGCAGATGGACCCATTTATAGGGCGCAGGGGAAGCCACGGTAGGCGTTTCTTAAAGAAGCTTTCACGTCAGCTGCGGGATTGTCAGTAAATCCCATAACATATATTCTATATGTAGTGGAGAGATATTCTCTATTCTCAGAGAACCAGGGTTACAACGTAACCCCACGTTATACAGTGTCAAGGAAAATGATCAATTTTATTTTTCCAGGAAGTCATAACACGGATGCAATCACACTAGCCATCACCATTTATAACCATTGTTACTAATACTAATTCATAATGCTATAAGCAAAATGTGTAGCAACACCATTAAAGTGAACAATATTATGTGCATATCTGATTGAATGTGAACAGAATGATTGTTGATGATTGAAATCTTTATTTTCGAGCATACATAAAAAAAAACAATTACACAAAACAACAAAAAAAAAGAATATGAATAAACATTCATTAAACAAAATAAAAGGGAAATAAACCTTCATGCCCAAAAAGGAGTAGGAGGAAGTAAAAAACTTATGAGGTCCTACGCCTTGTATCTATTTCAATTTTGCTTGAAAATAAAAATTAGAAAAAATATAACAGCAAGCTTTACTACTTTATCAAAACAAATTATACCTGTTATTACCTTGTGAAAATAGTACAGCACTTCTTTGCAATATTATACCTCAGCATTATAAATATAAATATACTTGAGCATTATAAATATTATACCTGAGCTTTATAAATAAAATATATAACCGAGCAATTATAAATAATATACATATACAACATATATATATATATATATATACACATCTTATCATAAACAATATAATCATTATAATATATACCATTTTATATACACATTATGCTGAATCCCCGCACAATCACTACCTCATGTTAATGAGAGAGAGAATGAGAGAGAACTGATATAAACAGTAAAGTTAGTTAAGTGTTTACTCTGTTAATGTGAGTGGTGGTCCCATATTTCCTGAAATTGGGGAAAAAGTTTTCTTTTTTACAGCTGAAACTTCAGAGGAGGATCCAGTGTAAATGTTTGACTTTGAACTGATAAATTCAGATACAGTACTTTGTACAAATGGGAAATGGTGAAAGTGCTTAAAAAATGATTTATTTATTGGCTATTTGACTAGCAGGGACCATGACTCAGCACGTTGTGATAAATTTGAACAAAGAATTATAGATAAGTAAAAAAAAAAAAAAAGACAAATTGCAATGGACTGCTCTCTTTTACCCGTGACCCTGTAAAGGATAAAAAAACGGGTGCAGAAAATGGATGGATGGATGGATGAACTCTTTTAGTGCAAAATATTGTGCAAAGAAGTCTGGGGAAGCTACAGTATGTTAAGTGTGTGACCTCTGAGCCCTCAGGCAGCGCTGCATGATTAAATGTATTTGATATATTCATGAGTTCACTAGCACTCAATAGTCAGCTGCATCAGTTAATGCAAATTTGGTTCTGTGTAGAAAACTGGCGACTTTCTCTGGGCCTGAACATATCCTAGATAGGCATAAAGGACAGTCTACATGATCTCTCTTCGGATGAGTCCACGTCTCAGCACATCAGGTTCTACGGTCAGAGACATACCTTCCAGTATGTTACCAGCAAAACTTGTAAAAGCCATAGTATTTGATGTGATAGGGGTCAAACATTAACCATGGCATATACAACTTGCATACTGTTAAAGGTAGAAGTGATGAAGAAGTGCAATATAGAATTTTTAAGAGACACGTGCTCTCCTCAAGACAATGTATAATCTAGGGAGATCCATGGCTATTTCAATAGGACAATGCCCGACCTTCAGACATTCTCTATGATTCACAATAGTGTGTGTTCAGAAACACAAAGTGTGTGCTAGGCTGACCTGTCTTTGTCTCTGTCTCCTACTGAAAAAGTCCGGCATATAAATAAGATAACAGACAGCAATGAGAGTGCATCTGAAATGTTTTATTCTACAAGAATAAGATTCCTCTTGCAAAACTGCAGCAAGCAAGGTCTATCTATTTATCCTCCAATCCATCCATATATTCAGTATTTATATGTATTTCTTCCTATTCTGGGGCAGGAGGGTCTGCTGGAGCCTTTCTCAACTCTCTTATATGACAATCCTACCAGTTAAGATATGATTAAAAGGAAGAATGAAGTAACTGTACATAAACCATTCCTATTACTTGTTTCAAGTGTGTTGTAAGCATTAAAGTGTATGTAAATGTCTCAGATTTATTTCTAAATACACTGAAGTTTGTCAGTGACTGAAAATAATAATCATTTCTGTTGCACTCGTGCCATTGACAACAACCTGCAGATTAAAACTTACCCAACTTTTATGGACATTGTGTTTGTATATTTAAGGTGTGATTTATAAAAGTATGAAGGTAAAAGAGTTTACCAAACTCGATTCGACCTTAAATGTTTTTTTATAAAGAACCAGCTGGTTGTGTTATGCAGTGCATATACCACCGGACCTCATCAATCAGGCCTTATTTTCTTTTTCAAATAAATGTCTGTGAAAAAAATCTGATAACTACTTCCACATCTGACGACGTATGATAGAGCAGGGACAAGAACATGATCTTGACCGGAGCCTTCGACTCAAAAGCTGAACTTGTTCTTCAGCCACATGACTGAAATGCATGGTGACAATTTCAAGCATAATACCTCACATTTGCATGCTGCAAATCTCACAGCACAGAGGGATCCGCATCACCCTCTTCCTCCCTCACATTCAACCAGTCGGACTCGGTACAGTCTGACTTCAGTTCTTCTTGAGGAAGAGGACTAGCAGACATGTTCAGGTAATTCTTGCATATGGGACAGTTATTTGAGATTCAGCAATGTTTTGTAAAACCTAGGAATATGTGCTTACAGACAACATCCTGCATGGATATTGATGCTCTTCCTGCCAGTTCTTCCAGTCGGGGCAGGGACCGCAGGCCCTTTCACAGAGTCGGGTATGTCATGCAGGATGTCATTGATGATTTTCTTAAATCCATATTGGCTTTATACCCGGGTATTTTGTGTCTTTACTTCAGAAAATATTACTGGGAAGCTGGTTTTCTACCAAAGGGTGGGAAATGCCACGTATGTCAGAGATACAGAACTGGCGTCAGCCATTCCCACTGAGACGATGTTTGATTTCTTCGATCCCAACAAGAATTTCAGCTATGGAAAGTTCACCTACAACTGGGACCTGGGGAATGGGTAAAGTAATTTATAATGTTTGAAATATTCAGGATGGTCCGGGATGCTTTTCTTCATCTTGTCTTTTTTGCTTTTTTTCCCCCATTTGATCTAGTCAAGTGTTTCAAGGGTCTGAGCCGTTTATTCACTATCTTTACCCTCAACCAGGAAACTACACACTTCGACTCAAAATAGGGGGCAAAAAAGGGCCCAAATATTCAATGCCAGTCGAAGGTGTCTTCTCTCAGGATGTCCAAGTACTTGGTATGTAGTGTAATATCAATACATACAAAGAATTTGTTTGTTGTAGTTAAGTCTATAAACTGTTTTATATTCCTTAAATCGTCATTCATTTTAATTTCTTCGCAACAAATGAAGATGGTCAGATGAATAAATTATAAAACGGCCACATTCAAAGAGGTGTATCACATTTCGTAAGTTTCCCATGATGCAAAACGTTGGCATGTTTTAGTTAGCAAAGAAATATGTGGATATATGTATATTATTCATATTTTTTGTGTTTTAAATTATTGAAGGGAGCAACATAGCTATAGCGTGTTTTGGCGTGAGATCGTCTCGTGATGTTATTGGTTACAGTCACTTTTTCTGAGCATATGAAGACACACATACTTGCCAAGAAATGGATGCCATTGAAATTAATCCAAGAAAAATAACATTTTTGTAGTGATAAACATGGTCTGTTGTTCTTGTTGTGGAGAGTTGAGTGCTGAACATTTGTAACTTTCTGTTTCTTAGTTTGTGAACCTTTTAGTATTTCTCTTAATTTCAGTATAAACACAAATTGGAACATCAGATTTTCTCATAAACCCAGAAACAACTAGAGAGCAGACAAAACCAACACAGAAAAAGAAGATAGTTGGTGATTTATGTATCAACCTGGTCAAAAACATCTGACCACTTCATTTTTGTTATCTCCTTTTATTGCAATAAATACAACCGCACTTCTGTTGAAAATACCAAATTGGAGGAATTTTAGTCTATTCATCTACTCATTTATTACAAACAGCTTCAACCTTACGAGGTTTCCTCATATGAACTTTTCCCTTAAGGTCATTCAACAACATTTAAATTGGATTAAGATAAATAAGTTAATTTAGTCATTCCAAAACATTCCCTTTATCCGACTTTAATTGTTCCTTGAAAGAACAACAGCTTAGAGTTGCTGTCTTGGTGACTGACCCACTTTCTATTGTTATCAAGTTTACGCACAGACATCAGGGCATTTTCCTTAAAAATTCAGACACAATTCAAAAAATAATTGATCCATTCGTTCCATTTGATTTCCATCACATATTTTTTTTAGTAATGTCTTTTGTGGCCGTCCTTTGCTAATCACAGATAGCTGATATATTCAGTGATTTTCCTTGATAACTAAATGTTCTATTAACTATTTTGTCAGTGTGGGTGGTCTTAGTCTGCTTTTAGGTTTTGTGTAAAAACCTAGAAAACAAGGGAAGAAAAGATCAATAAATGTTATTCATTTGCAGATGCTATCAAGAACATTGAAATGATGGGGCCTTCAGATTACAAAGTATCTCAGGACACCAGTTTGGCTTTTCATATTGATGGAAGGTGAGGTGCATGTATTTCTACTTATGCACTAAAAAATAAAACAAATACAAACCCATTTTGTCTTTCTGCACCAATCTCTAACAATGAGAATTTCTGTTTTGACAAAACAACCCTTTTCTACTTTGTATTTTTAGTCCTCCGATGTGGGTGTGCTGGCGTTTCCTTGCCAACTGCATTCCTGACCCAACGGAGTCCTGCACGCTGACCATGGTGTATGAAAACACCCTGCAGCTGAACCACACCTTCACCTCTGCCGGCTTCCACTGTCTGGACATCAATATCCGAAACGACATCAGCAAGCTGCAGACCTCCTTCAGCCTCTACGTCAGGAGAAACAGTGAGTCCTCAAACACACCACCAAGCTGAAGTGGGAGGGCTGGCTGTTCACACAAAAACCTTTTATTTTTATGAATCATTCAACAAGTCACTGAATAATGTTAAAATGCATTGTCACTGTCTGCCTACTTACAGTAGTATTGGACTAATTTAAGCTATGAACTTAAAGGATCATTCTGGAGTTCAAACGCCACTGAGTGCATAATGAGATTGTAAGGAATGTAAACTCTTGTTAGTTATCATGATGATATGAATTGAAGCAGTTTTGCTCCCTTTGTTGTCATTAATATATGTAACTAGTGATACAGATCCATAAAAGCAGAGCCAGTAGTTGACATTTGACATGTGTGACATTCAGAAGTCAACTTATATGGACCTTTAACAAGGTGCCGTTGATCAGAAGGAGATGTGCCTGTATAAATAATGTCTGTGCACCTTTAAAAGTTCACTTCAGTTTGTCTGTAAGGACCCTATTTACACCATCACTTAAGTGGAATTAAATCACATTTCTGAGTCTTGTCAGACTTGAAATAGCAATATATTCAGAGGTTGGTCAATTGTTTGAAATGCTAACACCATTTTGCTGCAGTTACATATTCCATTCTCACTAAAAACTGTTTCCACACTCCTTCCTTTGTAATAGTAGAGCTAGGGGTTTCATTAACTCTTGTTGTCCTTTAATTTGCTCCGTAGATTAGTGGGGAGCCTGTGAATGTACCGAAAAAAAAACAGTCAAATCTTTTATCAAATACGACCTGACAATAAAAAAGAACTCAACATTTGTACAAATTCACTGAAACAGATCTAACGAGTTATAGAGATGAAATGTTTTTAAATGAAAAGTACTTTTACCTGAGTGAAATCCAATGGGGTTATTGTTTTTTTTTTTATTACTTTCCCTTTAAATCCAGTCAAATACATGTGTATCCATCTATTTAGGCAAGGCAAGTTTATTTATATAGCACAATTCGACATAAGGTGATTCAAGGTGCTTTACATCGACATTAAAAGCAGCAAGACATAATTGCACAGTAAATAAAATTATGAGAAAAGGAGGTAAAATAATAAATAAAATGATAAGGAAAAAAAGTAAAATAATAAAAAGTACAAGCTGTTAGAAATAAGGGCAGTAGAGTACAGCAGGTAAGTATTTCATTTAAGAGTAGGCCTGAGTAAACAGTAATGTTTTAGTTCAATTATGTTTTAGTTCAATTATGTCCCTTTCTGGGCGCAGTGTAAATTCTTATTGTCCTCTCGTTAAAGCCTTCTGAAATATATTTCAACATAAATGCCTCCCTGTTGTCAGTCTGGACTGATTATTCAGCGTGACTCCTTGTTCATGTATGAGAATGGTTGAAATTAATTACAGTTCATTAAAAATGAACGTATATTTACCCTTTAAAATATGGGTAAATGTACAGCTCCTTAGATTTCTCTTGTTTAGTTTTCTTTTATCAAAAATGTAGAAGAATCTGTGCTGTGTCATGCGGTTTTGTCATGTAAAGCTCATCACGTGCTGTCGGGCTGCGTCATAACCACAGGCAATGTGAGAACGGAGGAATCCAAACAAACCAGAGGAGCATCATCTGACTGCTCACATGTGCCTGTGCCTAATTGATTTAATGTTGTTCTAATCCATTTGAAGTTGGTCATCCGGCTGAGAATAAAAGATAATGTCCTTACTTGCTGAGAGGCGGCTGATGAGTTTCAGCTGTGCCTTCGAGGGCTATTTCTACCTGAATCAGAAACTGAAAAAGACTTGCACATTGCTTTATGTAACCATGTCATACAAACACTACATAACATTTATATGATGCATTTTATTTCAGTCACGTGAAATAAAACTCACAACTGTTTTGTGTGTGTCATCTGCAGATAATACCCACCTGATCTTCATCCTGACATGTGCTGCCATTCTTTTAGCGACTTTTTCCTTTATCATCGTCATCGCCTGTCGCCCTCGCCATTACAAATCACAGGTATTGCAGATAAAGATATGAACATAATGTTGAAATTTACAGTGAAACACATGTATAACACCCTTTTACCAACGGTAAATATTCTTTTATTTCACAACAGATTGTTTCTGTCACATAGTGTTGTGTTGTTAAATAGATTACACTGAAGTATGGGAGAGTGTAAAGTAGTGATGTACAGTAAAGTTTGTAGTATAAGCTGGGATCTGAGTTTTAGGATAACAATTACAACAACAAAACCAAAACAAAACCTTGAAAAACTTAAATTGAAGCTGTATCTTACAATAAGCAGGATTTAAGAAGTGTTATATCTTCGTTGCCAGCAGCACACTAACAGTGAATGCTGTTTGTGTTCACAAGGAAGCCCTTTGTCATTTAAGTAATACCAGAACATAAAAGCTATTTGGTGCGGAAATTGCTATAACCTGAATCAATTTACATTTTCTATGCTTCATCTAACAGTAACTCTGACACATGCATGGGTTTTGTTTTGCTTTTCAGCTTCCCTCTTCCAGTAATGCCATATTTATGAAGAACCAAGACTCGGAGGCCCAAAGCAGAATACTTTTTAACGTCTCCAATGTTGGTGTGGGAGAGAGAGATCCTCTCATGTTGCAGCATGGCACCCAGTACAGCTCTTAACCAGCACACTGGCCCCCTCTCTGTGAACCATCATACTGGGGCTATTTCTTAGTACTTGACTGAACAAAAGGCAAAACTTGTGAATATCACATTGTCTGTCTTTTCTGTCTTTTTCTGGATGTCCATGTGCACCTGTACCTACTGTGTGCATGATCAGTGCTGAGCTGTTGATGGCTCTTCATCACAATAAGATTGACCTTGAATATACTGTAGGGTTTATAAAACAGTCTATAATTAGGTTGTAAGCTGCATAAGTGTGTATCTGGGTTAAGAAATGGTATTGTCTCCAAGCTAAGAGGATTCACTGTGTATTTACTGCTAAATAATAAAGATGATAATCCATTAATAAGTCATATAGCTCAGGTTGACATTCAAATGGACTCATAATAAATTAATAGCTCAGGTTGAAGTCATGTTTAAAGGGGACCTATTATGGCATCTAATACTTATTTTAAACAGGCCTTGAATGTCTTAAAAATAAGATTTTGATTGTTTTTGCTAAATAAATGAGAAATTCAGCCTCTGAGCCATGTCTTTATCATCCCATTCTCTAACCTCATTATCTATGCGGGATTCTGAGTGGGCGGGGCTATGATAATGAGGCTCTGTGCTGATTGGCTGCCCGAATGACGCGATACACCGCTACGAAAAAATGGCGGACGCTCCAGCCGGCGGAGTTGTTGTTGTTGTTCCGGCTTAGTTAGTTGTGGTTTCACGCATCGCTCCGTCGTTACGTAACGAAAGGGAGCAGAATCTGAACGGCTCGTAGAAGCCACATCACACTGGACGGCTCATCCGGGCGGCTGTACAGACACTGCAGAATTTGGTTGCTTTCCTCCTTCTCTGAGTTGACAGGCTGAGGGGAGATCACTTTATATATGTTAAAGCAAGAAAAAAAGTGTTTTTCATGATAGGTCCCCTTTAAACAATGAGTGTCAATTCATGCATGCTGTGAATGGATCAAACTAATCTATTCGTGTTCTTTTCATATTGATCTGTAACTTTGGGCCTTACTTTGGTTTTACTGTCCCGACAAAACATAAAACATATCTTCTTTTCAAAACTGTTTTCTTCCAGCATGAGCAGCACCGATTAATTATTGTTAATCGCGTTTCGCGCCGGTGAATCGTGGGAGGGTGGGTGGGATTTAGGAGGGGTGGGGGGCTGCAGATGCTGAAATCTACATCTATCAGAGAATCAAGCTTAAGCTGAGAAGCTGCTGTTATGAAAATCTTTCTGGGGTTTTTGTACTGGATAATGCTGTGAATAATAGAGTATTTATCAGCTAATTACGTTGAGTGTTAGGAAAAACATCCAACATATAGCACAAGTTATGCTTTTTTTTTAATGAGATGGATGGTTAATGTTTGGGCACTTCATTTTATTTCTCACTGTGCTTTTTTTCAATGTTCTATTCAATAAATAATAATAATTAAAAAAAAACCCTGTGGGCAATACTAAGTACTCCCATGAGTCAATAGCTTGTGTTTCTATAAAATTTAAGTAGCTCAAGTTGATTTTTTTCCCTTTTTTTGTCATTTATCCAGCTTTTTTAATCTAGAACTGACTATTTTTGTTCATTTCCAAGACCTATGCTGATTCTCTATCTCAGGCTCTAAACGGATGGAAGAAAACGACTGCGGCATGTCGGACAGCCAGTATTTAAAGGAAAGCCAGCAAACAAAGGGGGTAAAAGGTATTATAATTGTATGGTATAAACATAAAAGTTGCATAAATACTCTCCCTACCTGATATAAAAGCACATTATTTTTGTTTTAAATCAATCACTAAAGAAAACCATGTGGTCTACAAAATCCGTAATAAACCTGCTTTTATCACCTTATATTCAATTCCAAGGAAAAGGAAATTAAAGTTTCCTTTTTTCTCAGCCAGATTTTACATGCTTGTTCAGTAAGCGTCAGGAGTTCATCTTGCATGATAATAGCTGGTATAACTTTTATTACAATTAATTTTAGTGGAGGGGATGTTTGTTATTAAAATATTGAACATTTTTTTAATACTTTCAAGAAAGACAAAAAAAAAACAAAAAACCTGCAGTCTTCTCAGCAAAGTTAGCGATTAGATGTGGTGCTAGAGGGAGCATGTGACACCACCCTGACCTTTTGGTCCTTCTCATCCGTTAAGCATTACTAATGCCAAACGGCATGTTGTTGTTTGACCCGAGCTGACGGAGTCTAAAGATCCTGCTCAGCTTGTGTCATTAACTACTCATGTCACTCCTGTGTCACCAGCTTAACAGATACAGGAGACGAGGTGATGTTAAACTGTTAAACGGAAATGTCATCCTTGATATTAACCAAATCATTTTGGAAGAACCTGAGGACACAAAACAGACCAAAAGAGCCTGTGAATATATTCAAAGAAATATATATTAAGGAAAAGCTAAAATAATGTTTAAAATATATATATATATAGAGAGATAATAATCACTGTCACAGGCAATACAGCCAAGATAGCAGATTTTTATAAAAAGAGTAAAAAGAAACCATGAGGAGAACCTAATGGGGAGAACATGAAAAAAAGTTTGATAAATCCATTGAGGAAGGTGGTGTTGCTGATGCTGTATAGCTGTCATCATTTCACTGATAGCACTTAAGTAGACTACACATGCAACCATCAGGCTATTCCTTGATTTTTATGATCTGGAAATAACTGGAAGTAACTTGGCGTATGAGTGGTACACAACTCCATTTCAGGTTGGACTTAGTCATGGGGCAGCCACTTTCCACCCCACCCCAACATCAGGAAAATGTTGGTCCAATCAGCTAGTGGTGAGGACAATTGACTTAATGCAGTAATTAAATTAGATTAGGGGAGAAGGATATTAACGATAAGAATATTATAGCCGGTAACTTTTTCCATAGTGACGTAGCAGATGCCTTGATAATTTCCCTTTGTCCTTCGTATTCTGCCCGGTTCAGCTTTCGTAAATGATACTCTTGAGTCAGCTTTTGCAAGAGATATTTTGTTTATTTTGCTTTTTTCTTACAATGGCAAAGCAAACAATTTTCAACAATTAAAAAACATTTAATGGCACTTCAGCATTAATAGTAAGGCCACGACACAAGGTGGACTATGCTAAAAATGTAGACTAAAAATTACACATCACATAAAAAAAAAATCCACTGGACAAGGGCATATTTTGAGGTTTTTTTTATGGGTCTGGTCTGTGAATTTTTCTGAATGCTTAATTTGAGGATAGCAGCAACAATACCACAAATTAAAAGAATTCACATTATTGAAGCTCTGAGTTAAGTTTCAACATGATTAAGCATTTAAGCAGCATTAGGCTTATTGAGAAGGCTGGACAGGTAGCACTGTTTTAAGTCCCATTAGTGTCACTGTATGGTATGTATCTACATGTACAAGCTGTCAGATTAAATCAGCAGAATGTCAAACAAAGAATTAGCTGTCTTGAACATATTATCAAAGCAGGTGTCACATAAAACAGTATTTTGGGCCAGTAAAATCCCTTTAAGGTGATTGAACTTGTCAAGATCTGAGGCCTGTTTAACCGTGTCTCTAATCCCATTTACTAATTAAGGAAAAGATCTAACATAAGTCGGACCTTAAATTTAAACTGACTCCCACACAGCATGCAACAATAATAGATAAAGCAGTCTAATAGTAGCAGAACATGTGTGTGTAAGTACAAGACTAGAGTTGATTCAGAGATTGAATGGAGAGAGGTTGATCTATGGTGACAGGTTAAACATGGTGCAGAAGAAAAACACTCTGGATGCAACTAAACAGTAAGCAGTAAGCGGTTGTGTTCACCCTCTATATATAAATTTGCA
This sequence comes from Cololabis saira, assembly GCF_033807715.1. Classification (NCBI taxonomy): domain Eukaryota; kingdom Metazoa; phylum Chordata; class Actinopteri; order Beloniformes; family Belonidae; genus Cololabis; species Cololabis saira. The sequence continues at coordinate 26,633,079 of NC_084605.1, read as the reverse complement.
CTTTGGTATTTTCCAACACATCTGACAGCATTTTACTTACTTCACAATCCCTCCAACGCCCACCATCCACACACACAGACATAACCCACAAGCACACACAGACCTTAGAAACACAAGTTTGTCGTACATCTCTAACACGTCTATATATGGAATAGCCTCACGGCCTCACAGTATGAGCAGCCCACCTTTTAAATGATTTAATAGAGGGGAAAAACAGTTACATTTTAAGCGTTAGGCAGCCGCTCCTGACACATCTCCAAGGGCCGTTTGAATGCCCCCCTCCCAAAAACTTCGACATTGCCTGCCGTCCAGGAGATCACATTCCCAGGGACGTAAGAACTGCAGTTTGCCATCAACTGTATCTCATTTGGCTTTAGGAGACGGTCCCAGATGTTGACTTGGCTCAGTTCACCCACGAAAGCTTGTCCGGCATCAAAGCGCCCACCTACAACATCCTGTGAGGGCCGTAAACAGCAGGATGTAAATTTAAATAGGATCAACAACAACATTATGAAGAGTAATTATATCCAAAGAGGAGAAAGCAATCAGGGAGTATAAAGAAGTCATTAAACTTTTATACTTTCATCGAATGTGTTATTGCTTTGTTGTAGTCCTGGAGCTTTGTTGACGCTTCCATGCAATCTAATCTATGAGTAAGGTCCTTAGACGTAACTTAGTTTGTAGCTTTTTTTTCACATGAACATGAAAAATTTACAGAAAGGAATATAGTCTCAGGCAAGGAGTGTTTACTATATTAAATGAAATAAATCTGGTTGGAGTGTGTGGCAGTGACTCACACATGTCACTGCCAGACAGAAGACCTGGACTTCCCGACACAGTTCTTTTTATACTTTTCCTAAGTCTTTCAGTTACTTTACTTTCACTTTTACATACTGTTTGGTTAGATTTGTGCATTAAAAGGCTCGATAGCCATCATGGACTCACCCACTGAGGCTTAAAGTTTAAGATTTTGGCCATCTGATTGGTCTCATTATTTAGTTTACAATAAATAGGATTATGTTTTTAAAGATTAACATCATATAGTGTTGAAAAGTTTGAAATTTAGGATTAAGCTCATCCACTTCTTAGAATGGGAAAAACAGGTCATTCTTGCAGCAACTTCTTTAATCATCTGAATTCACTTTGCAACCACAGACATTGCCCTCTGCTGGATATTTAATGCATTTTCTGCATATGGTATACATTTTTTTCTTTTTTCATCATCTTCCATGTTCATTTTATGTAACTAACTCAACATTTTCAGTTGTATTTTATTTCCAGCAGGGTGATAAATGATTTGATAAGCCACTAGTCCCTTTATACAGTGCCACAAAACCAAATGTAATCAGTTGATGGGTGATGAACAATAAAAATAATTAAGACCATTTATTTTTATTGTATTTTAACTTTTTTTTTATGTACAAGTTAGAATTAATGCAGCGATTGGACCATACTGCTGTCTGACTGAATTGTAATCACAGTTAACCCATTAACTGACTCATTAACTAACTTCAGGCTGGAATGTTTGAATGCATCTTCCTTTTAAGTCTGGTAGGTGCTTTCTCTCTGGTGTTGTGCTCCGACAAACCCTTCAAGTGAGCCATACCTTTTCAATCGTTTTGCCATTATACTGCCATGAACACTTAAATGTTTCAGACCAGCAGATTACCAAAAAAACTTGCTTTTGTGGAGGTGGTGTTAATGACCATTATGTCCTGATTTTTTAATTTGGATTAGGCAAATGCAACATCATACACACAACATAAGCCTTTTCATGCCATTATTTCCATTCATCCATTAACTTAAATAACCGGTTATTCAAGTTTGAGTCACAGGGGCAACATGCCATTATTTATCTAACAAAAAGTAAGCCAAAAAGAAAAAAAAGTGGAGTGATATTGAGTATCCGTATGATTCATTAGCTTGTGGGTCCACCTTAAGCAGTAATAAATTTATGTAATTTCCTGTATGACTTTATCAATCTCTAACATTCTTTTGGAGGAATGTCAGTCCATTCTTCTTTACATCATTGCTTCAGTTAATTTAGGTTTTTGGTCATTTTCTTATGAGATTGCATAGGCACAGCTCTCTTAAAGCCACCCTATGTAGCAATTTGACATCTGACCACCCAGGGGCAGCATATTACAAGAAAGTTCACTTATCAAACTCTGCCAAAAGACACAACAAAGTGCACTTCTAGTGGAACAGATTGGTATAACAAGACGTGCAGAATGTTCCCACTCAGTGTTGTCAGTGTCTCCTCTGTGAACACAACTATCAACAATCTATAACTCCCCATGTGAAATGAAGTGATAGTGATACATCAATTGTCTTTAAGGTTTTGCCATAGCTTTTTTATTTGATGGTCTGGACTTTAACATGAGCATTCCAAAAACTTGATTATCATACTCTTAAGCCATTCTGATGTAGACTTGCTGTTGTGCTTCAGGTCATTGTCATCACTGCATGAACCAGTTTTGACCATTCTTTAGTTTGTGGAAAGGATAACTTCTCATTTGCTTCCTTTGAATACTGTGATATACAGAATGTTTCATGGCTGACTCAATGACTGCACGTGGCCCAAGTACTAGTGCTGCAAAACAAGCCCAAATCATCACAGCCTACCACAACACTACTGACAGTAGGTATGGCATGTTTCTATAGAAATGCTTCTTTTTTTTTTTAACAAACATCGCACTAAGGATTAAGACCAAACAACTCCACTTTGGTCTCATCTGTCCATTGGACATTGTTCGAGAAGTCTTGTGGTTATTTCAAGTACAGTTTTGTGAACTGCAGTCGTGGTTCCATGTTCTTTTCAGACAGAAAATAATTTCTCCTAACAATCCTTCCAAACACACAATCCTTCTTTAGTGTTCCTGCAAATGCAGGGTCTGATATGTAACTCTTGGGTTTTTTCGTATCATTACCCAAGCATTACACAGCCTCACCTTGAGGCAAATCTTATGATACATATTGCCCTGAAGAGACTGCAAACTGTCTTGAAAGCTTTCCATTTGTGCATTATTTTTCTCTGTTAAACATTCTCCAAATCGTTTGAAAAAATTGTTTTATAACACCTCTAAATCTGAGACTATGGTCCTCAGTTGGAAAAAGGTGGAGTGCCTTCTCCTGGTTTGGAATCAGATACTGCCCCAAGTGGAGAAGTTCAAGTATCTTAGGGTCTCGTTCACAAGTGAGAGAAGAATGGAGCAGCAGACCAATAGGCAGATCGGTGATCCGTCGGCACCATTTCGGACTCTAAAACGATCTAAAAAGAAGGAGCTGAGGTAAGAGGTGAAGCTCTCAATATACCAGTCAGTCTTCATTCCTTCCCTCACCTATGGTCATGAGCTGTAGGTAGTGACTGAAAGAACAAGATTGTGGATACCTCTGCAAGTTTCGGGGCTCACTCAGAGATAGGGGGAGAAGCTCTGTCATCTAGGAGGGGCTCAGAGTAGAGCCACTGCACCTCCACATTGACAGGAGCCAGATGAGGTTGATCAGGCTCAGCCATCTGGTGAGGATGCCTCCTGGATGCCTCCCTGGTGAGGTCTTCCGGGCACATCGGAGGAGGAGGAGGAGACCCAGGACACGCTGGAGGGACTATGTCTCTTGACTGGCCCTGGGAACGCCTTGGGATCCCCCCAGATTAGCTGGACAAAGTGGCTGGGGAGAGGTAAGTCTGGGCTTCCCTGCTTAGGCTATTGCCCACCAACTAAACCTCAGATAAGCAGACGGAGATGGAAAACAAGCCATGGGAAGCCAAGCTGTATCAGGACTTCATCTTGAATTTTTGGATGTTGGCATCATCTAGTGAGGACTTTCAGTGGTTCACAGCCAAGTGGGAAGTGGCAGAGATGAGAATCAGCACTCCTGAATCAGAAACCATAGATCTAGTCTGAAAAGGGTGGAATTTTGTCTCCGAGTTGAAAGTGAGGTACTGTCTCAAGTGGTGGAGTTAAAGGTATTCTATGCAACAAATCCCTGATCCCTGATCAGCTAGCAAGATTTAAAAGAGGCACCTCTAAGCCCCGCCCATTCGGGCCGAATGATACGGATTGGTCCAGGTCCAGGAAGGGAAAGAACCAATCAGATGTCTTCATTTTAAACCACGCCCCCCCGCCCTGTCCCATGCGCGCACTCGCTTCCAATCGCCCCCGTGTCCACTTCTCACGGGTTCTCCTGGGCTCACAGTGTCCCAATGTAACCCCCCCCCTCCCTTCTGCCACGGAGCCCAGTATATAGATATTATGTAGTTATTTCCAGAGCAGCTCGGTCCCGCTGTGTGTGACCGGGGAGCGGGAGCCGTTAGTCCGCTGCTGCTGCTGCTGCTGCTGCTGCAGAGGCTGCTGCTCTCTGCCCAGCAGCAGCAGCAGCAGAGGAAGAGGAAGGAGGAAGAGGAAGCGCCACTTTCAAATCTTGCTAGCTCTAGGAAGTTGCATAGAATAACTTTAAAGTATCTCAGAATTCACTCAGTATTCACAAGTAAAGGAAGCATGGAGTGGCAGATTAACAGAGGGATTAGCATAGCTTCTGAAGAAGTGTGATGAACTCTGTACTGGTCTGTTGTGGTGAAGACAGCTGAGCCGGAAGAATTATTCTCACCTATGGTCACAAGTTGGGGATAGCGACCTAAAGAATGAGACTGTGAATATAGATAGAAATTTGTTTCTTCTACAGAGCGGCTGGACTTTCCCTTAGAGAGATCATGAAATAAATTTGTTTTTTTCCGGAGAAACTCAGAATAGAGTCACTTGAGGTGGTTCGGACATCTAGTTAGGATGCACATGTCCAACATGTTCAACCAGGAGAAGGTCCTTAGGTAGACCCAGAACACACTACGGATTATATCCAGATGGCCAGGGAATGTCTTGGGATCCTCCGCGGAAGAGCCGGCTCAGGTGGCCGGGGACAAGGCTTCTGCCACCACAACCTGAACCTGGATAAGCGGGAGTAGTTTAACTCTTTCCAGGTGGGCAGCAGCAATTGCCTCTCTAAGACAATTGCTTATGGTTTTCCCTTTTGAAATTGTGTGAACAGAGTCCTGAATGCTCCAGACCAACAAACTGACAAAACATTGCTTTTGTAGAGGCCTGCACACCTGCTGAAGATAGGTTTATGAATAGCTGATGAATAACAACACTTGGTTGCAACTAACAACTATACCCACGTGACTTTTTTTTGTTTGAGGCTGTACATAATAGTAAGACTCACTGGGATATTTTTCTGATCTTTTTTTGTAGGATTTAAAGTGGGGGTACTAACATTGGTCTGTGACTATAAGATGCTGGCAGTATCATTGTATTTTTTCTATATCTTATAGACATCTGGACTTCGAAGTGAATAGAGCTTTCTGAAGAGCTTAAAAATTGCTAATTGACTAAACAAACAAGATTCTACAACAATGCTGACAGTTTTGACAGGTTTTAGTCTGAGTCAGTGACACATTGAGCCAAACATTAAGCTGCTAACATGCTTACAGAGACATGTTGATGTCAGTGTGATGTTGGCCTTGATTAACATGGATTAGAAAAAGCTTTTTAGCATGATAACATTTGTTTCCTTCCATTTATTAGGATAGACTTTTGGTCATACAGCGAACCATCACAGAAAAAAAAATGTTAGCTGATGATGAAAGTTAGGCCAAACAATTTCATGAATTCCTTTGCCAAATTTCATTGTGATCAAATAAATAGTTAATAAGGCACTTCAGTCTGGATAAAGGTGATGGATTGACCAACCAGCCACAAAACAGCCGGGCCGACACCATGATCACTGGAACCTTCAGCTGATTATCAATCAAATACAGTATTTACACTGAAGCAAACATTTGCAACAAACACACTCCTGAATGTTGTATTTACAAACTTTTTTCGTAGTCGGAAGCCTAAGATCTAGTTCGTTACACAATCTCATTCCTCTGTTGTGGAGGTGTCAGGAAGAGGTCTTACTCAGTTGTAATATCACGGCCTCCTCATTTCTTTTACTTTTGGTCTGGCTTTTCTTATTTGTGGTTGATTTCCTTGAGGGGCGGTTTATACGTTGACCCCTTAAATACCTTATTAGTAGAACATCTTGACATTATACTTAATAAGTACCTAGTTCAAGATGTTCAGATTATCACCTGTCTCTTTGAAAAGGACGGAGGTAATTGGAAATGCAGTTCTCTGGCTTGTTTGATCAAAATGACAAAGAGTACTCTCTCCTCACTAACACTCATGAAGAAATGTACTGAACACTCTTACCTGCTCCTGCCCTAGGATTATGACTCCTCCAGGTTTGATGGGGTGCCAGGCTGCGAGGTTTTCACCATCTCCTAGCTTCTCTCCATCTTGGAAAGCCTCCCACTGGCCATCACGGGTGGTCCAGGAGATGCATATGTGGTGCCAACGACCATCACGTACCTCCAGTGGCAGCTGGGCCACCTGCAATCAAAGGATTTTTTTCTTTTTAGGAACTGTACATTTTGAAATTGGTTTTTGTTCTGAATAAAAATAATTTTATGAAATGACCAGAACAGACCAATGACTTGCCTTGTCATTAATAAGCAGCTCAATTGGATTGTTCCCCCACTCAATCAGCACAATCTCATTAGCTTGCCCTGGCACACCGTATGAGAAAGGAGTTCCGATGCCAGGACTGGTGCTTGACTTGATCCACATGCAGAGTGTAAACGCATACATTTCCGGCAAGCTCTTTGTCATGCGGCCATACAGATAGTTGGTCCGCTGGGGGAGGCACAGCTTAAACTGCTCTGGCGACTTGAAATCTCCGCCTCCTGATGTAAGGAAAGAAGAAATAATAGAGATGAGAGGGAGGCATGGCAATTAAAATTATGCCTTTTCTTAAACTTGTCAGTTTAATGAAATTCCTGACTTGTGTTTTACACACTGAAAGGTTTGTGCATCAAATAAAAAGTCCTTATTGATGTAAGATCCATTACTGGGACACCTTTTTTTGTTTTTAACCCTCCCTGGTTTACAACAGCATACAGTTGTTCAGACAAAAGGGTTCATTTTGTTCATTTTGTATGCCACCCAACTGTGGAACATTCACAATGATTTACTTAATCACCTCAAAAATTGTCTCATCTTGATTGTATCTTTAGCTGAAGAGACGCGTGTCAGTAGAATTAAGGAGCACCTGCACTGTACCTTTCTCCAGCTCAGTGATCCTCTCCACCAGGGCGTTCAAGGTGCTCTCTGTCTTCAACCTGTAGGCAGCTGTGGCGTTGGATAGCAAGCTCTTTTCCTCCTGCAAGTTGCTGACCTTATTCAAGAGTTGTTTTTCCAGCTCCCCAAGTCTGCGTTGCAGTAGGTCACGGAGCTCACTTGGGAAAGCGGCACCAGACACGTTGGCCCTCATCTGCTGTTGCTGCGGAAGTGTGGGTAGGGGATCATGGACAGGAAATGCGCAAAGATGATCAGCGGCACTTAGCTCCAAGTAATGCGTTGAATCACTGTTACACAAATTGTGACTCTTATGCATTAGGCTAAAAGAAGAGTGTATTTTGTACGAAATATAATTACAGTAGATAATGGTCTGAGTTCTGATCTTATGCTATTAGTTTGACGATTGTAGTTATTGCAAAGGACAGGAACCAACTTGGAAAAAAAAGACTAATGTTGACCAGTGACTAGACATATTTTGTCAATCATATTAATTCATTCACAGACTCAAACGACGGTTTTACGCACGGCGACAAATGGCACGCTGCTGCGTGGCGCATCTGGTGGCACCTTACCTCCAAGTTCTCCAGGCGGTCCTTGAGCCCCTGCATGGTTTTCCCAAGATTGTCAATGGAGTCATTTGGATCTCTGGGAACATCTCCCATAGTGTTTTGCTTGTCTTTTCCCCACGAACCCCCCTTGCCGTATCTCCTGTCGTCGGTGGTAGAGGCGCAAAGGGACAGCTTTGTGGTTAACTCGTTAATGGTGCCGAGTTGCTTGGAAATTGTTTCTTTCTGCTGTACAATTGTCTCTCGAAGCTGCATGACAGTGTTTCTGAGCTCCTCTTCCTGTCCCCCGGCGTTAAGCTCGGGTAATAGTGTCACAGGGCAACTGGGGTCGCCGCTGATGGGGATCGCCCGGCAGATGTACCGCTTTCCGTCGTCCGGCTGTCCGCTTGTTAGTTGGCCACAACCCAGAGCACAAAAGCACACCAATCCGCACAAAAATGAAATCATATCGGCGGGTTTTGTCCTTGGGCACAACCGAGGGAGAAGTGAAAACTGAACACTTCTGTTCCGTGCGTAAAAGTTGCTCCAAAAGGGTCCCCGTTAAAAACAATGATATTCCAAACGAATAAATTCAAATAATCAAGCTCTAACTATTTCTACAGGGTGGTGCCATGATCAAAAACAGCAAAATCAAGAAAATTGTGAGTGGAGAATCCAATCAAATGGGAGTCTCTCTGTGTAAGCCCGTTAATGTTGCTTGTACTAATAGGACTATTTGTGGCGCAGACGGAGCGCAGTGTGGTGCTGAACAGACAGCTCATCTCGCCAAAGCGGATTACCAAAAAAGGTGTCTGGGAAAGCGCTTTGATTGGTTGTAACCGCCTGACGTCACAGACAAGCTGCGTAAAACAAATGTTTATTTGATTTGGTTCTATTGAAAAGTCTATTACCAATGAAGTCTCTTCTGATCAAGTAACGAGATTTGCTGGTTTCCCACTGATCTATGCCCATCTTGTTTTGTTATTGTAAGTGGTTTTCACATGAGCCTTCAGATACAGTGTACGTGGACTTCATAATAACACAAGCACAAACTCAAAAGAGTCATTTTATAAGTGCTCTCCTCCAGCAGAAATGTAATATGAGATTTGATTAAAAAAAACAACAACAATCTAATACATTTCTAAACTCTATACAAGATTACAACCTGCAGATGAGCCACTTCAATAAAGCAACGGGTGAAAAGAAACAGGATGTGATTATAAATAAGTCACAAATTGACATTTCATAGCCACAACCAGCTAGTTATGAAATGTCAGTAATGCCTGGTGTGCAGACTGGAAAGCATCCGACCATGCTGAGATCATGCAGCGCCATGTGCTGTTTCACAAAGCCACTCAGGGATTTTCATTTTCTTTTTGACCTGTGTAATATAGACTAAAATCATACTTGTTGAAAAGGCTAAAAACTTCACAGGTATAAATCAATCCTCCACATGTACACATTGTCATAACAGAGACACGACAGTAAAGGTATTTCCAAAACCTCTGAAGGATTATGGTAGTTTAGAAAATCTTCATTCTCGTGAAGTAAAAGAACCTGTGTTTGTTGTGTTTGTATGAAATAAATACTGGAATTAACTGAGGAAAATATTGAAATCTGAGAAAATGAGAAATTATTTACTTATGAACCTTACAATAGATCCCCAAAACATTAAATATGTAGGAAATCAAGATTTGAAAACAAAAAGGAAGTAATTTCAAGTCAAGGCAAGGCAAGGCAAGTTTATTTGTAAAGCACAACACAATTCAACACAAGGTGATTCAAAGTGCTTTACATCAACATTAAAAGCAGCAAGACACAATTGTACAGCAAATAGCAAATAAAATTAAATAGAATTATGAGAAAAGAAGGTAAAATAATAATAATAAAAGCACATGTTGCTAATTTAAAAGTATGCTTGAATAACGAATAAATGAAATAAAATTATAAGAAAAGAAGTAAAATAATAAAAAGCACAAGCTGTTAAAAATAAGGGCAGTAGAGTACAGCAGGTAATATATTTTCTTTCCCAATTTATTTCACTTGGTTGTGAATGCTCCAAAAACATTGGGCTATGTTAACTTAAAATAATCCTAATTATGATACTGTTATTTCAAACAGGTGATTGTAGTATTGCAAAAATAGCATCCATGAAAAGTTGAGTACGTATTTGAAAAGGCAAGATTGGCTGAGGAGGTCTCTGCATCTTTCTCTTCGTACACTCTAAAGTATCATTAAACAGTTTGACAAAGTAACCTGGAACAATTCAAACCAAGGGTGCAAACCTAAGTTGGACAACTGATATTTGGTCATCAGGATCTGTTACTATGGATAGCCGATATCCATAGTAACAGAACTTGTTGTTTAATTAATCAGTATAATCTTTTTTTGTCAGACGAAATTGACCCTGTTTTTGCAGGACCATTGAGATGACCAATGTTGATCAGTTGTAAGTCCAAGTCCAAAAGGACTATATTACAGCCCTTGTCAAAAGAACATTTATACTTCTGTGACGGCAGAAATAATGTGGAAAATTACAATTAGATTTTTAAATCAAGTGCATTCAAAAAAGATAAAGAAGAAAAGAGAAGAAATCTTCAACCTTTTTTTGTATGGCATGTTTCAACAACCTATGATGACTAAAATGCTTCACAGCACCTAAAAACAAATAAATAACCGAAATATAAACACAATAAAAAATGATAAAAAAAAAACAATTAAACACATTGGAGTAAAGTAAAAAATATATTTATAAAAAATCAAAACAGGGAAAAGTGTGAATTTATGTGCTAAAAGCCGATCCAAGTAAGTAGGTTTTGATTTTTTCTTTTAACTGAGTGATGGGACAAAGCCCTTGATTTTCAACATGACAAAACGACAGCATAAAACCACACATGACTAAGAAATAGAGGGTAGGTACTGAATTGGCCTGCTTGAGATCTTGATCAGAACTTTAATGGGGACAAAACAAGACCTCCATCAACAACACACTTCATCATTTGGTATCCTAAATTATATCAGGCTGTTTTTGAAGATGGAATGATAACATTGCAAAGTACTAAAGGTTTTGCTGGCCTAACTTTTGGAGTGCTTGCTTGAAACAAAGGAATGGATATTAGTCATGACAAAGAAGTAAAATTGATGAGGCAAAAATAAAATCTTGGGTTTAAACTGCCTGCGGTAAAGTTAAAGTAAATGTTCCCTGAGATTTTCTGACTGTATTTTCCATACTCAAGTTAACTGTTTGCCTGAAGTTCCCAACCTAATTGCTAGTTAGTTATTAGTTACACAATAGGTCATAAAAGAAAAAGCTGAAAGAGGGTGATAAAGCAAAAGGAGAAGTAGAGAAGTGCACACACATGGCATATAATTTGAGAGGACTTTTCTTTTTGGTTTTTGTAAAATCTGATATTGTTTTTTTTGTTCGCTAAAACCATTAAACTCTGAATGGGGAAACATACTCTTCATTAGTAAAGAGGAAGGTTGTTTTTTTAATGTTGACAATTGGTTTGTTATTGAAAAACCAGTGGGTTGCATTGCACTGCAGAAGCCCATCAAAGCTTTTATACCAAAACAAATGAAAGAAGAGAAGGAGATGGTAGGAGGCCGGCTCTGGTACCAGGAATTGACTTTTTTTTTTCAGCTAATGTTTTTTTTTCTCCCTTTTACACAGACCCCTGGAGTGCATATGAATAATGGGACTGAATATAGACAGGGCCTTCAAAATCCTGAATAGATTATAGGGTTTTTGTTGATGATTCAGTCTCAGGCTCAAAGAAGTGCATTCTTAGAAAAATGCAAGGGTGATCCGGCTTTATAGGAGCATCAACAAGTGCAGCGGTGGACTGAGAACACACATAACTAATGGACAGATGAGAGGTTTTCGAAAACTGGAGAAGTGGTGTGTCATCCACTGTTTTCTCTCAGGATAAAACCCTCATCAGAAAAAAAGGGAAAGAGAAAAAGAAAAAAAACCTGATGAAACTAGCAAGACAGCTCAATAAGCCAGAGAGAGAGGCAAACACCTTTTGGCAAATCATTATTATTTATGGAACACAGAGTGCAAAAGAGAATGAGAAAGTCACATTATATGTCAAATTATCTCCTGCATCATGTGTGTCATTCAATTAAAAGAATATACCTCTGTTATTTTTTTGCCACTGGGTTTATTGTACGGAGAGGGGAAATATGAATGAAACCTCATTAGCAAAGCTTGTGAATCAGAGAAGGGCTTGTTAGGTTAGGTAATAAAATAACATTCATCTTTCTGGAAAGTTTTATTAATTCTTAAAAGCTATTAAAACATGTATTATAAGAGACTCATGGTTGCCTGTTACTATTTTTGAACACTAGCATTTGTGCGCAAACAAAGACGTGCATGACGCTCCACAGTGGAACCTGTGAGTAACTCATAAAACATGATCACTGAAGGAAATCTGCTCTGCAGATCTGTGCTGATTATATCTTTAAAAAATACAAATAAAAACACAACAAAACAAAAAAAAGAAGACAAAGATGATCGTGATCTTGTCAAGATTATCAATGAAAACAGCCATCACAAAAACAACATGAGATATCATCTCTCCCAAATGGAAAAGCACATATAATTATCATCATTGTGATTATATGAACATATCAAACTATGTTGCAATTTGACATAGTAAAACTGATTCCATGATTATCTGTAATATCTTCTGCTAAAACGTTTCCCAAGTTGCAACCTTCACCCTTTTTTCTTTTCTTTTCTTCATACCAAATTTCTAAATTTGTGGCATCTTTGCAGACCCACCGTCACCCTCAGCTGACTGCCATCTAGTGGTCAAAATGGCACATGCCAACGCATTAATTAAGCATCAAGATGAGATTATCATTACATAGCATCTGCATGTATATGTTTTATAATATGGCAGTTTTATGTAGACAGGAAAAGATACGTGGACATAAAAAATAGAAATTAAAGACTTGTAGTATATGATGATAATGCAATTCCAAGTTGCATGAAAGAGTTGTTTTTATTAAAATAAAATATAAAATACCTTCATCTGTAGAAAAAAAATTGAGTCATATCTAAGGTTTACCACTGGCCGGTGCGTTTATCATAATAAAAATTTTAACTGTGACAGAAATACAGTAACCTACATGAATTTAACAAAACAGCAGCCACAGTCGAAGACCATCGAAATCGATGGTCTTATTTCAAACGTCTCTCTTATACGGTATCCTTCCGCTAGTACTAGTTTTAAGCATTACGGCCAATATTATTTTTATAAACAGCCAAAAGTAATTTGTTGAATGGTGGTAAATATATAGTTATCACTAAAATATTACTACGTTATAATCGTACTGGTATATGCAACATATAATAAGTATTTCGCGGAGGTATATCACTCAAATTCGGCGCACACCGTCACCCGAGCGCGGCGGACTGGCTGTTTCCTGTCGGCGGTGCAGGGTAAGTGCAGTGTTTGCCTTTAATATTTCTCTAAATATACAGCGTTTTTAGTCCATCTTTGTATTCTAGCGAATTTTTAAACGTATCTTAGTGCAAATAAAAGTGATTTCCCAAGAGTCTGTCTCTGCAGTTCTTAATTAGAGATGATTGAAGTAAGACTCCCGAGTCGTTTCTTTCTTTGCAAAGGCTAGCTCATTGGCTAATGGTTTGCAGTGTATTCTCCAAAATTAACTTGCGTATATTTTGTTGCTTTAGTGAGCTAGTGAATAGCTGTGTAGTGCATTTATACAATGGAGCAATGGCCTTGCATAGCCAAAAACGTTGTCTCAAAAGCTGAAATACAGTCGAAACTATAGTGTGCTAGCCAACGTTTATACTGACGTCATCAATATGCGCCTATGACCGGCGTGTTTGTAAATCTTTTGCTGCAGTTTTCCTGAAGTGTTGCACGAATGTCCATCATATATGATCTTTGAACTTTTCTGTCGTCTGAGATGAAAAAGTATGTATAACTAATTTTCATTCATTTAGGCAAGGCAAGGCAAATGTATTTGTATAGCACAATTCAACAAAAGGTAATTCAAAGTGCTTTACATTGACATTAAAAGCGGCAAGACATAATTAGACAGCAAAAATTAAGAATAAGATGATAAGAAAAGAAGTAAAATAATAAAAAGCACAAGCTGTTAAAAATAAGGGCAGTAGAGTACAGCAGGTAAGTATTTAATTTAAGAGTACGCTTGAGTAAACGGTAATGTTTTTAACCCTGATTTAAAGGAGCTGACAGTTGGAGCAGACCTCAGGTCTACAGGAAGTTTGTTCCACCGGTGAGGAGCAGAATAACTGAACGCTGCCTCACCTTGCTTGCTTCTGGTTCTTGGGACACACAAGACCATTACGATTGTTGTGAGCTTGTTGCCTTCTCTCCTTCCTGCAGTACATGAGATCACAGTGATCACAGGAATCTGTGCAGACTGATTCCCAGTCGGTCACTGCTGCCACCATGGCCTTTGTACCTGCTCCGAGCCCCACCGTGGTCGACCAGACCACACTGATGAAGAAGTACCTGCAGTTTGTGGCGGCACTCACAGATACAAACACACGTAAGTTCACAAAAGCTGACACTGCTGACACATTGTCAGTATGTAATGTCTTAAAGTGGCCTTAGACTCCCCCAAATGTGGACTTTTATGATCTGTCTAATTGAATATACAGTATTCAAATGCTCAATAGAAAGACATGGCTATTATTATTATTATTATTACTGGATATGAAAAGTGAGCGTATGATTTTTCAGTTGTTTTGAAACTACATTTTAATGCCAAATTTTGTAAAACAAGAGTTTAAATTGTTGCTGGTGAAATTTTTAATTCACATCTTGTCTTATACTTATCAATCATATTTACTTTTTACATGATCAGTAGCCATTTTCGTAATATCTCCTCTTTTGCACAGCTTTTCATCAAGTTTTAAATAAGGCAGATTTAAATGATTTATTATTGTATCTTTAAGCCATTATAGGGGATTTTGTTTATCCAGCAGCAACTATGCAGTGATAGATCGGGTAGCCTGGTTGTAGTAACTTAATAGTTTTTCATCAAAATTTGAAGAAAAGATACAGAATGCATTGAAATAACTGATACTTGATGTAACATCAATAATTTCCCATGAGTACATCTTTTTCATTGGCCAGTATGAATACAGCTGTTGTCTAGATTATATGTTAATTGCTTGAAAAGAAACATTCAAAAGTTACTGAAAACTCAAAGGAATTATTGGCGATAATAATAAGTATGAATGAAAAGATTCATGCCACAGTTGATAGAAAAGCTCTTTCAGTTATAGCTGCATGGAAAAGTGTAATTGACCAATTTAAAGAAATGCATTTCTCTCTGGATTTAGTTATTGGACATACCATTTTAGTGCATTAAAAGTTTAGAAAAAGGGGGGCCACAGACAAAACCATGATGCATGTGTGCTTGGCAAGGAAAAGTGATGAGAGCGATATGCTTTAGTCCAGTCAAAGGTACGAGTGTTTGAGAGCATGCTTGATTGTGTGTGTGTGTGTGTGTGTGCGCGTTTGATGTACCTTTTGATTAACCTGGACGGTGAAAGTAAAACTGATAAGATCTGAGAACCCCTGCTAAGCACACGGAGACAGGGATGGAAAGTGGAGCCGTATCCATACTCTGTTTGCTTAAGCACAACACTTTGTCCTTCAACTTCCAGCTGATGAAACGAAACTGAAGATGATGCAGGAGGTCAGCGAGAACTTTGAGGTGGGTTTAATTAATGTTTTTCTGCTGAAGTTGTTCTTCACGTATAGTAGAGTTGTAAGAGAATTCAAGAGTTGCTTGAAGAGAAATTATAAAACACTTTTTTTTTATGGTAATCTGAATTTAAAATATATAATGTTTGATAAGTTGAGCATGTAGAAACCTGATAAAGATGCTAATCCTGGGCATCGCTGAAACTTTTCTATTATGCACCGAGTTGCTTCAAAGAATAAAACATTGTGGACTTTTTGATTTCAGAATGTGACATCTTCACCCCAGTACTCCACTTTCTTGGAACACATCATTCCTCGGTTCCTCACATTTCTGCAGGACGGTGAAGTGCAATTTCTTCAAGAGAAACCTACACAGGTATGAAGATAATGACAAGTGTGTGACTAGTTCTTTCCACTACCTACTGGAGGTAGTCTCTGTAGAACATGGCACAGTACAGATTTAAAGGTAGAGTAAGTGATCAAGATGGCTACAGCCATAAAAAACACAGGATGCTGCATAAAGTAAAATAAGGGAAAAGTTTGGCGGTGACAGAAGCGGCTGAAGAGTCCGGCTGTGTTAAGTTTGGCACAGGAATATGATTTGTGATGGTAAAACACTTAAGGGAGGTGCCAACTCAGAGGTGGATTGCAGGAAGAGGATTTATTTTGTTGTTGTCATTACTACACCATTGAATTCTCTGGAGTCTTTCTTTTTTTATGAGCAACATGCTGTTACACATTTTTATCTTTTTACAGTGTTTGAAGTTGGCTGCTTGGTTGAAATTAGCCAGAAATGCTATGTGTAGGCATTACATTTATTTTTTGTCGTATTCATTAGTTTGCTGTGCTACATGTGTAGATTATATGACCTGTGCATCATCTGTCCCTGATACCTGGGCCACTTGTTAACTGGTTAACAGTATTAACATAAGCACCTTTGTAGTGATGGGCACCTTTTTTCTAGCCATGCAAGGACACATCCCTGATTTCTTGACTCATGGCTTTTTTGTGGAGGTTGGAAGGAAGAGGCTGAGCATCCTTGCATACTTTCAAACGTCATCTCATTAAGGCCTCTAACTTGGACTGACCTGGCTAAACTTTGTGCAGTAATATGAGTGAACATGCAAAGCTCAAATATTTACTCGAAGATGGTTTCTATTTCTCCAGCAATTGAGAAAGTTAGTCCTGGAAATCATCCACCGCATCCCAACAAATGAGCACCTTCGCCCACACACGAAGAATGTCTTGTCTGTGATGTTTCGCTTCTTGGAGGTACGGATCTCGTTCTTCCTCACAGCATTTTACATTTGATGGTTTTTTTCTGCAAAATTAATAGTGTGTCAAGTTTGGGGAGTAATTATTGTGGAGCAAATATGGATGTTTGAATTTAGGATAAGGGATTAATGCTGTTACAATATTATCAATTGCATGGCAATCACACAGTCATGTTCTTTCCTTTTATTTTTCAGATTGAAAGTGAAGAAAACGTGCTGATTTGTCTTCGCATCATTATTGAACTACACAAACAGTTCCGCCCTCCAATTTCCCAGGAGGTGATTATCTCTCTCTTTTTTTTATTTTTTTTTATACTTGTTTCAACATTCTTTTGGAGAATGAAGTAAGTTTAGAAAACAATATTGTGGTTGTCCACTAACTTATTTCTTAGTTGACTAATGTTAAGTTATCTGTTATGTTTTTCATCAGGTTCTTTGTCCAATTACTGATGAAGAAATAAAGTGATAAAACTCTTTTTCAACTTGTTTTTCTTTATCCTCTTTTATCTCAGATCCACCACTTTCTGGACTTTGTGAAGCAGATCTACAAAGACTTACCTAAAGTTGTTGTGAGTACATCCCCCACAGCAGGTGGCTTCTCCCAGTGATTTTGTTTTTTTTCTAGTATAATCTTCTTCTCACTCAGTTTCTTAATGTCCACCTTTACTCTTATCTCTCTGACAACTCTGTTTAATTCCTTTTACTGATATTTGTCTGTCCTCTCTCCAGGCCAGGTACTTTGAGAATCCACAGGTGATAGCAGAAAACACTGTGCCGTCACCTGAAATGGTGGGGATGATCACATCAGTGCTGGTGAAGACTGCACCCGAGAGAGAAGACAGTGAAACACGAACAGTAAGCCTCTGATAACTTTTTTTGTCAGTCTCTTCTCTAACGCCGCACTAGTCGTTCAATACTGTTTGTGTCCACTGGGTGACAGTGGCGCGCCATTTCTGCTCAGTGACAGAGAGAATGTATCTGCAGTTAAAGTCAAAAGGAGAGTGCGTATAATACACTATGCTCTGTCATATTAACCACTGAGCAGTGAGATTTGTAAATGAGAATCTTATGATAGTAAACTAAACATTTAATGAACCACAAATAAATGGAAACAGTGATGTTGAAGGAAAACAATTCCCTGAATATGTGCAACAGTTTCCAGTAGAGTGCCCTTGTCTCCTCACATTAACTTTTTAACTTCAGGCATTCACTTCTTCTTTAAATGGCACTTTTATTTTTGTTGTAATCGTTTTTTATGTCCAGAGTTATGTCCTAGTTTTGCCACTGCAGTCGTCTCATTAGTTTTCTGACTTTTTGTTTCTGCCTTAAGCACACCATCATCCCTCGGGGGTCGTTGTCTCTCAAGGTGTTGGCAGAGCTACCCATCATAGTGGTGCTGATGTATCAAGTGAGTCAAACACTTCTGGGCTTCTCTAAATATACTCATCTTTTCAGTCAAGTCTTTGAAAGTTAATGCAAAAGAGGCATATTAAACCTTGACAGTAGATCATATCAGTGTAAAATAAATTTTCCTGTTTTGGAAGTAAAAAATGTTTTCCCAAATATGAAAATGAGAAATACTAATGAGCGTTTTGTAAAAATGAGGTTGGTGTTTTCATATTTATCATCTGAGATTGTGTGGGTTCGTTCTGTTCTTCCAGCTATACAAGCTGAACATTCACAACGTGGTCTCGGAGTTTGTGCCCCTCATCATGAACACGATCATGCTCCAGGTGTCTCCGCAGGCCAGGTAAAATGCAAATTGATTGTTCCTCTCCGCCTCTATGCCACTAAATGTGTTGATGGCACTTCTCGACAAAGATGGAGTCAAAATCAACTCAAGGATATTTAAAATCGAAGAAACGCGCTTAGTTCAAGCAGAAAAAAGTGCTAGTGTTTGGTATTGTGAACAGGAAGGAAATTAAGTTATTTTAATGCAATTTATAAAAAAGAAGCAACAAACAAACATCAGACATCAATGTCGGATACAGTGAGTGATTCCTCTGCTTTTAGTAAAATCTGAAGCATGAATGAAATGGTCTTGAATGTAGATGCAGTTGCTTATACAACATAGTTAAACTGGTCATAATTGTGTTTTAGGGGACTGAAGCTTTTTTTAATGTCAATTTTATTTATTTTTTGTTTTTATAGGCAACACAAACTTTATAACAAAGAGCTGTATGCAGACTTCATCGCTGCCCAGATCAAGACTCTGTCGTTTCTGGCTTACATCATCCGGATCTACCAGGTATACCTGTCTGATTCTGAAAGGCTGCCGGCGAATAAGCTCTATATACGTCCTCCATCCTGAAGAAAAAATAGTTATTTATAACCATTTCAGTTTGAAGTATTGTTTGGTTATGTAGTTACTCAAACAGACATATCAAAAAACAACTTATCATTATTCAGAAGCAGTGTTCATTTTTTTTTGTACATATAGTTGAGTTATTTTCTGTTGAAAATTATTCCTCTTTAACTGACTGTGTACAGATGTTGGAAACAGCTAACGGGAGTAAAAATGACCTGATGTCAAAAATCACATTATCATCATACAAAGAGCTCATGTTGAAGACTTGTAGGTTATTTTGAATTCTGCAGTTTTATGTAACAGAAACTGAATACATTGACTGATTTTCTTCAGATTTTGTTGCTTTTGAAGTACACAACTGTCCTCAGAAGGCAGTTGTAGAAGATCTATGTCATTTTTATGTGCATTTCTCCTCGAATCAGGACCTTGTAGGGAAGTACTCCCAACAAATGGTGAAGGGCATGCTGCAGCTGCTCACCAACTGCCCCCCTGAGACGGCACACCTCCGCAAGGAGCTGCTCATTGCAGCCAAGCACATCCTCACAACTGACCTGCGCAGCCGTATGTATACTCACACATTCGTATGAACTGGTGTGATGAAGGTCACTGAGAATGCTAGTTGAATTTTGTTTTCATTTTTGTTTCACCCACAGTTCATAAAAAAAAAAACAATTCAAAATTTTTTTTGATCAGTAGCAGCTGAAAATACCTCAAGGCCTTTTTTTTTTGTAGTTTTCTGTATCGGGCAGAACATGAAGAGCTTGAATTCTTTCCAAGGCACACTTGAATTTTTATATTTCCCTCTTCTGAAATAACTATTTTATGAGATGTCTGTTCTGTAACATTTTGGAATCATGCCCTCATTCTTTTCTGTGTTTCAGAGTTTATACCTTGTATGGACAAACTCTTTGATGAATCCATCCTGATCGGCTCTGGGTACACCGCTAGAGAGACTCTCAGGTAAGTTCTTGGTGTTTGTGCTTACAGCCATTCAGGCTCCTCGGTGTCCAAGGCCTCCTCTCATGGCGGTTAAGGATTTAAGTGTCCTGTCATATTGATCAAGAGCTTCTGCAAAACTGTAGCCAAAATCATCCTGTCAAGTCAGCCTGCAAGTCCTTTCCGTTTGATTTGAAAATCCCTTGACTCGCTCCCAGTTGCCAGTATATCTCACCTCATCAACAAAATAGCTGTCGTTTCACATTATTCCTTAGAAGAAACAAGGCAGTGGGATATGATGTGGCAGGACCATCAGTGTTCCTCATTAGTTCATCTTCTCTCTAACTTTCTGTCTTATCTCATAGAAGTTACCCACGTCTGTGATACTTCAGCCTCCGCCTTGTTACTTTCTACCTTTTTTTTTTTTTTTAATAAAATGTCAGCTCACTGGAGCCTAGCCATTTCAGTTTTCACTTCCATTTATTTATGAAACACGGATACGATTCCACGTTTGAATTTCATTCCAGACCCTTGGCCTACAGCACGCTGGCGGACCTGGTGCACCATGTTCGCCAGAACTTGCCCTTGACGGATTTATCCCTAGCTGTGCAGCTATTTGCCAAGAACATTGATGATGAGTCACTTCCAAGTAATATTCAGACGATGTCCTGCAAGTTGCTTCTCAACCTAGTTGACTGCATTCGATCAAAGTCAGAGCAGGAAAACGGGAATGGGCGGGACATTCTGATGAGGATGCTGGAGGTAGGTGGCATATCTCCAATACCTGAGATTGGAAGTATTTATATATAGATATATATATATATATATATAAACATATATATATATTTTTTTTTAACAGTTTGGGTTATTTTTTGTCTCTGTTCCATATTAAACAGGTGTTTGTGCTGAAGTTTCACACCATTGCACGCTACCAGCTCGTCTCCATCTTCAAGAAATGCAAACCTCAGTCAGAGATGGGCGTGGTTGACCCCGGGGCGTTGCCCGGAGTGCCAGCCACGCCCACGCCTACCACCAACCCTGCCATCCCACCACCTGCTCCTCCCACCCCCGTTCCAGCAACACCTCAACCACCAGCAGCAGCCCTTGACCGACCTGGGGAGAAGGAGGACAAGCAGACGTTTCAGGTGTCAGATTGTCGCAGTTTAGTAAAGACCTTGGTTTGTGGAGTGAAGACGATAACTTGGGGCATCACTTCTTGCAAAGCCCCTGGAGGTGAGGGGATGGAATATAACTCTTCTTTTTTTAGTATAATGAAGTGTACAAGTTATCTGATTATTAAGCTCTTCAAAATGTTGAAATGTACAATTTTATTAATGTAAAGTAATGTGTTTCATCGTACAATTTTGTATTTTTCTTTCGTTTAACTTCCGGCTTTGGTTGTTTTTCTTTCCAGAGGCTCAATTTATTCCTAACAAACAACTCCAGCCAAAAGAGACCCAGATCTATATTAAACTGGTCAAATATGCCATGCAAGCCTTGGATATCTACCAGGTAGAACCCGTGGAAGAGTTCAATATATAATATGTAATTGATAAAGTGCCATATTTTTTCTGGGTTTAGTGTAATGGTCCTTTTTTGTTATGACTCAACAGGTACAGGTTGCCAATAACCAGCAGACGTACATCAGAGTGGCCAACTGTCAGACTGTTCGCATGAAGGAGGAGAAGGAGGTGCTGGAGCACTTTGCCGGGGTCTTCACCATGATGAACCCGCTCACATTCAAAGAGATCTTCCAAACCACTGTGCCGTATATGGTGGAGAGGATCTCCAAGAACTATGCATTGCAGGTACATGCTGTTTTCACCTATGAAGTGAAAGGTTGTTAGCTTTGAGTCTGGGGTGGATTATTTGATCTACAGTTACAAGTACATTTATAATAGTCTAGATTATAAGGCTTGTTGGGATTGTGTCTGATGGGATTTTTTTCTTTTTCTCCATCGTCTCCTAGATTGTAGCAAACTCCTTCCTGGCCAACCTGTCGACATCTGCTCTTTTTGCCACCATCCTGGTAGAGTATCTGCTTGAACGGCTGCCAGAGATGGGCTCCAACGTGGAGCTCTCGAACCTCTACCTCAAGCTCTTCAAATTAGTCTTTGGTTCGGTGTCATTGTTTGCAGCTGAAAATGAACAGATGCTCAAGGTGAATGGGTGTTGGTTTGGTAGCAGCACGCAAGAGAACATGCCTTTTTAGAAAAAGATTGTTTTACTAATATGACTCTTTTTTTTCAGCCACACCTCCATAAGATAGTAAACAGCTCCATGGAGCTAGCTCAGTCCGCTAAGGAACCCTACAACTACTTCCTGCTTCTTCGGGCTCTCTTCCGGTCTATCGGAGGAGGCAGCCATGACCTTCTCTATCAGGAATTCCTGCCGCTTCTGCCTAACCTGCTGCAAGGTAAAAACATCACTGACTAATACTATTAGTTAAAGTATCAGTCAGGCTTGACGATATTTCCAATTTCCTCTTAGGTCTGAACATGCTGCAGAGCGGTCTTCACAAGCAGCACATGAAGGACCTATTTGTGGAGTTGTGCTTGACAGTCCCAGTGCGTCTGAGCTCCTTGCTGCCCTACTTACCCATGCTGATGGATCCACTGGTGTCTGCTCTCAACGGCTCTCAGACTCTAGTCAGCCAGGGCCTGCGTACGCTGGAGCTGTGTGTAGACAACCTGCAGCCGGACTTCCTTTATGACCACATCCAGCCCGTTAGGGCTGAGCTCATGCAGGTCAGGTCCACTGCAGTCTCCACTGAGCTCACAGAAAAGCTGTTTTTGAATGACTTTGTTATACCAGTCTTAGGGCTGGGCGATATATCGAGATTTTAATATATATTGATATATTTTCAAACGCGATATGGTACGAGACAATATCGTTTATATCGATTTAAAAAAAAAAAAAAAATTTTTTTTTTTTTTTTGATTTTGATTTTGATATAGCTTATTTGGTGACAAATTGACTTGAATGTTTTATTTGAGATTTGCACAAATGTTTTGTTATTTGCACAACTGCCAACCTCAGTGGAAAAGTCTGCCTGTTACTGTCTACATTGTATTAATTACAGTGTATTTTAATTTAATTGTTATGCAGGAAAGGGATATTTGTTTTATTTTATTCAAGAAGCATTTTTATTCTCTATATGCAGGCAGTTTATTTTTATTTAATTTGTTTTATACATTTTGATATTGTGCAGACCTCTGTTAATAAAGGTACCTGTGTGACATTTGGCACGAGGCTTTGTATTAAAACTGACTGTTTTTTTAAGGGTTTGCCTCAGAAAAAAAATGAAGCTAACAGAGATGCTATGCTATAATGCTTTGGGGGAAATCCCAATTATGGCACAGAAAAAATATCGAGATATATATCGAGTATCGCCATTCAGCTAGAAAATATCGAGATATGACTTTTGGTCCATATCGCCCAGCCCTAACCAGTCTGTAACTCTGTAACATGGTCGTTTGATTGCACTTCAGTAAACTTAACTCATTGTGATTTACCAGCGAGAAATGTTAGTTTTTCTGATATCTCTCCATTAATAACCTTAGCTGTCAAAGTGTTTGTATTACCACTATTGAGTTCTCATAGAGTTTTATAATGATCAGTCCAAAGCCTTTTATTTTATTTTGCCACTGAAACTTCAAATCTATCTTCTTCCGCTCCGTGGTCCAGGCCTTGTGGCGTACCCTTCGTAATCCAGCAGAAAGCATCTCCCACGTCGCTTACCGGGTTCTGGGGAAGTTTGGAGGTAGCAACAGAAAGATGCTGAAGGAGTCTCAGAGACTACATTACGTAGTCACTGAGGTCCAGGGACCAAGCATCAAGGCTGAATTCACCGACTGCAAAGCATCCATACAGCTTCCAATGGAGAAGGTAAGTGATGTGGATACTTTTCCAGTGCTTCACTGGAGAGAGACGTTTTATGATTTCTCTGTGCCACTGTGTGAAACAAGTTTGAAGGCCCTTTTCCGAGTTTTTGCCATAAAATCTTTGTCCTCGAAGGAGGGGAATTTACCCTAAAAGAGCTTGATATTCCTCATTATATCTCTCCATTGAGAGCAATATATCTTTGTCACAGATTTGTGTGTGTGAGTGAGGATATGTGTGTGTCCTCCAGGTAATTAAATTCTTCTCTTGTTTCTCCTCCTCATTCCCAGTCAGTAATCATCAATCTAGTGTGGGCCACCATGACGGCATTATTTACTCTCACTAATGGCTGTTCCCTCTTCTTGGATATCAGTCTGTGTGTTTGCCATCATTGGGGGCTCGGGCGACACACACAAGCCCGCACAGACAGGCACACGCTGCACAGGCTGAAGGCATGAGTCTTAAGGAAGTTCATAAAGCAGCCATATGGAGAGCTGGTTCATTAAGGACAGACAGTTAAAAGTGCTGCAAGTTAAACTAGTGAATCAAACAATAGTAATGCAAATACTTCGTACAATAGCAGAACATGGAAAAACATGCTTTTTAAATGCACATCTGAGAGTATCCACTGCTTCTTCTTATATTTCTTCCGTTCGTGAACAATTGTAAGTCCATGCTGCTACCAGGATAAAATCTGAGGAGAAAACTGCGTTGTCATAGAAGATTTAATCCAAGTTATTTTTCATGCTACAATTTAATATTAAACTATTAGTGCTAAAGCACTTGTCAGAGCTCTGACAGCAGCATCCTGATACATTGAGAGCTTTACAATTCAATTATGTGGTGCACTCATCTTCTCTTATCCTCCCTTAATACTTGGATTTCAGCTCATCCTTTCTCTCCTTTATGAGTAGCATTAATTGCTTCATTTTTTTCCCCCCTTAAGTGCCTGGCCGGTGTGGCTTGACAGCCCATAATGTAAAAATGATAATGACCTTTGATCAGCCAGATGGAGCTTAGTCTTCCTTTTTTGCAATTAATTACACGTATATAGAATACATTGTTTATTTCCCACATTCACGATTTAGCAATATTGTCATTCTTTATCATATAAAATAGCTTTTTTTTAGACTAACATGATGAAGATGGAGTAAAATGTACATGCTCTGTTTCTCCTTAGGCAATAGAAACAGCTCTCGACTGCCTGAAGAGTGCCAACACGGAGCCCTACTACAGAAGACAGGCGTGGGAGGTCATTAAGTGCTTCCTGGTGGCCATGACGAGTCTGGATGACAATAAACATGCTCTCTACCAGCTTCTGTCTCATCCCAAGTGAGTAAGCATTCAAAATGTAATTCAGTTGTGTTGGTATATGGCTCTTTTATTCATATACTGTGGCACCTGCTTACAGTTAATGGCCATTTCATGTTTTAAAATGGGTATTATATTAATATGTGAATATGTATAGATGGAGGTTTTAGCTAAGAAACACATGGACTGAACTGAACTGAACAGGTGCGCCTTGTAAAATGTAGTCGTATAGCCTCAGATATGGTTATAAAATGCAACTAAATCTTCAGAGCCTGGAGCCCCGCCACCAGTCAGCCTCTCCTGTCTGCCACCTCCCAATCAGACCAGATCTGGATGCATCCTCTCTACATCCACCTGCTGATACGAGCTGCTTCATGTCTTCTATGCCATGAGTTTGCCACACGTTGCTTCATCAATTCTGTCTCGACTCGAGTGCTCGCTTCTAATTGTGCATTCGGAGGCCACCGCCCCCCCGTCAGGCTACACCGCCAGGCACAAACGCATACACCAACAGACAAACAGGACTGGGAGGTGGTTGGGAGGTGGTTGGCAGGTGGGTTAGTCGCATTACCATCATTGATCCCTGGGCAGGGGCTAATTGACTTTCCCCTGTCTGTTTATGCTACACTATACCCCTTACACTCTACTGCCATTATGCAGTAACACACAGTTGCAGACAAACACGTCTTAGCGCACACGGGGATAATGAGGTGTGTCAGTTATGATCAGGGGGGTTTGTGCTCGCCGCCTCCTCAGATGTCTCGATTTGCAGCATTCTTTCTCTCCTGAAATACTTTTTTCCCCCTCCCTCTCTAACTATCTCTCCTTGCGTCCCAGTTTTGTTGGTGTATAGAAATATTGAAAAGGAAGAAGACACATAGTTACTTGTGAAATGCTAATATGACTGCATAGAGCAGCGTTGGCCTGACGCACCCCTGAGTGAATGAATGAGAGAGTGAGTGAGGAGCAATTGATCTGGTATTCTGTTGACTATGCCACCC
Source organism: Cololabis saira (assembly GCF_033807715.1). Lineage (NCBI taxonomy): Eukaryota > Metazoa > Chordata > Actinopteri > Beloniformes > Belonidae > Cololabis > Cololabis saira. The sequence goes on along the minus strand of NC_084605.1, from coordinate 26,606,926 downwards.
ATCACTTTCTCAGGCCTGCACGCCCCCCCGACAGCCCCTCTCCCCATCACTTCTTCTCTCTTCTCCTCCAAAGAGCAATTTTTAAAATGGCACTAATAAAATGAAGTGATCAATCAGGTCTGGTCCTGGCCTGTGGCATTATAAAACACAAGCTCAAGCATGGAGAAAAACAGCCGCTCAATCAGTTCACGGCCTGGTTGCCTTCAACTGCTGTAAATTACAAATTTACCAACATGAGTTTAAAAAAAAACAACAAACAAATGAGGCAGAGGAATGAAAGGGCAAACAGATCTAAGTGGACAGGAAAGTAAGAACATAGACAATCAAAGGCATTAGACTTACCGGTAGGTCTTTATTTTAAAACCTCGTATCATGTTTTTCCTTTAGCTTCAGCGAAAAGTGGATTCCCAATGTCATCATTTCTCACCGCTATAAGGCGCAAGACACACCTGCCCGCAGAACGTTTGAACAGGCCCTGACCGGGGCGTTCATGTCTGCTGTGATAAAGGATCTGAGGCCCAGCGCGCTGCCTTTCGTAGCCAGTCTGATTCGCCATTATACCATGGTCGCCGTGGCTCAACAGTGCGGTGAGGGACTGATGCTCTTCATAATCCCTACATCTAATATCTACTCAACAAAAAAATCTCTTCTCGTTGTTTTTCTTGGAATTACAAAACAGGCTTTTCCCTTTTAATATTTAAGGACATTTTTGAACGTGTTATTCTCTTAGAAAATAAGAATTGGATATTTGATTTTGACGGCAGGTCCTTTCCTGCTGCCATGCTACCAGCTTGGCAGCCAGCCAAGCACAGCCATGTTCCACAGTGAAGAGAACGGGTCGAAAGGCATGGATCCCCTGGTTCTCATTGATGCCATTGCTATCTGCATGGCCTATGAGGAGAAGGAGCTGTGTAAGATTGGAGAAGTGGCTCTGGCTGTCATCTTTGATGTGGCCAGCATCATCCTTGGCTCCAAGGAGAGGGTAAGTCTCTCTATATAAGATATTAGAGAGTTCCCTTATTTACAATTCCTTTTTGCTTTATAATAGCAATTTAGATCCTTATGCACTTGTGCATTTTTAGTTTCTAAGAGAGACATTTTCTTCTTGTTCCTCTGCAAAATCAACCCTCTGAAAGCAAATGCTCTTTCTTTATTCACACATTCATCTTCAACCTGAGTGTCTGTCTATCATCATTTAGAATGGCATATAAGTTCAATAAAAAGTTAATTATTTACATAGGAATTGCTTTTATTCACTGACTTTTCTACCTCCAGGCATGTCAGCTGCCTTTGTTCTCGTACATCGTTGAGCGGCTGTGTGCCTGCTGCTATGAGCAGGCCTGGTATGGAAAGCTCGGTGGTGTAGTGTCCATCAAGTTTCTGATGGAACGGCTTCCTTTGATCTGGGTGCTGCAGAATCAGCTTACTTTTCTCAAAGCCCTGCTCTTTGTCATGATGGATCTCACAGGAGAGGTAGGAGTCCTCAAAATCATATTTGGTAAATGATTTGAAAAGGATGAAAAGCAATGCTCATGAGGTTATCTTTGATAATTAACTTGGTAAAGATTTCCCTGCTTCCAGGTTTAGTGTATGAACTTGTAAGTTTTCTGTCTTATCATGCCAGATTTGACTTATTAGCTTATTTATCTTCACAAAAGGTGTCAAATGGTGCAGTAGCCATGGCAAAGACCACTCTGGAGCAGTTGTTGGTGCGCTGTGCCACTCCACTGAAAGATGAAGAAAAGACCGAGGAGCTGCTGGCTGCCCAGGACAAATCTTTCCACATGGTCACCCACGACCTGGTCCGAGAAGTCACGTCCCCCAACTCCACTGTCAGGAAGCAGGCCATGCACTCCCTGCAGGTTCTAGCCCAAGTCACGGGCAAGAGTGTTACAGTCATCATGGAACCACACAAAGAGGTAAAAAAAAAAACAAAAAAAAAACGTTCCGTTTTCCATGTGCTTTCTAAAATTAAATGTAAACCTGGCTTGAATTAAGAGGCACATCTTCTGATACTTGGCAACGATGAAATGAATCAGTTATTTATCTACCCTGTATTTTTTATCTTGACTTGACTTTCTGCCAGACGTCAAAGTAACATTGCCACTTCATCAAGGCTCTTTATTGAGTGGTTTTGTTCCCTTCAGGTATTGCAGGATATGGTTCCTCCCAAGAAGCACCTGCTGCGTCACCAGCCTGCTAATGCCCAAATCGGCTTAATGGAGGGCAACACCTTCTGCACCACCCTGCAGCCACGCCTCTTTACAATGGACCTCAATGTGATGGAGCACAAGGTCTTCTACACAGAAGTATGAAAAAAAAAATATATATATTTTTTTTTTTGGTGACTAGACTTGACTATACCTTGTTAATCATTGTGCCTCCTTTTAAAATGCTTTTTCTTTTCCTACTTTCTGTCTAGCTATTGAACTTATGTGAGGCAGAGGATGCTGCCCTGATGAAACTGCCATGCTACAAGAGCCTTCCCTCTCTGGTTCCACTCCGCATCGCTGCCCTCAGTAAGCCCAGCCTTGTATCAATAGTTGCTTCTTGCATAGTTAGAATGCAAATGATACTTACTGCTGTTCAGCTTTTGTAACATTTAAACTAATAGTATTATGTTAGTGGACTGCATCTTTATTTTTGACCATGTCACTCTGTGTGCTCAGTATATAAACTGATTAAGTACCTTTCAAATACATACAATTCACTTTTTATGCTCTTTATTTTTGTAATTTCACTTTCAGGGGGTGAGTGCTAAATCTTAGTATTTTTTTCCCTCTCATTAGATGCCCTGGCAGCCTGCAACTACTTGCCACAGTCCAGAGAAAAGATTATCGCTGCTCTGTTCAAAGCTCTCAACTCTACCAACAACGAACTGCAGGAAGCAGGCGAGGCATGCATGAGGAAGGTAAATCTGATGTTTCTCCTTTTTGCTTTGTAACAGCAATTTAGATAATTAGAGCTGTCTGTTTGCATTTTAATTTGCTTTCATTCCTCAATGTGATCAGCAAATGGCTTATTCTAAAATGCGAATAAAATATCCAACATTAAACAAGTAAAAAAAAAATATATATATATTATGATTGGCAGAAATGCATGTATACACACATAAATACACGATGACGTGATATGTTGCCATTTCACATTAAACTTTACATTTATTTCCCTTCAGGGATTAATAAAGTACATTTTAAGCACAGAATTTTACTGTGCAGTTTTTCCTTTTTCTTTTTTTTTGTCTGTTTGTTACCCTAAGGCACCATCGTTATTTAATGTTTCTCATACAAGTAATTTCACATATTTGTTATCGAATTGATTAATGTTGAATACCAATTATATATGTGTGTTCTATCGCTCAATTCAACTCCAGTTTACTTGGAGCCAAAGCAGTCCTCGCCCTGCACACATCTGTAAACCTTTGTAAATATGGATTTGCCTATGCCCTAAAGATATAAAGCAATCTATGCAACAGAAACGTGGTTACACCTTTTGAAATCTCATTTTCTTCCACTCATGAAAGGATGTAGACTGTCTCTCTCAGGCTTGCACCTCTTAAATTATCTGCAAATAGCCGTTTTTCATTATCTTGTTTTCAGTTGTTCTTTTCATGCTTCTTATATTGGCTGTTATGTGACTCATTCATGCCACTTTTTATATTCAGTCTTCTTTGTTAGTCCCCCTCTCTAACATCCTAACTTTTTTCCCCCCTCCCACTTATCTTCATATGAACCTCTTACACTTCTATCACACTGTAGCTGAACCCGCTCTCCCTCTCTATTCATCAAAGTATTCACACAATCTGAGCTTTTATCCACCTACTCCAAGCCCCACGTTCTTATTTTCTTTCTTTCTTTTTTTTGAACACTGTCAGTCCTTTTCAGTATTCTGTGATATTTCCCCTCTTCTTTTTCTTTCCATTTTCTGTTTTCCCCCAATCTTTCATCTCTGCCCTACTAGCACTAATGAGCATTGCCATGGCTAGATCGATACAGGATGGAGTGTTTGTTCCTAGCACTGAGAGGAAAATGAATGTGGCTGCCATGCATCATTCCCTCCGTCTGTGTGAGCGTGTGTGTCATCGGTGTTTGGTTGGCATGTGTGCCTTTTTCTTTTCATACAGTTTACCTCGTTCTTGTTTGAGTGGCTTTTTTTCTTTTTAATTGAGACACAAAGGGTTGTGAAGAGATCACAGGGCAGACATAACGTTGAGGTAAAAGGCTCTATGGTGAAACATTTATTTCCAGTTTATTTATTTTTCTCTGTTTTCTGCAAGATAAACATTAGAATTTCTGAAACTGAGTTAATGAAGAAACCAGGGCTCCTTTAACTTGGATAAATATATGGTTTGTTTATCTACCTTTTTTAAAGCCTTATTTTAATTTTAGTAATTAACATCCAGGTTCATTAATTGTGTTCTCAGTTACTAAGAGCCCATGGACACTATGTATACTCACCACATAGGTTTATCTGGGATTTTACCTCTGCTGGAAGAATGGATAGCAGATACAAACCCCATCTCCGTGAAACATAGTTGGAGAGGAATTGCAACCATTTAAACTGTTAAATTCCAATAAATTACCCCCTAGCTGCCCTTGAGACTTTATACAGGATAATTCAGAGCATTAACTAATTCAAGCTGTGTGAAAAGTGCAAAATGACATGCTAAATCCAGATGTAACGCACTTAAAGGAATTACCTCGTAACATGCTTGGGTCTTACGGGTCCTAAGGCCTGATAAATGCTTCTGTGTAGCAGCGACGCATGCAGGCTAGGTGTCGTCGCCGACTTTTGTGTTGCTCTGTAATTACACAACCAGTCAGTAGGGGACAGTGCATGTTCTCTCCTGTAATACCTTAGCTAGCAATTTCAAGTTTCATTCAGCAGTTTCTTTGTACCACGCCAGGAGAAATTATATCAAGCAATAGCTGTATTTCTAATATAATAGATTGACAGTCAGCTCAGCTAATGGCTAGCAGCTACCACTTCCTTATCAGTAATTATCATTACATTTAGTTTGAATTTTATTTCTCCTCAGACAGAATGAGCCCAAATTATTTCACGGTTTTTCTTCATCAGCTTATCAAATTTGCGCTAAGTAATCAGCAGTCTGTACGATACCAGCATCGGCTAAATGCGACAGCAGTTTTTGATTTTTGCCATAAAGTCAACATTTTAAATGGTATATTTTTCTGTAAACGGCTGCCAATAGCTCTGGAAATATTTCGGCAGAGATCCACTAATGGAGCTAGTAGCTAGAGCTCACTTTGATTGACACACAGTTGGCATGTTCCTGTCAGCGCCCCATGCAACATGGCTAAAACCTGTTTGGAGAAAAATGGGCTTGGAAACCATTTTTTAGGAACCAGCAGGTCACTCATTGCTTTGTCCATCCAGTCCATGGCTGCAGGCCGGGTGATGCTGAGCTCTTCCGAGGGGGGTTTGGTCGACAGTGAGGCTCTGCGTCGTGATGCCTTCAATTGAGGAGTATAAATCAAGTTTAAGCTGTGACCACTGAATTTACATGCAGTCCATTAGCATCTTCAGCCGTCTATCTGAAGGGAGTGTAATTGCTAAACCATTAAGTGGAAATGCTTGATGTAGTTGAAGTGTTATGCTTGCATTTACTGCAGATTTTATGATGAAAAGGAAAAAAAAAAGTTTAAATATTCAACTTTTTAGAACATATTTTTAAAATTCTATTTAGAATATATGTTTGAAATAATCACATGTGAATAGTTATCAATATGTTGAGAGGAAAAAACTGAACAGATAGTACTGATTAGCTTGGAGGGGAAAATGTCTAGGAGCAAAGAAAATGCCTGTCCAGGGGGAAGCCCTGATCATGGATTTGGATGATATCTAAAATCAAAAGTCTTCTAAACAGTATAGGGTTTGATTATATGAAAGCCAAGATAGTATTTATTTTAGAAACTGTTATAAAGTTTTATTAACATCCTACGAGCATAATGCATCTATCTTTTCCTCTGTTCTGCAGTTTCTGGAGGGTGCCACCATTGAGGTGGACCAGATTCACACCCACATGCGGCCGCTGCTCATGATGCTGGGCGACTACCGCAGCCTGACACTCAACGTTGTGAACCGCCTGACTTCTGTCACGCGTCTTTTCCCCAACTCCTTCAACGACAAGTTCTGTGATCAAATGATGGTAAGAAGCTTCAGCTTCTGCTAGTAACCTTAACATATAATTGGAAGTCAAGCCAACTATAGCTATCCTTTATGTCTTTAAAAATGTCATTTTATATACTGATATATATTGATTCCTGCATTTCAGGACTACAAACAATTCCTAATTGCCCTGGAGAGATAATGATAGTTCACTATTTCAACTCAGACTACAGATTGTACTTATGTATCTCCATATTCTTTGAAGCACTTTAGTAATTCACGAAAGAGGGAGAAATGCAAATCCGAGCCAGCCTTTTTGTGAAGAACACTGGTTACAGGATTTCAGGGGAGACAATATGTGTTGATATTTGATACAAAACACGTGGAGCTAGCTCCGTCCTCCTCCTTACTCCCTTGTTCGCCCCGATTCTCCAGTCCCTCCCCCCATGCAGAATTGCTTACCCTACCTTTAACAAATAAAACTAGTCCAATCTGTTACAGGTTTTTCTCACTTTGGGTTGTCTTCATTCTGCAGATAAAACACCTGCATTTACCTATTGTACCTTTTAATATAACCCACACTGTCTATAATGATCGTACTTGTACTTTATACAGTATTTGATGGTTTTTGATACAAGAACAAGTATTAAATGTTTTGTGCTACTGTCAGATTTAAACCTTTTTTTTGCAGTTGTGTCAAAGGCTCACACTTGAACTCATGGATTAAGTTTGTACTTAGTTGAAAATTGTTTCTGAATTTATGAAATTTGTTAAAACGTATTGTTTTGTATCTGCTGAGAACAGACAGTCGTATTTTAATACTATGCCTTTTTCTTAAATAGCAACACCTTCGGAAATGGATGGAAGTGGTTGTAATAACACACAAAGGAGGCCAGCGCAGTGATGGCAGTGTAAGTTAATGCATTTCGTACCCGTCCATTTTCACACTTAACTTCAAATTTAATACTGACGTGAACTTCATATCGCTACGTATGAATGTCTTTTTTTTCTTTTTTCTTTTTCCCCGCTTCTTACTTTTACTGAGTTCTTTTAATTCTTTCTTTAATGTCATACAAAAGCTTTCCCGGCCAGTGGGTGCAGGTTAACATATCCATCTGCTGGAGCTGGCTCTCGTACAGATGAGCTGTCACGCTTAAGCCAAAAACACTAACAGGAGGACTGCAATTTATTCCCATACTCACAAAACAATAGCTGCATGTAGTCAACACCTTTTCTGTTTGGCCTCCTCTCAGATGAATTGTGAGTGCCCATATTTCAATCAATGATTAATTAGGCGCCAGGCAGGCGGTGGCGGGCCCAGCTCAGCTCCTCCTCATTATCTTCCAAACAGATAACCTTGTAAAGGCAGAGAAAAGGTGACAAAGAGGGGGGAAATACAGCTGCCTTTCCTTCATGTGCAGTTTCTTTTGCTCTTGTCTCTTTATGCAAGTTCATCCTGACTCATCTCAAAATGATGCGTTTAATTAGATGCAAATTGGCCTTTTGTCTCTCCTGCCCTCCAAATTGTGGTCTTTGTGCCTGTTGACAGGTAGGCTGGCAGTGACACCAGAGCCAGGGTCAGACAGTAAATTAGCCACATGAAGACAAAACTAGAGGAAAGAAGGATGGAGAAGGGTTGGTGTAAAGAGTTTGCCAGTGAGGAGAATATGTGCATGAAAAAAGAAGTACGAGTACATGGTTTAATCACGTTGCCTAAAATGTCATGTTTTGTAGTCTTGACTTGAGTCGTACCAGTGATTTTCCTCCAGATTAAAATCACCCCGTGTTACTCCGATAACGTTCCGATATGACCCCTCCTTAGTTATTGACACGGAGCAGGAAAAAGCAGTCCCTGTGGTGACTTGCATCTTGTTTCTGTATGCCCCTTCGTAATCACCCTTTCTTATCTGCTCACCTCCCAAATGAAACAAACACACACACACACAGACACACACACACACACACACACACACACACACAAAGCATGCACATTCTCTTCTGCTGACTCTGACCATTGTTTCCCGTCCCGGTGCAGCCTGCGATGGAGGGTGTTGAGGTGAGATGTAACCCAGTGTTGCGCCCTCTGTTAGTGACTTTTCGTCAGTGTTTGAAACTTTGAACCAATGCTGTGCTGGTGAACTGAACTAATGTCGTGGTAGTTGTGGATTTGACCCTGTATTTCTGTTCCCATGTGTTTGTAGTCCTGTTTCAAGAATGTTATTGTCATATTGGGTTCACTCTAACCTCATGTTCTGTTTACAAATGTCTAACTTTGCAACAGTCTAATATAATAAGTCAGCATTTTATACAAACTGTCCCGTATTTGTTTGTGCCTTGTGAAAATCTACCCCAACTGTTCTCACTGTGACTATGAGAAACAAGCTACTCAGTTATGACTGATCACGTTTTTAGCTGTTTGACTAAGATTCATCCTCGTCTTTTAACAGTGGCTCTCCATTAAGACTGACGTCATGTCTGTGTCCATCTAATTTGTTCAAGAATTTCACCCCTTCCTTTTTTCCCCCTCTGTTTTCATTTTCTGAATCTTTCTGTAGGAAATGAAGATCTGTTCTGCCATCATTAACCTTTTCCACCTGATCCCAGCTGCACCTCAGACTCTAGTCAAACCTCTTCTGGAGGTGGTCATGAAGACGGAGAGGGCGATGCTTATCGAGGTAGGACACTAACTCTTTAAATGGCCGGGTTTTGCAGTTGAAATAGTAATACATCACAGTTAAACACGTAAAAAGGCTGCTGCATAATTAAGAGGAACTTCCTAAAGCACCAACTAATCAGCATTTCCACTAAAGGGTGAACAGCACAAATGTTCAAGGGAATATGCACACGGTTTGGTCCTAGCTTTTTCTGCAGCTGCTCTTCACACATGTACTTTAAAGTGGCAGATCTTCTACTCCTGCACACTCAGAATAATGTGACAGAATTAAAGTCTTTTTTTTTTTTAATACTTCACCTGTTACTTTCCTTCCCCCTTCACTTTATTCCCCCTCTCCCATGCTAGGCGGGCAGTCCATTCAGGGAACCTTTGATCAAGTTCCTGACGCGTCACCCGTCTCAAACAGTGGAGCTATTCATGATGGAGGCTACACTAAATGATCCCCAGTGGAGCCGGATGTTCATGGTCAGTCACTCGTAGTTCTCGTAGCCCCTTCACTCTTTTGGCACATCTACTTCTACAATAATAATTTTGCTCTGCATCTACTCCATTAGTGCTTTCAAATTAATGTCATTTGTGAGTCACATGTCCTCTTAATACCAAATGTACATTGGGCTCACAAATGACATTTTCTATCCTTATAGAGATGTATTCATGTAGTGCACAGATGTTGATTCGATATAGTGACAGGGTTTGCTGAACAAAGGTTTCTGTATCCATTTGCAGAGTTTTCTGAAACACAAAGATGCCAAGCCTCTCAGAGATGTGTTAGCATCTAATCCCAACCGCTTCGTGCCCCTGCTTGTTCCTGCCGGCACTGCGGCAACCGTTCGTCCAGGATCCCCCTCCACTACCACAGCTAGGCTGGACCTGCAGTTTCAAGCTATTAAGGTATTCACAGGTGCATCACCTGGCTAACAGATGTGGTTATTCCCCCAGCTGTCCATAATCCTACTTTTTTAACCCTACTCTCTTTTCTTCTTCAGATTATTAGCATCATAGTGAAAAATGATGAGGGTTGGCTGGCAGGGCAGCACTCGCTGGTCAGCCAGCTGAGACGGGTCTGGGTCAGCGAGGCCTTCCAGGAAAGACATCGCAAAGACAACATGGCAGCCACCAACTGGAAGGAGCCCAAACTGTTGGCCTTTTGCTTGTTAAGCTACTGCAAGTAAGTTGATAAACTCAAATTGCGACTGGAATGAAATAACCTGCATTTGAGATGTCTTGCTATGATGACTGATAATGGATGGTAACACAGCAAAAGTTTTGGTATTAATGCAGTTTCTGTCTTTAATTTCTACCTCAATTATTAATCATGTGTTTGATCAGACACACCTGTATGATATTTTTGAATTTCCCCACACTATGCAAAGCATTGATGCCCCCTCTTCTCAACAGACGTAACTACTCAGAGATTGAGCTGCTGTTCCAGCTGCTGCGGGCTTTTACGGGTCGCTTCCTTTGCAACATGACCTTCCTGAAGGAATATATGGAAGAAGATATTCCAAGAAACTACTCCATCGCTCAGAAACGCGCCCTGTTCTTCCGCTTTGTTGAGTTCAATGACCCCCACTTCAACGATGAGCTGAAAGCAAAGGTATGTACGCAGGCAATCCGAGCAGTCCACTCGGTTTACAACTAAATTCAACAGGGACTTTAAGTTTCCCGGCAGCTTTTGCAGTTCTGCCAACTGTCATTTGAAACTGACATCAAAGTGATGGAGATAGAATAAGTTTATAATTCATTTTCTTCGGACATACTGAAGAGACACTGTAACTCAGAGCATTTTTTTTATTTTGAATTATCCAGTTGCTCTATATCTTCTTATCGCATATGTTACCGTAAATAATAATAATAACAGTTGGAATCGGATTACGGTCCAAAAATCAGCCGCTTTCCACTGCAAGAACATAAAATAGCAGTAATCTAATATTTTATATCTGTTTTTTTTAATGTAGTGTGTATCAATTGATGGTGTCTCTCATGCATGTTTATGTATGTGGCATGATTTAGTTTTGTGTTCAGGTGTACCCACCTGTGTCTCAGGGGGTCAGGCTCCAGAACATTTTGCCGAATAAGCCGTGAAGTCATGGAAAGATGGTGTTGCAATTAGCCGTGTCCATGAAGCGGTTAATAATCCTGGTTAATGCGTAGCACCCTGTCTAGATAAACATGTTCATGTGAAACTGTAGAGCACACAAAGATTTCATTTGACAATACCACAATTGTTTTATGTTGAGTAGGTACAGTAGATATCTCCAGCAGCTTGGCCAGCCCACATAAAAGGGTGTTTTTTATTTTTTTATTTTATTTTTTTTTTTCAGCTTCAACTCGTCTTGCTTACTTTTCTCCCCTCGTGTGGTAGAAGCTGTGTTCAGGGAGCGAATCCGAGTGACTTTTATGGTTGGTGTGTTTTGCATCAGAAGTACTTTGATAGAGTCAGGAAGGTCATTTTGTCTGTTCCGACCCTCAGAGGCTCACAGATGAATGCCTCCGTCCTCTCCACCTGACCTGCCGCGGCAAGCATTACAGTCATCGGGGTTGCCTTTTAATTAAGCCCGCTCTCCCACATGGAAGCTCTCAGCAAACACAGACGTAGGGGTACCCACACACACACATTATGCACAGCTGTAGCGGGTGCACAACCCGGCTCAGAGGAGCAGCAGCATTGATGTTAAGTACAAAACGGGTCAGTGGGGAAGGCTTTCCTTGGCACACAGTACCACGCTGCCAAATGGCTGTGTGGCAGGAACACGCCGCCTCGTGCACATGCACACATGTACTTAGGCACAAGTGCAATCAGAGCCTCTAATACAAGGACACGCCGCTTTGTATGCTTCTCACACCATTTTTTTTTTTTACTCACTTTTTTTTTTTTTTTTTTTTTTTATACTTGTGTTAAGTTGCTTTCAGTGGCATATGGACTATGAAAATGAAGACAGAGGAGGGAGTTCTGCCTACTTATTAAGTGTATTTCTTGGCACAAATGCTGATTTCTTTTTTTAAAACCGACTGGAGTTTGGTCCTTTAACTACCAGAGCTCAAGCACTCCCACTGTCCACCCCCAACCCAAATTTGCTTCTATTGTTTCTCTTTCCCTTTAATCATCCTCTGCTGCTGTGCGGCAGATGCCAGCTGTGACACGGATCAACAGACTGAAGCTGTGTTTCTGTGAGGATAGTGAGAATATGTTTGTGTTGATTAGCGTATGAGTCATGAGCATGAGAATGGGTGTGGGTGTTACTTTCCGTGACATTTAAATAATTGCCTGTAGCATTTTCCCAGAAGCATAATATCACAGAAAAGTACGTGTCCATATTGTTAGTTTGCCAGGGACCCATAGAAAACCAAGTTTCTATACAGCACCACAAGGGTCTTGGATGATATTTGCTCTGAGTGAACGCATCGAAAAATGTGTAAAAGAGAAAATTGTTTCATTTATTTATTTTTTTAAACTACTTTTCTGTTCTTGGCGTAGCCGTCAAGCCTATAATTACACAAATGTATAAGAAATAAAAGTGCAGCACAAATGTCTCACGTTTTGTTGCCTCTCTTCGGTCCCATTTTGACAAGTAGATCAGGATTTTCTGCAATGACAGATGCCCAGTGCGTGCTACCGCCATCTTTTGTGGGGAAATTAAAATCAATTATGCAGAAGAATCGATGTTCATATTTGACGTTATCAGGACAGCCTTTGAGCTAGGCTGTATGAAACTATATAAACGCTTTATTTATTGAAGCAAAGCCTTCAAAGTCTATGGTGGATTTCTTTCTTGCACTTCCAGTCGTACATTTGTGGCCGAAAATGTCAGAAAAGCTCAGAAGAGATAAGGCCGAAGAACAGAGTCGTGGTTCTTGCCGTTCTTTACATCTTCATCTGAGAGTGTGTTGTGTGTATTTCTGCATGCGTGAGTCTACCAGCCATGCGTGTTCATTGCTCTGAGTGTGCGTGAATAATGTGCTTGTGTAGAAGCCGGAGCATATGTTGCCACAGCTCCGTCTCCACTCAGCGACGCACCCAGCCCTTCCCCAATGATGGATTGAACAGGGGGGTTCATTAATAGATAGCAGCATCTTTGATAAATGCTCTTGTTAGCTGTATTGTGGTGGAGCCATTCAGAATTTAAAAACCTAATCAGGTCTACACTCATATCCCAGCAGGTTACGGCTTGTTAATAAATGGATTTCTTTTTTAAATTTGTGCTAGGAAGGATTTTTGTTTATACTTTAAATTCTTATCGATTAATTAAGATAGTATGTTATGGGTTTCTGGTGTTATCTTAGACCACACACTATAGTGCTGTTCCTCAATTCTGCCTTAGTGCTCTGACTGCCTTTTTAACCTCTGTTATCAGGCCCAAAAAGGAGCTGAGAAGGTATTTTAGAGGTTGCCATTCATAGTTTAGAATCTGCAGGATTTTTCTTTTTCAATGTAGATTTTAAAAGACCACAGCAGGTAATTCTACTAATTAGTGTCTCTTTTCTTATAGCTGTGCTATCAGGGAAAAATCAATCATAGTGTCGGCAAACAATAGTGAAAGTTGTCAAATCCCCCTATGGAAAATGTAAATGGATAAACTTGTTTTGTTGGTGAAATCATTTGCACTTTTCTTGTGTCTCAGGTACTCCAGCACATTTTGAACCCTGCATTCCTGTATAGCTTTGAGAAGGGGGAAGGTGAGCAGCTGCTTGGACCACCCAACCCCGAAGGAGACAATCCCGAGAGCATTACCAGCGTTTTCATCACCAAGGTATACATTAGGCAGATTTTTGTTATGGCCTGCACATTCTTTCAGCGCCTATCATCTGTATTTGTTTTTGTCTGTTCCTCCCTCCATCCGATTGGTCCCTTTTTCCATCAATTTTCATTCGTCAGGTCAGGCAATAATTTCTGGTGTAAATGTCACTCTGGGACTGTACTAAAGGTCAGCGTGTTTGTTTGTGCGGTGGCAGGTCTCATCACTAACAGCAGTGTAATAGCTGTTAATGGCTACTCTACGGTCTAGCTAAAACTCATTTCCTGCCTTACCTCCCTGCCTCTCCCCGTGAATCCCTTCTTATCTTCTGTACCACTCTCAGGGAATTTAGAGGGTAATTGGTATCTTTTTCGGGAGGCTTAATGTTTTTTTTTTTTTTTATATATATATATATATATATATATAAAAAAATGATTTGTCTTTTAAACTTAAGCCAGTTTAGACAAACGGTAAATTCAATGAGATGTGTGAAAGTGCATGAAGTAATTTATGTCTGTATTAATGTGCTTTCAACTCTTAGCTAATTTAATTAGACAGAAAAAACCCCCAACTTCTTGTAAGCAGGTTGTTTTTGTTTTTAATGCCACACCTTTTCCACCCCTCTCCCAGGTTCTGGACCCAGAGAAGCAGGCTGACCTCTTGGACTCGCTGCGAATCTGCCTCCTGCAGTTCTCCACCCTGCTAGTGGAGCACGCGCCGCACCATATTCACGACAACAACAAGTCCCGCAACAGCAAGCTGCGGCGCCTCATGACATTCGCATGGCCGTGCTTGTTACCCAAAGCCTGCGTGGACCCCGCGTGCAAATACAGCGGCCACTTACTTCTGGCCCACATCATTGCAAAGTTCGCCATTCATAAGAAGATCGTACTGCAGGTGAGGAGCAAGGAAGAGGGAGATGGTGGAACTCAACGTAGCAGGGATTTAATGGAGCTTAAAGGCAGGATAAAAACACACAATCTCTGGCAACAGATGGTAAACTCTCGGAAATTGCTCGAAATTATAGTATACAAGACAAATGACAATATTAGACAGTGTATTTACAATGAGAAGTTCTCAAAGAAAAAAACTTTTAATCAAAGACGATGCTACGAAAGTCCCTTCACTTGTTTTTAGAAGTCTGAAGCACTTTCAAGGCCAATATACTGCCTTGTTTTGTTTGTGAATGATGCTGAGTTGAGTAATAACGCGCAAAAAAAAAGCCACAATGGCTTTTTGTACCACTTTCATGCAACTGCTGTGTGAAAGGGGCTTCAGTCATATTGCAAGATTTTATACATGCAATACTGAGGAGGGCATAAACCTCCACAAGACTCTCCACAAATCCATTCTGACAAGAAACACTGTGCTCTAGTTTTAATGCCCCTGTGCCACCATGAGCTCTCTCTTTAATCCATTCCTGTTCCTTTTCCACAGCAAAGACACTCAGAAATGTTCATAAATAATCAGCCTGGTAGTCACAAGATTATTTTTCTATTATTATTATTATTATGAGAGTCCTCTTTTTTTATTTTCTTTTGTTTACCTCAGACCTTGCCTCATTGAATTATTTGTCATTCTGCGGGCTTATGAAGTTTATTAAGTATATTGTTTCAAGAAAAAAAGAAAAAGTGGGAATATGGAAAATCATTGGTTGAACCTACAGAAAGTTTTAATTTCGCCATTCTGTATGGGGTATTTAAATTGAAGTTTTAAACGGTAAAAAGGGACTTCAATAAGTCACAATATTGAGAGAAGAAAACCAGGGTTTTTATTATTTCTATCTGCTCCATAAAGGTTTTCCACAGCCTCTTGAAGGCCCACACGATGGAGGCGCGGGCCATTGTGCGGCAGGCCATGGCCATCCTGACTCCAGCGGTGCCTGCCCGTATGGAGGACGGCCACCAGATGTTGACCCACTGGACTCGCAAAATCATCGTGGAGGAAGGGCACACCGTACCGCAGTTGGTTCACATACTGCATCTGATCGTGCAGCATTTCAGGGTGAGCAGGTGTTGAAAAACGCGGTGTAAGAAGTCTAACTGCTTGTCAGGTTGTTTGCTTCTCGCTGATCAACCATCCCTGCCAGAGGATCCAACCTGATATCCTTGTGGTTTAGGTGGGCAGACCTTGGAATCAAATATGTCAACTTTCTGCCGGAGAATAATCTTTAATAAATTCCTCTGATGATGAATATCAGCATCTCATATTTATTGCTGTTTTCATCCCGCTCGTTCAATCCGGTGCCGATCCACATTTGTTTGCATCAAGTATAGAGACGGGAGGTTGTGTTGAACTGATGCGCTGCTGATATCTCCGTGAGCCAGCAGCGGAGACGATCAGAGTCACAGGGTGGAATTGGCACGTCTGGGGGAACCGACAGGGAAACACACTGCCGTCATTACTCGCCCCAATTCTGCAGCGCTGCCTTGCTGTGTGTAAGCACACACTGAGCTGCTCCTGTTTGGCTTGGGTGAATTACCAAAGCGGTGTGTGAAGAGAGCTTATGTTAATAGTACTTTAAGGTAAGCTCCCGACCACAAATGGTGAGATGCCAGCCGCCACACTTTGTGCGCGTACAGCACACACGAGCGTTTGTGGCTGCTGGCAACTCACCAGAGTGAGCAGAACAATTTAGGAGCTAATTTTACTGATTTTTTTTTTTTTTTTTTTTTTTTTTAAAGAGTGTCCTGAATTGACATGATAGCTCTTTACAACTCCAAGTGGGAAAAGTTTCATATTAGCCTTAACCGCAACAGTGGTGCTTTGATCTATTGTTTGCCGTTTAAAGGCTGGGTATTTTTCCGGCAATAAAGCCTGTGTTAATAATGCCTTAATACTGAGACACTCTTATTGACACACAGGTCACAGTACGGCAACAGAACCGTCAACAGAACGGTAAAACACTGTGTTGCTCCACCATCACTTGTTTATTCAATCAACTCACAAAAAACACAGTCCCGCACTTCCTCCCGCTACGGAAGCCCCACTGGCCCAAACTACAGAAACCGTTAAGGCAAAACAAATCTCAGTAGTGAAATTTAGGTATTAATCACTAAAGTATAAAATAATAACTCTCAAAACTTAAACTGAAATAGATTCCTTCTGTGTAAACAACAAGGCATATTATGCAATAAAAGAGTTAAACTATACGCTATACATGGCGCTTACAAAGAGCTTCTCATTTATATACGAGTTAACAACAGAGAATCATTTGCCTTTATGCTGGCACTCCTTCTCAAACTTGAAAGACACTTTTCAGCCCCCTCACTTCTTCAGCTGGTGTTCATTGCCTTACAAGTCAGAGAGCAACACTCTTCTAGTAGACTGACATTTCCCTCAGCTCTCCTCTCTATTTCTCTGACAGTCTGCTCTCACTGGGCCAGAAGACTAATCTAATGTAATCACATCTGCATAATTACCCCGGGGAGGAGATAATGACAGACAGATGAGACTTTGAATGCGTGTTTGATAGAGTAATAGGGAGATTGTGTGCGTGTTTGTCAGTGCACACGAGATGGACAGGGCTTTGCCACTCTGTCATTAAGAGGCTGCAACGTCCTGCTCTATCAACTATAATTATCATCAAAATAAGAAGTTTCAATATTCTTTGACAATGGGGGGAAAAAAGACCTTGGATAGACATCTCATCTCTGGCTCCCTTTGTCTGCATTTGTGTGCTAGAAAGGCCCAGTTGAGTTTTCAGAGGATAAGTGACACTTGAGTAAGACACTTGAGTGTCAATTGTCAGGACTAAGTGTGCATCACATCCTTGAAACGAAATAAGAATTGGATGTCCTAGTTTTTCTGTTAAGTTTTTGAAGTCTCAAAATTATTGTGGAACTCATTTGAGGCTGCGCGCCATCCACCCAAAATCGAGATCAAAATCTGCCAGTGTACAGGGAAGAAAAGCATTTCTTTAAAATGACTTTGCTTGCTCTTTTCAATGTTTATGTTTGCATGTATTTACCGCGTTGATACTCTGTGGGGAGGCTAACCAGATTTGCTGAAGCAAGATGCAGCTGAATTGAATCAGATATTTCTTATCAGCTCGTATGTGTTAGAAGAAGCACAATCGGGACGTAGCCGCTACCATGGAGACGTACCATACATGCCAGTGTTTCCAATGGTTTCTAAAGCGAAATGAGCCAGTTTGATTTTCTTTGGCTGATACTGGGAACAAACTCTTGAACATGAGGTTTGAGCAAGGAAATGGGGAGAATGTCTCCTCCTCTATGATAAACTTTAAATGTTTAACAAGTAAACCAGTAATGGGACTTTTGAGTGGGTAAACTCAAAAAGTGAATCACTTTCTAATGCTGTTGCCATCATCCTTTTTTTGTGGTTCTCTGAAGAGTCTTTGTATTTTAAATGTTTTTTTTTTTTCTTCCATATTTAAAAAAAAATTATACTTATATTTCTTCACCCATTAAAATAGTGTTGTTACGAAATGCAGAATAATCTTGCTAATTAAAGAATCAGAATCAAGTTTATTAGGTCAGCTTAGAAAAACTGTTTTTGACTTCGGATACACCGGCGGCGTCACGATGGTATTGTGCGCCTGTTTTCCAAAAGGTAACACTGGGATGGGGGGGGGGTACATCTTCACACTGAGTATATACACGGTATTAAGGTGCAAAAAAACATCTCAGCAGCACAGAGATCAACAGACATCAAAAACATAAACAAACAAAACAACATCATAGCTTATGGGTAAAGCTGCAAAAGTCATTCTCTTTCCTACAGTGTATGTAAGAGTATTTGTATATGGTTTCAGCACAGAGTTTAAGTTAAAGAAAGAGAGAGAAGTTTTATAGTTGGCACCCGTAACTGCTACTTATTGGTATTTCCAATATGTGTTTTTTTTAGAGCAGTTTTTGTTTAGAATACCCAACATGTAAGCTCTGTTTTCCAGGTGTACTACCCTGTCCGCCACCACCTCGTGCAGCACATGATAAGTGCAATGCAGCGTCTGGGCTTCACACCCAGTGTGACCATAGAGCAAAGGAAGCTCGCTGTGGACCTGGCTGAGGTTGTCATAAAGTGGGAGTTGCAGAGAATTAAAGACCAGCAGGTGAATGTTTTTTTTTTTTTTGCTATATCGGTGTCAGCAGTACCGCTATGCGTCTCCCAAAAGCAGCCTTTGCATTCATCTGTTGACATACAAATTCGGCAGCACCTAATTGGAGTCTTTTACTTCCTGGAAGTTGCTTTACTCTTTGCACTGTAGTGATTTTAGCTGATGATCCCATCTCTTCCTTCTTACCCCGACCCCCTGCGTTTGATGTGACAGCCGGAGTCCGAGACTGAAGTAGTGGCTGGGGAAGGAACGAGTGGAGCAACTGTGAAAAGAGGACTGTCTCTTGAATCTGCCACAGCGGGACAAGATGTGAAGAGATTCCGTACGACGACGGGCGCTGCCTCCTCGGTGAGCTCAGTCGGCAGTTAGATACAGTCAAGTGACATTTTATTGCATTTAATGACAACCAACAATATCAAATTGAAACCATCTCTGCTTACAACCTTCTGTATCTCGTTTTAAATGACAGATTTCACAAAATTATGCAGATTTAATTTTTGTCTTTTTATATTGGAAGGGTCTTAAACCTTTCAGAAGATGTTGTCCCATATGCGCGCTCGTCTCTTATTTTGTCAATATGGTGCTATAGTGTGCTTCTTTTTCATCATGTAAGGAGAAAAATACTATACGTTTTTAATCATTTGTGTTGAAGCCAGTTACCAGGTTATTTGCTCAGAAAGTTGTCATAATTATAAGAAAGGCATCTTTCTTTTATCTAAAACGTGAACATAATTTTCATGCTTGCAGGTGTTTGGACGCAGCCAGTCCATGCCAGGGACAGAGACCATGCTCAACAAGCCCGTTGAGAAACAACACACTGATACTGTGGTCAATTTCCTCATCAGGATTGCATGTCAGGTAAGAGCCCCACCATAAATGTAAATAAGGAGATCTAGTAACGTGACTCGGTCTTTACTCCCATGTGCTAACGTTTTAATTGTCACAATGTTAAAACGGTCTGCACGAGAAGTGAACCTCAGCCAAAAAAGTCCTCATGTTTTCAAAACGTCTTCACCTCACAGTGGTGTACGACTTCAGCAGGTCATCTTTAAGGCGGCTGGATCAATATCACGCACAGCTTTTTGTGTCCCTTGGTATCATGGCAGCTCTGACCTTGGTTACAGGCCTGAAATAGACTGCTGAGTTTTAACTTAACTTCAATTTTCCGTACTTTCTTTTTCGGCCTGTCCTCATTCTCATTTTTCACCGAAGCCTCTCTCAATGTAAGTTTTTGTGTTACTGCCGGGGATCACTCACTGCTCAAAGAGCAGCATATGGAAACATAATCTTCTCTTTGTATTCCAGTTGATAACGTTGCATAGCGATACTAAATTGATCCTTGTAGAAAAATGTGTTTTTGTAGCACCAAGAAATTGACATCAAAAGACACCTGTTCTGGGGCTGATAGGAGTTTCAGTGTCTCGCTCCAGTTTGCACCTGAAGTGAAGGTGATTGTCACCCAGAGGCTCTTTATTGAAGGATGTCTGTCCTTCTGGGCGGTGCCACTTTTAAGCTCTTGCTACATTAAGGACATTGTAATACATGGTGACACTCATTGCCTCTTCTTGCCTTGTGTGAATTGTTTAACCTATTTATGAGACAATTATGGTACTGATGCTTCTCTTACCTCTTCTGTCTAGGTGAACGACAGCGCCAATGTGGCCGGGTCTCCGGGAGAGTTGCTGTCCCGCCGCTGCGTTAGCCTGATGAAGACTGCCCTCAGGCCTGACATGTGGCCTCGTGCGGAGCTCAAACTGCAGTGGTTTGACAAGCTGCTAATGACGGTGGTAAGACGGCATCTGCTTAAAGAGTGATAACTGTCGTGTGTCTTATTAGAGTGCCCTTGGTTCCTTGTAGCCGCACTTGTGCTTTTGTTGCCGACATTCAGTCCTGTTTCAGTGCTGCACGCAGGTTTCCTGTTTGTGTTTTTTAGTGGTTTTTGAGTAAATCCAAACAAAACTCTTGTCAGAGGTTACTTGAAGTCTTGCAGACCTAATTAACAATACTTCAGATAAACAATTTAGAACAGAATTCAGCCATATTAAGGCTTGCTGGTGCTGGTATTGCAGCAATGAGCACGAGGCGCTAAAGGACAAGGTTTCTGCTTAAGCTCCTTCGTGGTATTTGCTCTATCTCCTCCAAGTCTTTTGTCCGTTATCTGTAATACACGAAGTGAAGCGCCAACAGCTATAACGCCAAAATAATGACAGTGGCAAGATAACTGGAGTCTATCCAGGTTGGCCTTTGCTTTTCTCTTCTTCATCCTAGCACCCTCATGCTCCTTTTATGGCCCCAATGTGCCTCCTCGCATATCTCTGTGCCTTTGTAGTCTCTAACCACTGCTCCCTCCCATCTCCCTCTTTTAGTCCTTTTCTCTTCATCCCTCAGGTTGGATTTTGCATCACTGTTCAGACAAGGTTATCACTTTGCGCTGGCAGTCGTCACACACTGCCCTCATTCTCTTTTGGGGATCACTTCATCTGCCACGCCTCTCTCTGCTTGCCTTGCACTCACACTGGCACTCTCCCAATCAGTCTTTTCAGATCCCCACTGGGGATGGTCTGAGTAAAAAGCTTTTCTGAGGGTCTAATGCAGATACACACACACACACACGTGCAGAGGCGCCCCCCTTGGGAGTACGCTCTACCTGCTCAGCCGTCTTACTCAGACTAATGAACAATGCTCTAAATCGGATTACCCTTTATCATCTCATTGTACTGGCATGGCAGTGATTAAGAGTCGGGCAGAGTCGCATAAGAGGTCAGATGAGGAGTGTAAGGGGAGACGCACAAAACATACACGCAATCACAAGCTCATTGACATGCATTCATATTCTCTATCTGTACAGCTCCAGAGGCGAGCTCCTATTCTCACAATACAGCTCGGAATCAATATAACCCTAATATCTAGGAGGAACCTTATCACTACAGTCACCTTGTTCATTAGACGGGATTAGTGCTATGGATCCGTCCCAGATTATCCCCTTGGCTGTGCCATTTTAAATCTTGATTGTAATTTAGACAAAATTAGCCCATTGATCTTTGATTAAGCAGCCATCACATTGTGCTGTTTGTTTGTGTGAATGTTCACAGGTATAGGTGGGACATTATTTCTGAATCGTCTTGACATTTTTATGGGGTAAAAACTAATCATGCATAATTCATGATTTTTTTGCTTTAGTTTTTATTTTAGGATCCCACTTTTTTCTTTCTTTTTTGGGGTAAAAACAACCTCATAAAAACATGATTCTCCTTTTTGTTGTTTTAGGAACAACCAGCACAAGCAAACATCTCCAACATCTGCACGGGACTGGAGATCCTCTGCTTCCTGTTGACGGTGCTGCAGTCCCCTGCCATCCTGGCCCATTTCAAGCCTCTCCAGCGAGGCATCGCTGCCTGCATGACCTGCGGGAATACCAAAGTCCTGCGGGCTGTCCACTCCCTCCTGTCACGCCTAATGAGCATCTTCCCAACTGAGCCAAGTAAGCTGCAAATCGCAGTCGGTAAAGTTGCATATTTTTGTGGTCTTTTTGGAAGTACTTCAGTTATTGCCCTTTCTTATTTAATGTATCCGTATAAAAAACACAGTTAATTCTGTATGATCTGACTAGTAAATGCAATTATTTCATTATCTAAATTTGAGAAATTAAAATTTTTCCACGATTTGCGTGGCAGCTTGTCAGTAAGGGGTGTCGGACCAGTTTAGAACTATGAAAGCACTATAATGTGTGTATAATCTCTGAGAAATGACACATTTCCTGCCTCAGTCATTAAACTCAATGACGTCTATATTTATATCTTCACTTTTCCTGTGCAGTGTTCCCAAAGTAGGACATTTAGATTCTTACTTTAAAAAAAAATAAAAAAAATAAAGTTTGTATTTTTTCTCCAGGCACATCAACTGTGGCATCGAAATATGAGGAACTAGAGTGCCTGTATGCTGCTGTGGGCAAAGTTATCTATGAGGGACTTACCAACTATGAAAAAGCTACAAGCAACACAAACCCCACACAGCTCTTTGGTAAGACCAGCTTCTTTTTTTCTCCTTCCTGTTTATCCTCTTCAATGTCCTTGTTTTCTGTCACTCCCATTTGCTGATTATAAACCATGTCTTTAAAAAAAAAAAAAAAAAATTCCACTGCCTCTCTTCTCGCTCAAAAACCAAGCAGTCTCTTGGTCACTTTAAGCAATTAAGCCAGTGAGTGGGTTGTTAAAATGCAAGCCAATGGCCGTGCTACTGAGACTAACATCTGGTTTATTTAAACTGAGGCTACAGGCCAGTGGTTTGGGAAAGATTATCTTGGGAAGAATTGCTGCTGTCGGCCACCCTCTCTGTACAAACATTACTGCTATCCACCCATACTGTATGCCACTATGTAATTATGGAAAAACCTAGCATTAAAGCTTGTTTTGTAGAAGAAGTTGTTTGATTTATTTATTTTATTTTTAAAAAAAAGATACAGTAGGTTTTTTGGGGTTGTTGTATTTTTACTTGTATAGTGTGATAGAATTGATCAAAGGTTATTAAAGAGCCTTCGAGAGGTAATACTTGAAACATTTTTGCATTTTCCTGTTGCCTTACAGAAGTGCTGGTCTGATGCATCTGTTTGGCCAGTAGAGACATTTCATCACTAGTTTGCCCTCTAGAGAGCAGTAAATGCATTTCCTATACCCATTATTCTCCATTCATCCGTAGCAGTGCCCCCCCCCCCCCAAAAAAAAGCAAGAAACAAACTTAAAACAATGCTTAGCCGTAGAGCATAAATACACTGACTGCAGCTTTGTGTCTTTTAAGATGAAAAGTTGAAAGTTTTTGTCAAAAATGCTCTTTCCAATTTGTTTGTCCCCCCTTCATCCTTTGTCATTTCCGTTCGTTTATCTTACAGGGACACTGATGATCCTGAAGTCAGCCTGCAGTTATAATGCCAGCTACATTGATCGCCTGATCTCTGTGTTCATGCGCTCGCTGCAGAAGATGGTCCGGGAACACCTGAGCCCCCAACAGGCCAACCCAGGAGTCACTGAAACCAACACAGGTACGTGAAACAGTGCATGAATGAGGATGAATGGGGCCGGGACAAGGCCTTCAGGCAACCCCTCCATATCACCACCACCAAGTGGTATGGAGAGCAAGTTTTCATAAGTTGCTAAATCCTACCAGCCGACTCAGTGATGGAGACACATGGGACTGAAAGGACAGAGGAGGAGGTTGGCTCTGTTGCAGCCCGAGCCTCCCAAGGTTTTTTTTCCAGACCTCCACTGATGGGAACCAGCCCTCCGAATGAAGCCGAATGAAGAAAAAGTGACCATTGACTGCATGCCATTGCATGAACAGATTGATGAAGCCATTATTGTTATGGATCTCATGTCTGAAAGGAGCTTAAGATGCTATCGGTCCCTTAAATGGGTCCCTAATGACTGTATCGGGAAACACAGGCATTAGCCCTCCACTCTGATCACTTGCAGTCACTAACTTCATAGACTATCTGACCAGAGGGGCCTTCGCCTCTAAAGATTCTTCAGATTTCAGTAACATCTACTCCAGCAGTTGCTCTCTGTCTGTATTGAAACAATCGAACTGCTTTTTGGATGCTGCTACCTTTTTACTAAAAGGGAAAAATGAAGCACAACGGACACAGCAAAGATATGAAAAAAGTTGAGGATTCCGATGCAAATCCTCAAACACCTTTTGATGAGACTGTTTCTGAGACTATTGCTTTAGCCACTGTCGTCATGTCTGTTGTCATAGTGACCAGTGAGCTGATAATGCTGAGTCTCGACCTGGTGAAAACCCGATTGTCCGTCATGAGCATGGAGATGAGGAAGAACTTCATCCAGGTCATCCTAACCTCTCTGATTGAGAAATCACCCGACCCCAAAATCCTCCGTGCCGTCGTCAAGATCGTGGAAGAGTGGGTGAAAAACAACTCCCCGATGGCTGCCAACCAGGTACGTTTTCCCCCTGAGACGATTCACTGGCCGCAACTCTACATCAGTGTAAAGTCAGGCAAAAAATAATGCAGACAAAGAAGCGGAAGGACATGGTTCAGCAGATTATAAAGCTATTTCTTTGATAACAATAGCAGGTGTGAATTGAGGACTGACTCAGCAGTGTTTTAACAGATAGAAAACATTTGGACAAACAACAAGCGAAGCACATTTTCTCAATCCTGTGAGGTTAACATTAGCATAAAACCCATAGAGGTGTACTGTTTTCATTTCATCATGAGCTGCACTAGAACAAGCGGTACAAGGCTGAGCAGGACGGAGTGGAGGAATTATAAGAGATTTATTTATTTTACCCTCTTTCCTCTTCTTTCCATCCTAACTTACATTCATTTTCCGCACAGATGCCAAACCTGCGTGAGAAATCCATCTTGCTGGTGAAGATGATGACCTACATAGAGAAACGTTTCCCTGATGAACTTGAGTTAAATGCTCAGTTCCTGGACCTCGTTAATTACGTCTACAGGTAATTACTGCCATTCATCACATGGCCAAATGACCAAGGCACTGACTGCAGGCCGCCCTTGCATCATTTTTAATGCAATGGATGAAGGTCAGAAGGTTGAAGCAGCGGGGGAAAAAAAACAAAAAAACATAGGGTGTTTGGTCAGTCGCAATGGAAAACGCATATTAGGAGAAGGGTATTTGGGGCATCAAGAATAGTCTGCTGATCTGCGTAAAAGGCCTTTTTTTAAGATTAGAAATGAGATTGTTGAATTTTAAAAAGCTTAATATCAGTCGGTGGTTTATAAGAGCTGAGTGGATCGGGACAAGAGCAGCTCAGGACAGAAAACCCAAGTGGGAATACATCAAACATCGACTTTCATTTTATTCATTTTGTGTTGTGTTCATCTGACACACACACTTTTAATAAGCTCAATGTGCCCTTTATCCTCCAGCCCACAAAATCATCACGTCAAAAGATTTACTCAGTAAAGCTTTGATGGGCAGCTGTGTCAGAACAAAGCAACATGAGACAAAAACAGTTCAAATATTTGAATCCGACCTTCCTTTTATTCCACCAACACAAAGCTGCTTCAGTGCAACGTGAGGATGTAGACACATGTTTTTTATGTTTGTTTTACTTTTACAGCAGTCTCACTTTAAGAAATGCATTATTTTTCTTGATATAAAATCGCATACCTGTTCTCACTTAAACAATGACACAATGATTAAATAATGCTCTAAAATTACCTTTTGTTCATTAAATAAATCCTGAAGCTTGTCAACATGCTGCATTTATAAATAGTCTCTCTTATCTCAAGCAAAGTTAGTTAAATTGCACCGTGGTAAATTATTATTTGGGAAATTATAATCTGTACTGATAACTTTTCCCTGGAATAGTTTTAACAGTTATTACAATATTCAAATAGTATGTGATTCAAGCGTTGAATGTGGCACTGAAACTGTTCATGGCTATTATTTTCTGCAAATCAAGTAGTTTTAAAAACATGCATTTACTCAAATAACTATTTAGAAAATAGAGATAAGGACTGTGTCCAAATTTAATACCCACTAAATGCCAGATTTGGTTAAATTGGAGGGTTTGGCAGATAACTAAATTGAGGTCAATAGCCAGTTTTCCAGTAAATCACTTGAAATAACAGGATGACCCTCGCTGTCCACTTAACCCAGCATGGTGACGACACATCAAAGACTCACTAGTTTTAAGCTTTCTTCTCCATGCTGTCTGTTGATGTTTTTATCGTGAGGAGAAGATAAATGAAGCAATGTAATTATTATTTTTTCTTGAAAGAGTTCAGAATATCTGTAAATCTGTTCATAAAAGTGATGAACAAGAATTTGCATACTAGCAAGTTTAATTGAGTTTATTTAAATTATGCATGACTCAATTTTCTGGGCAGTATAAAATGAGCTACTTTAAAAAATACAATTTCACTGTATAATCTGATTTTCCTTTAGTAAATTAACCCAAAAATTGCTTTAAAAGTAGAAGTTATTCTTTAAAAAAAAAAGAAGTTTGTTGTCCACATTTTTTAATGGTGAAATGTTCAAAATCATTGAGGTTCTTGCTGTCTTATTTATTGACCTCAGGAGTTTTGGAAGTAAAATAGACATCAGCCAGCATCTAACAGTTGTTTTGTCCTTCACATGTTCAGGGATGATAGCCTTTCAGGAAGTGACATCACGTCCAAGCTGGAGCCAGCCTTCCTATCGGGACTTCGCTGCAGTCAGCCGTTAATCAGGGCCAAGTTTTTCGAGGTGTTCGACACCTCCATGAAGCGCCGCGTCTATGAGAGGCTACTTTACATCTGCTGTTCTCAAAACTGGGAGGCGATGGGCAGCCACTTCTGGATCAAGCAGTGCATAGAGGTAAAACTGTACTGCTTCTCTTCATTTTTTTTATATAATGACAAAGAAGCAGGGATACCTGTTTTTCTTTTTTTAAGGCTATCAGGCTTGACTTAATCGTCTTACGTTTTTCTACCTGTTTGTGCCTTTGTTAGCTGTTGCTAGCAGTGTGTGAGAGAAACACCATCATCGGCACCAGCTGCCAGGGATCCATGCTGCCTTCTATCACAAACGTCATTAACCTGGCTGACAGCCATGACCGTGCTGCTTTTGCCATGGCGACACATGTCAAACAGGAGCTGCGTGAGAGGGAAAACAGTGAGACGAAAGAGGAGGTGGGAGAAGCAGCTGTTTGTTTTTCTCATAAATGATCACGTGAGAAGTGCGTTTCTTACTGTGAATCTAAGAAAAGACTAGAACCTCAACTTTTGACTCGTACCCCTCATCTTTAAAATCTGTGCTGTCCAATCCCTCTTCCATTACCGTCCATTAGTGACATTAAGTGTGACATTAAAAACGTTACTGTTTACTCAAGCGTACTCTTAAATTGAATACTTACCTGCTGTACTCTACTGCCCTTATTTTTAACAACTTTTTCTTTATTATTTTACCTTATTTCTTATCATTTTATTTAATTTATTTGTTATTTAAGCATACTCTTAAATCAGCAACTTGTGCTTTCTATTATTTTACCTTCTTTTCTCATAATTTTATTTCATTTTATTTGTTATTTACTGTCTAATTATGTCTTGCCGCTTTTAATGTCGATGTAAAGCACTTTGAACTACCTTGTGTTGAATTGTGCTATATAAATAAACTTGCCGTGCCTTGCCTTGCCTTGCCTTAAAGCTCATGATTGTTTCTGCTTTGCTCTTTTTCTTCTCCTGCAGGATGTAGAGATTGACATAGAACTAGCACCTGGAGACCAGACAGCCATTCCCAAGACTAAGGAGCAGGCCGAGAGAGACACAGGCAATCAGCTACATATGCTCACTAACCGTCATGACAAGTTCCTCGATTCATTACGGGAGGTGAAGGTAGGGTTCTGGAAACGGTTCTTACGAGATGTATTTTGATAAACCTGGAAGGAAACGATTATAAATCTATTAATAATTTATTGAATTAGTTCAAGTTTAAAATATTTTTCTCAATCCACTACCGTGTTTTATTGTTATTCACGCTATAAAACAAAGAAGAAGGTTTTGCATTGACACTGGGATAATTGAATAAGAATTAGCTGTCGAGTATGATGGTAAATCAGCGCTCCTTTGGAGGCCTGAAGGGAACTGCTGCTCATCGGCCGCTGCTTTGCTGGAGAGTAAATTTGAATTATTCTCGACTCTTTGTTAGACGGGGGCTCTTCTGAACGCTTTGGTCCAGCTCTGTCACATCGCAACACCTTTGGCTGAAAGGACTTGGGTGCAGCTCTTCCCTCGCCTCTGGAAGATCTTGTCTGATAGACAGCAGCATGTGAGTATGATTGCTAGGATCTATCTTGCTGCGACACGTAAGGAAGTCATTAAAGGTTAAATTAAAATTTTCAAACTACAAAAGGTTTGGCTCTTCAAACAACTTTTTAAAAGATTCTTTTGTATTGTTTATTTGACACATCCAGCATTTTTGGTCGCTACACATCAACTCATCCACTATTCTTTTATCTGTGACATAAGCAAGCAGGGTATATGTCACTCTGTCCCATCAAGATTGATGTTAAATATATTAATTTATGCTGAATACAAAATATGACAGCTGATGGAAGGAAAGTTTGTATGAGTTTAATAAACCAGATGCACGTAGAGTATTTTGCCACTCGTTCAGATGCCTTGATTTGAAGTGATTAAACTCTTGAACAGCTGACAGATGCAGCCACCAGTAAGATTCAAAATAAGATTTTTTATTTATGAGAGACCAGAGGTCACAAATATGTCACATCTGTTTTATTATGATGGCTGCCATACTTTGAAATTACATGAGTCTATTTTTTTTATTTTCAAACTATGGTAAAAAAAAAAAAAAGTCTCTTTTTCCCTACTCAGGCTTTTATATGCCTAGATTAGATATTTCAAATGAATGACAGAAAATCATATTCTTCTCAGCAAGCGATGTGATGACATATTCTCCACCGCCAGTCTAATTAAAGTGACCATCAAGGCATAAATTGCTCACTGCTGTCAACGGACACTGTAAATTATATTAATTACCCATACATCAGTGTGTGTCAGTCAATGATTTTGAGAGCACTAAACCTTTGATCACTCTCAAAATCTATTCTGTTCAAATGCGGCCACTCTGAGAGGCTCGGAAAGCACCGAGTGACCTTGAGGAACTTGTTGGCCGCCTTTCTTGTGGCTGCACGCAATTAGTCACTGGTCCCTTTCCAGTCCTTTTCACTTGTCATCTTTTGGCATCTCTTTTCCCGTTTCACAGCTCTCTTACTGGAAAACGGCATCATGTTGCATCCCGTACATGCAACACAACGCCTTTATCAATACGCCATATCATAACGCTGCTGCTGAAGTAAAAAGTATGTAGTAGTTGATCTCTCTCTTCTCCTCAGGCTTTGTCTGGTGAAATGAGTCCTTTCCTGTGCAGCGGCAGTCACCAGGCCCAGAGGGACTGCCAGCCCAGTGCCCTCAACTGCTTTGTGGAAGCTATGTCCCAGTGTGTGCCTCCAATTCCCATCCGTCCCTGTGTGCTAAAGTACTTGGGAAAGACACACAATCTCTGGCTGCGCTCCACTCTCATGCTGGAGCAGCAGGCCTTTGAAAAAGGTCTCAGCCTGCACAGCAAACCCAAGCAGAGCACCGAGTTCTATGAACAGGAAAGCATCACGCCACCTCAGCAGGTAAAGTGTCTGTTTATTTTATTTATTTAAATTTTTTTTCAAGTGGGTTATTTCTCTCTTACTGTGTTTGATCAAGACTTCTAAGCAAATCTGGTCTCATGAGGTTTACAGTTAACAGAAGATTGTCCAATTTGTTCTGCTGCCATTCTCATTTTGTCCTATTTCCACGCAGGAGATTCTGGACTCCCTGGCAGAGCTCTACTCGCTGCTCCAGGAGGAAGATATGTGGGCGGGTTTATGGCAGAAAAGGTGCAAGTTTCCTGAGACGGCCACAGCCATTGCTTATGAGCAGCATGGTTTCTTTGAACAGGTGAGTGGAAGATTCAAGAAGACCCTCCGTTCAGTTCAGACCAATCAGTGAAGCATTGCCACAAATAAACCCTTCTTTCAGAAACGTCAGAAAAGTTTTAATTTTGTGCTTTGAAGTGTTGTCAGTATATTATATTTAGCCCGATGCTTTGATACACTAATACTTTGTTACTCTTAAGAGCTTGTATAAGAATTTCCCAATGTCTTTTCAGGCCCAGGAAAGTTATGAGAAAGCGATGGAGAAGGCTAGAAAAGAGCATGAGAGGAGCAACGTGTCCCCAGCTATATTTCCTGAGTACCAGCTGTGGGAGGATCACTGGATACGGTAGGAAATCTGGATATAGACAAGTCCATATTGTGTAGTTAAAACTTAGGAAAAGAAAATCTGTGATACAATTTAAACGCATAAAAGCAATACTTTAAAGCATGAACTATGTGTCCTGTGTCTGCGTCTTCATCTCCAGCTGCTCCAAGGAGTTGAACCAGTGGGAACCTCTGACTGAATACGGCCAATCGAAAGGCCACTCGAACCCTTACCTCGTGCTCGAGTGCGCCTGGAGGGTTTCCAACTGGGCCGCCATGAGGGAGGCTCTGGTGCAGGTGAGCGAACCACAGCCTCCATGTAACTCTGCATGCGTGTCTGCATGTGTACACACATTCTGTTCCAGACTTTTGCAATAAGTCCAACACTTCTGACAACTTTTCACTCCTGTTTTTGTCATGACAATGGGTATGTCAATCAAACGTAACTAACATATTTTATTATATTTCCTTAACATACTGGCTTTAATTGTTCTTTTGAATGTAATGTTTGATTTGGATTCTTTGGTTTCTTTGTTCAGATTGTTCCATAAACTGATTCCTTTCACAGAAACACAATGTTCCATCAATTTAGTCCTGAATCTTGTTTTTTTTTTTTTTTTTTTAAGTTCTCTGTTCCTTTTAAGTTATACTTGCATTCTCTTTTTTCAAATCTTTTCTGAATGTTGATTGGTAAAGTTTTCTTATGAGCTTTAAACATAATTTGCAGAATACTATAATCTACTAATTCATGAAATTTCAACAATTTTAACTGAATGAATAATGGATTTGTTGGATCTCTATATCGTTTTCTACTGATTATTCTTATGGCTCTTTTTTGCAAAATTAAAATTGATATGTTTTACAGGCATATCCCCATACTTCAACACAGTAGGTCAGATATGGAACAATCATAGTTTTATATAAAATGTACAATGCTTTGTTGTCCAAGGAATCCATTACTTTGTGTAACAGAGCAATTATTTTTGATATTTTTATTTTTGTATAATGTACAGGACTGTCTCAGAAAATTAGAATATTGTGATAAAGTTCTTTATTTTCTGTAATACAATTAAAAAAAAAAAAAAAAAATCATACATTCTGGATTTATTACAAATCAACTGAAATATTGCAAGCCTTTTATTATTTTAATATTGCTGATTATGGTTTACAGTTTAAGATTAAGATTCCCAGAATATTCAAATTTTTTGAGATAGAATATTTGAGTTTTCGCGGATGTGACGTCAAATGACACTGCATGCGCGTTCTCCCGTGCCGGCTTCGCTGTTGGCTGCAGTAACCCCGACGGTCGTCGTGGCGCTAATGAGTCTCATTTCTTATTCTTGCCTCGAGCTCCTTTAAGGTGTAAGCCATGATCAGCAATATTAAAATAATAAAAGGCTTGCAATATTTCAGTTGATTTGTAATGAATCCAGAATGTATGACATTTTTGTTTTTGTAATTGCATTACAGAAAATCACAATATTCTAATTTTCTGAGACAGTCCTGTATATGTGATTTCCAATTCAAATTCTCATCCAGCATGACACCCAAAAACTTGGTTTCCCTTACTCTATTAATTTCAATACCATCTATATTAATTGAAGTGTCCGTGTCTCTCCTTCTGTTACTAAATATCATGAAGTTTGTTTTTTCAAGATTCAGCGATAATTTATTTACATCAAACCATGTTTTTATTCTTTAAAATTATTTTTTAACCACATTCAACACCTGTGTTATATCTTCCCCAGAATAACACAAAGTAGTGTCGTCCACAAACAGAATACATTTGAGCAGTTTGGATACATAAAATCATTAATATACAAAATAAACAGTTTTGGCCTGAGGGCCGACCCCTGAGGTACACCACACTTAATATATTGTGATTCAGATTTGACCTTATTTATCTGCACATGCTGCTTTCTATTTTCTAAGTAGCTTGAGACCCATTGATGTGCCACCCCTCTGATACCGTATTTGCTCAGTTTTTTTAGAAGTATGGTATGATCTATCGTATCAAAGGCCTTTTTGAGGTCAACAAAAATACTTACAAAATAATGTCTCTTAGCGATTGCAGTGGAAATTTCTTCAGTTAATTCCATAAGTGCCATTGATGTGGAGTGATTGGTTCTAAATCCATACTGACCATTGCTTAAAATATTGTATCTTAAATAAAGATTAAGATAAATTAATCTAACCTGACTACAAATAATTTCTCTAATATTTTTGAAACTTGTGGAAGCAAGGATACTTATATTGTTTTTTCTTGTGTCTGGTGTATCGCTGTACATCCGGCCCAGGTCCTATCTTAGCGTTAATCATTTTAACTTGATATTGGTGCTGTCCAGCTCCTCCCTAACCTGACACCTCTGGAGAGAATGAGGGTGGAGGCTGTAAAGCCGTTGACGTGCATTTGCAGCTGTTTTGCTGGTGAATTTACTAGCCTCATGTTTCCTAAAACAAAGTGTAGATGGGTGGCAAGTGTGTGATAGTACCTGATGTATAACAAATACTCCTGCTTTGCTCTTTCAAGGAGACTTGGAACCAATCCATCGAGTTGCTCTGTCCTAAGGTGACATCTAATTAAATTGTCTGGATGGCAACACCAACTCCTCTATATCCCTTCCTCCTTATTTCTCTCCTTCCCTCCAGAGCATATTCGCTCCATGCTCTTTAGTGTCGTGGCGCCGCAGTGTTTGGTCTCCTTTGTGGTATTGTTACCCTTTCTGCCTTCCTTTTCTTTGTTCCTCACTCCATAGCTCAGGCTATGGCAAATATTTATGACAGCCGCATGCGTGAATAATTACCACCACATCTGCTGCGGGGTGATTGGTTTTATGATGGAGAAGAAGAGTGAGGCTTTCAGTTTCCTGCCCATCCTCCAGCTCAGAGGCGAAGTCCAAATGTCCCTGCTTTCAATTAAAAGCCCCTTCTTGATAAGGGCGGTCTTGTCTTGAGGATATTCATCAAGGGTCAAACCCTGATAGGTGTGCTTTGACCAATCACTGTAATTTGCTCTGACACCGGAAAAGCTAATATAAACACAGACACCTATGTTTTGCGTCTTTCCTGCCCTTCTTGTTGGCCTTTTTCCCTTCTCTGCCCTTCTCAATCACTTAAACATTAAACAGCAAACCACAAGTGTTATGTGGAGGAGGAGGCTCCCCGCGGCTATTTTTTGTTTCGTGTTAATGCGCCCGGCGTTTTAATCAAAGGTAAGACCTTTTCCAGTCCCCTTCTCTTCTCCTCCTCTGTGCCAGACTTTATTAGTCATTTTTCTAAAAGTCGAGCTGAAACCGTTCAAAGAATGAACCGCGAGCATTGTTGTTGTGTATTTGTCTAAGTAGTAAATTATGCAAGGAAAATTACACCGGCCCCTTCCCCTCAGATGTTTTCATTTCATTAAAACAGTCACATGGTAGTGCAGCGAAGAGTGCAGGCAATTCAGCTTTACAACAACAACGCACAGAAAAACAGCTCGCTTAACACTTAACCATGCCATTTCAGAGCGACTACGCCACTGATTACAAGCATTTCAAAGTCGATCCCTTCACCTGGAACTATCCTGGAATCATACCTTTTTAATTCGGCACTCTTGAGACATTGTCAAACCACTTTTGGAACATAATCAAACGTCATGACATTTTCCAGTATTAATTGTTTATGACGACACATAAGGAATGTAAACATTAATTTTGAAGTTACTTAGTTATAAAACATGTGGAAAAAGTTGACCCGTCTGGATTTTGTCTGTTTGTTCTTCTTTTTCATCTCTGCATGTCTTCGTGTGGCGCTGCCTGCTTAGATATTTCATTAATGCTTTCAAATAATCAAGAAGTGAGACGAGGCCGTTTTCCTGCAGGAGAACAAGGAACACTTTGATTTTCCGGGACATGGCAGATGGCAGTACAACAGAAAACTGAGAGAAACTCAATTTACATTTCTGCTCCTAGGACGAACAGAGAACCCAACGAGTCCCGTTTCCAAGAGCAGCAGTGCTATTGTAGGTTATTTCTTATGCATGTGGTTAAAATATACATGCCAACAATGAACCCAGCCTTGTGTGACCCGCTACAAACGATAATGGCAGTTACTGGTGTTTGCAGTGTCCTTGAAAAAACAATTATGCAAGTTGAATTTTTAAAAGAGGCCAATAACTGTATTTTATCACGACCGCTCTGTTATGAGTCAGGAGCGGGGTGCTGCCAGGGTCTTGTTCACAAGTGAGGGACGCCTGGAGCAGGAAATTTGCAGCTGGATCGGTGCAGGCATGGATGGATGGATGGATGGAGGGATGGATGGATGGATGGATGGATAATCTTTTGCATCTTAAAATTGATGCTGCAAATATGTTAATTGACTTGGTGTGTGACTTGCAGGTGGAAAGTAGCTGCCCCAAAGAGATGGCTTGGAAGGTGAACATGCACCGTGGCTACCTGGCCATCTGCAACCCAGAAGAGCAGCAGCTCAACTTCATAGAGCGGCTGGTGGAGATGGCCTCCAGCCTGACCATACGCGAGTGGAGGAGGCTGCCTCACATTGTGTCCCACGTGCACACGCCGCTGCTGCAGGTCGGTATACAAACTGCACTGAGTTTCACTGCTGGGAGGCCGGATTTGGATTTATTGTGGTCACCAGAAATATCAAGAGAAGCGAAACCAGTTTATTGTGATAAGTACTCAAGAAGACAAATGTCAAGAGATCATAAGTAGCTCAGAGACATTGTTGCCGTTGAGCCACACTGATAATGGCCTCTATCTCTTTCTCCCACTCAATTTTGTAAAATTGAGATAGAATTGAAGGAGATAGAGTGAATAGAGCTGGGCAACATGCGGCGAGGAAGAAGAAAGAAAGCTGGTTTAGAATTTCTGTAATTACTTCCCTGCCATCAGATAACATTTGATTAAATACCTATAGAAGAATTACATTTACATGATGAATGGGGTGGTCTGAATGAAGGTTAGAAGCGGACCATCAGCTGATATTAACAGATAATTGTGAAAAATATTGTGCCGCCTAATTGATTTTGTTTTGGGAGATTTAATTTCAGCAGAGAGGGTGGGGGGGCTGAATCCCCAGCAAAGCCCCAATTCAGTACATTTATCTAAGAAGGATTCTCGAATGCTGTGACTATTTCCTTAATGTGTGGATGTTTGTTTGCTCACATACTTAAAGTGCAATTATTTATCCAAACCCTGAGAAAGTAAGGCATTTCTAGCTCTAGCCAGACACAGCGTGTCGTAAATCTCCGTCCCAAACTCCGTATCCCTGCCGCAGAACTCTGTGAGCCACAGAGAGCCAGAATCCCAGACTCTGCAAATACTCTGGGCTTCAAATTCCATTTGAATCAAGTTATCATCAAATCCCAACTCTCAGCAGTAACTGACGATCAATGGATTATCACCCCTCGCTATCGATTATGAGGTCTGGCATTAATATTGATTGATGAGTAGTTCTAATAGAATGATTGATTATATGTTCACAAAGCTGCTCTGGACCAATCAATGTGGCTTCTTTTCAGGGAATGAAATAGAAACTCTCGCTTATCATTTTCACATTTTCCCATCCCCCTGTCCTTTCTTTTATTTTCTCCTCCCTTCCTTCTTCTTCTGTGCCACATCAGAGCAGATTAACTATTGAAGTAAAGATGGAAGACAGTAATTTGCCCTGCAAGATGAATTTGATGGTGCTGCACTCAGTTTCCAACACAAAAGTTCTTTCCTTAACAGTTTTAATGCATGCAGGTACACTAAAATAGTCAGTCGGATTGGTTTCTACTGTGAGTTTTTTATTTTTTCTTGAGTGATTCTTTGGCTGTTTCTTAGGAAGTCGTTGTTTGTCATCTTAGATGTTGCATAAAGGTTCTGCATCGGTGGCAGAAAGGAATGAGATGCGAAGTAGCTCCTGATTTCTTATTTTTTCTCCCTAAAGCAACACCAATCGGTTAAACTACCAACATGCCAACCCATCGTGGAATAAACAGCATATATTAGACAAAGCTGAGTCTTTTGTACCTAAAATTCCCAGAGAGTTAGGGAAAAATGGTCGCAGGGGAGGTGCCATGGAAGCAGACTTTTACGTCGACGTATATCATTTCATGCAATACAGCTCCATTCAGTAATACTTTAATCATAGCTGAAGGGAATTTATGTTGCAAGACTGAAGGAAAAGATTGAGGAACTTCCATCGCTGTGAAATGCCTGCTTTGACTACCACAAATCCTGTATTGTGCTCTTTACTGGGATGTGATTGACACCAGCTCCTCTGTAGTAGAAAAGGAAGATTTTATTCTCCCATCAGCAATAGAGCCACAGCAGAGAGGACCGATTCTGTATGTCAGTGACGAGTAATGTAATCTGCAGAGCTGGTATTATACTGCTCGGTCTCAGCCTGATGCCGTTCTGAACACATGCTGAAATATATAGTTTACGTTCCTTCAGATGTTGAAGTACCAGAGAAAATGCAAAAATGCAGGTTTTAATCACCAAACTCAAAGTTCCACTGCATGGTTTGTCCGCATTATATAAAACAAATGTAGCACATGAAAAGAAAATATAAGTGTTTTTTGGTCGTAGTGGAGTTAAAAATTGATGTTCAGGGACCTCATTTATAAAAGAGTGTGTAGGATTCATACTAAAAGTGCACGTAAACCCAAAAGCCGAAAATGGCGGGTTCCATACCATCCAATGGCGGATTTATAAAACCGTGTGCACGCACACTTGCACGCAATGTTCGCTTTATAAATCACAGTCCAGCTGGAAGGTTGCGCAGGTGAATTTGCCTCATATCCCGCCCTCTACACGCCCACTTCATACCATAAATGGGCAATGCAAAGTAGTTCATGACTGTATTTGCATATAAATGAGCCTGCTGAGCATGCGCAGCGGCTTCCTGCAGCCTGTTTCTGCTGCTCGTCAGGATGAAGGAGACGTGTCGAGCCACCGTGCCACTAAATTTCACGGAGACTGAGATCGAGATGTTGTGGATGAGGTGGAGGCCAGGAAAACGACATTATTTGGTGGTCACAGTAAAAGTAGAAAAAGTATATAGATAGTATAAAATAAAGCGAGTGAGTGGCAGTACGCCGTTGCTGCGCTAAACGCCGTGAGTGCCACGGACAGATGGTGCAGAAAAAAAAGAAGTTGTGTGTTTTGAAGGTGGAGGCCAAGAGTTATGGAGCCCCTAAAGGGACACAGATTTTTTTTATATATATAATGAGTTTTACATGCACGCGTGAAACCTTTAAGGCTGATTTATGGTTCCGCGTTACACCAACGCAGAGCCTACGGCGTAGGTGCGCGTCGCCTGGTACCCTACGGCGTAGGCTCTGCGTCGTTTTAACGCGGAACCATAAATCAGGCTTACGCGCGCGCATAAAGGTTTCACACGCACGTAAAACTCATTATGTATATATTAAAAAAAATCTGTGTCCCTTTAGGGGCTCCGTAGAGTGGCCCGGCACTATTTGTTCTGTCCTCAGTCACTCTACGGTTGGAAGCGGCCGGTGGGTGAAGAGGAGGTTCCCGGCGTGTCCTGACTGACCTTTGATATGTGATGACATTAAGAGTATGACATGAATCGGGCTTCATCTCACCGCCTGCGTCGCCAGTTCCCCATTAGTTTTTTCTTTTTAAATCCCAACCTTTGCGTAGAAGGTGGCTTGCGCATCTTTCAAGCCCTGTTTTGTGCGCAAGCGAGCTTTATAAATGAGGCCCCAGTTGATTTTAAAAACCATCTTTTCACAGAAGGCTCAGAATATCAAATGCGAGTGGTGCAGCTTCTTTTCTCTCATGCTGTAAAAGAACGCCTCCTGTGGTATTTCTGCACGGGTTGGCAATTGGTCGATAAACTGAAAAGCTCAGATCGTCCAGATTCCACAAAAATATCCATGATGTCAGGAATTCCATCACAATCTTGAGGCAATTTTCCACAAAACTCATGAAGTCCATCTCATTTATTCATCCAGAGTGCAGGTTTAACACTTGAGGCAGAGTCTTACTTATCATCGTTTTAAGAGATACCTCTGTCCCTGTCTATTACCGCCTTTAACATTGCCTGTGTTGAAAAGAAGCGTACGATGCTGCTGTTTGTCGTTGGTCACTGGTTTACATCATGCAAAGTGTGTGTTTTTTAGTCATGTGAGATTTTGACAATTTCCTTGTCTTTTTTTTCTTTTTTTCAGTCAGTATTTCATAATACAGCCATTGTGTCGTCCAAAGGAAATTTCCCATTGGGAAATTAAAGTTTGTTTTATTTTATGATGTTTGAAAAAGTGTTCCTTTTCCCCCCAGAGCTTTTATAAACCACCTTTCTTGAAGGTTAATGCATGTGTAATTTGATCAGCCTTGTTTGCGGTGGCTTTCAGTCCCTGTAATTGAGTACAAGTCCTAAGTGAGGAGGAGGCCTTCATCACTATCTCAGTTTCTGTATCTGTCAAAACAGTAACAGTGCTTTTATTCCACCTTCTGTTACAACATTCATATAATCAGTTTAGCATTCTTATAGATTGCTATATAGTTCATTTTTTCCATTAACACAGCAGTCTTGCAGTTTTTCTCCCCATTCTTCTTTCATTCTCCTCATGTCACATTTCCCGTGCAACCTCTCTAGCTCTTAATTAAAGGACAATTTTCATTGGCAGTAAAAATTCAAAATACCCTAAAGCAAGTGTGATTTTTCTTTTCTTTTTTTTGGTTGACAAAAAAAAAGCAAACAAAAGATGAAGCAGAAGCTTTCATCTAATATTGACAGGATTAAAATGACCTTTTAAAACCAGAGTATAAAGCAGCTATGACAAAAATTTGGATTTGCAACAAAAATGATTGTCAGCATGAGAAACATACTTGTCTCGGGCTTCATTGCAAGTGTAAATATTATTCATTTTTTTCTTCCAATCATCATTTCTCCTCAGGCAGCGCAGCAGATTATTGAGCTGCAAGAAGCGGCTCAGATTAACGCGGGGCTTCAACCCGCCAACCTGGGCCGCAACACAAGCCTCCACGATATGAAGACGGTGGTGAAAACCTGGAGGAATCGACTCCCCATCGTTTCTGATGACCTCTCCCACTGGAGCAGCATATTCATGTGGCGCCAACACCACTACCAAGGTACGGTGTAACATCTCACTGCGCCGCATGTGATGCCAGTAAATATACTGAGGTGTTTTTGTTTTTTTTAGACACATTTTGCAGGATGCCGCACTCAAGCAGACACTCTCAGATTGCCGTATTGGTTTCTGCGAATTCCAGGAAGGTGTCTTCTTTAAAAGGCCACATTGTGCAGAACCCCCTGAGGGTGTCTGCATTTCCAAATGTCATCCCACTAAAGCACACACTCTCTCTCCGCAGGATATGAGACACACACACAGTCACACAGTCACACACACACACACACACACACACACACACACACACACACACACACACAC
Source organism: Cololabis saira (assembly GCF_033807715.1). NCBI lineage: Eukaryota > Metazoa > Chordata > Actinopteri > Beloniformes > Belonidae > Cololabis > Cololabis saira. The sequence goes on along the minus strand of NC_084605.1, from coordinate 26,567,108 downwards.
ACACACGTGTATCTCGCTCAGCGCTCGACTTTCTCCAGCGGTGACTTTGAAACCATTCAGAGAGGCAGTCACTGCAAAATGTGATGTCTCAAGCAACTTAAGCCCCAACTTGCACTATGAGGGCTGCAATAATGATAGAATTGTTCAGCAGCGCCACGCCAGTCAGATCTACTTCATTTATATGTGACAGCCTTCAAACTTAAATCGAAATGGAATTTTCTTGATGAAATTCATCGCCATGGCTCATTTACTGTTCAATATGTGTAATGTCCCCAGTGCCCTCCCCCGCGTTATGACAGGAGAGCTCCCAGAATGCTAGAAGATCCCCACTCTTCACCCTGCTCCTCCATCACTTTGTCACCTGCAGCACCTCTGTTCTTCCCCCAAAAAAGAATCCACTATTTATTCCTGTTGTGTTTCTTTCTGCAGCTATAGTGACGGCGTATGAGACAAACACGCAACATGATCCAAACAACAACAATGCCATGTTGGGAGTTCACGCCTCAGCGTCTGCTATCATTCAGTACGGCAAGATAGGACGCAAACAGGTACCGGTCCAGCCGCACAGGCTTGCTTCAGTTAAAAACAAGTAATAGAGACACATGAATACATGAATGAATCGTTGTCTTTCAGTGTTTGTTTTTATAAAAGCATGTCGTCCTGTTTCCTCAGGGATTGGTGAATGTGGCTCTGGACATCCTGAGTCGCATCCATACCATCCCTACAGTGCCCATCGTTGACTGTTTCCAGAAGATCAGACAGCAGGTCAAGTGTTACTTGCAGCTGGCTGGTGTCATGGGCAAGAACGAATGCATGCAGGTGAGCTGGAAGAAGTTCCTTCTAATACCTTAGCCTGTAAAACTCATGTCTTCACCTTTTGATGTAAACAAATTTGATGCCCCTAACATGAATACTGTGGTTGTTTCTGTCAGCAGAAGCTGAAAGCATAGTTAAAGGCTACTTTGAGTTATAATTATTAAGAAGCTTTTGGGCTGGCTGGCGGTGACAGGTTATAATAGTGAGACTTAAAGGACTGTAACTTAGGAGCTTTCTCTTAAGCCCATGGAGTGCCCTGATTAATAGAAGCTGCTCAGCACACCACAAGTCATTAAAAGTGCCAGTAGAAACTCTTCTCTCTCGCTCCCTTTCTCTCCTCTCTATCTCATCTCGGGTTCTCTCCGTCTCCTTCTCCTTCCACACATCGTTTGTCACAGCGGTACAGGGGAGACACCTAATCAGAGACTCGCCGTAATGGAAGTTTAGCTCCCTTAACACCTTTTTTCTTACTTCTTAATGAACAGTGAGCCGCGTGTTTGTTTTTCTGGTCTTATTATCAATCCGTCTGAAATGAAATGCGACTGTATTTAATCTCTTTTGCACAGATTTTCCTGCAGATTTGTTTGAAGTTGTTCTTGTCTTTTGTAGGGTTTAGAGGTGATTGAGTCGACCAACCTGAAGTACTTCACCAAGGAGATGACTGCTGAGTTTTATGCTCTTAAGGGCATGTTCTTGGCACAAATCAACAAGTATGTCCGCAACCTTTTCCACCTTTCACAATCTTCACCAGCTTTGCACTATCCTATCACTTTTATCGCCCACTTTTCATTTGGGTTTTTTTCCCCCTTACATCTAATTCTGACTGTCACCATTCTTTGATTTGATGCATGCTCCTGTCCTGACACTGTTTGTGGTCCCCTAAGTCTGTGGTCGTTTCATCTAACCTCTTTCTAGCTGTCATATTTGTGTCACTTCTCACCTCAAAGGTGGCAGCTCTGAGATGATGTTTCTCGTGAACCCATCCGACGTACCTCTGTCAGGTTGCCACATTGCAAATAATTAGTATTTTGCTGCGGGGTTAGCCTTCGGAGCATCTGTCTGTGCTCTCCCGAGTCGTGTGCAGCCAGGGGCCCGCGTTCTCTCACTCCCTTCCCTCTCGGCGCCATCTTTCCAGCCATCATCTTTGACGTTACACAGTGTCCTGAGGGTTAAAAGACAAATTGAGGGAGGCTTATTAAATGTATATGCAGCTCAATAATTAACTGAAGGCAATTTGCAGGAATCTCTGGTATCAGCAGAACTTGCCTCCACCTCAGCAGGGTTTATTACAATCATTAAGTTTCTCCTACACCGGGGGAGAATTAACAGCAGAGTGGAGGTTAGGGGCTCGGGGGTTCGTGAACATTCGCGTGTGCATGCAACCACACGTGCTGAGGATTTTGGGATCATTCAATTAAATGGGTGTCAGATATTTGACAGTGTGCTGGGTGCCTGCGCCCCTATTGAGTTGGGTAGTAGAAACTGGTAATGTACTTTAACAGTTGCAAAGCAGCTCAGGAAACCCCATTAAATATTTCTGGAGGGTCTTTGGCTCTGACTCCCATAGCAATCAAGCTACAGTTTTTTAATCACATGCCAAAATGCTTTCCATAATAACATATTTTAATTGATTGGTTTGGGAGACATTTCACTGTTTGGGAAGTAGAGTAGTTTGGAAGCCGTCCTAAAATGGAGGAGTGTTCGCCATATGCAGCTCAGCAGGACTTGTTCTTTGACAGGCCCGACTTCTTGTTTTGACTGGAGGAAGTGCGACTGGGGTTGCTTCTTGCATTTTATTTATTAATCAGGGGCTGAATGGTGTGTTAAAAAAAAAATTATTCAGACTGCATGCCAGCGGATGGTTAGAAGCAGTTTTGGTGTTGTGAAAATAGCTGATGATTCAGAATAGATTTCCGTGCCAGCAGTCAAAACTTGGGATTGTTCCCAGATCTCACCTGTCTGTGTCTTTGCCTCCTATTTAACACTTTTTGATGAAGTTTTTGAGTTGTGTGACTGCTGGGTGTTATTACCAGGCTAAAAACTGTGAAGTTGGACCATCCCACACCATTCTCCAATCTGTCATTTAGGTTATTTATTTGTATTTGGATAAGTTGAAGTCCTCATGCTGAGATTTTAAGCTTTCTTTTTTTTTTTTTTGTCTGAAAAAAAATATTTAAAAGATTGATTTTGGTCACATCGTAAGCTTGAGCTACTCAAACAAAGCAAAACATGAATTCATACTGGGTTAAATGCAGAAGGACCTCAAACATTACAGCTAGTTAGATATGATGCATGTTGATGTGCAGTAGATAATCCAGGATATAGAGTACCAACTCTTTGAAAGGTGCTGCTTGGAATACGTGAGAGGGCATTTTTGTGAATCTTCTTGTTCTGGATCTCATTCTAGCAGTCTGGTTCTGCAGCTGCTATATCCGTATCTATGACTCTTTTATTAATTAGTCTTTGGGCCAGTCCCAATCCCCCCCCTAGCCCTACTTTTCAGCCCTACCCTTAAATTTTGCGTGTTCCTGTGAGGGTAGTGGTGTCCCTTTGCATCTAGGGGTAGTGGACTTTTCGAGGGGTAGTGTGTATGAATCTACCCCTTCACAGCTAGGGATTTCAGATGCTGACTTCGCGACCGAGGGCTAGAGAAATTTACCAGAATGATTTACATCATCATTTGCAGACTGAATCAAACAAAAAAACATGGCGGACATCTCTTATTTTTTAGTGAATAAAATCAATATTTTGAGTTAGTTTTTGCATAAAAATGCGTTTTGATTACATTGCTAGCGATAAATATATATTTTACTTTCATATAATATTCACTCAGTGAATGTACATAATCACTCACTTGCCCGTTGTTGCGAAGTCTTTTCAGACCTCGCCAGAATAAAGGCTGATTTATGGTTCCGCATTACACCAACGCAGAGCCTACGGCGTAGGTTACGCGGCGACGCGCGCTGTACGCCACGCCGTACCCTACGCCGTACCCTACGCCGTACCCTACGCCGTACCCTACGCCGTACCCTACGCCGTACCCTACGCCGTACCCTACGCCGTACCCTACGCCGTACCCTACGCCGTACCCTACGCCGTACCCTACGCCGTACCCTACGCCGTACCCTACGCCGTACCCTACACCGTACCCTACGCCGATTTAACGCGGAACCATAAATCAGCTCCCGAGCCGGCAGGCTGTTCTCATCCCGAAAACATTGGAGCAAATTTCTTAACAGGCGTTATTTGGATAAACTGAGCCCAGGTTGGCGATCTTAACGGTTACTTTTAGACCTGAAAAAATAATAAAACTTAATAAAGTGGCATATTAACAGCGCTACAGCGGACATTAAAACAGCTTTTAGCTCTCGGCTTCCTGATATGGTGTGACGTATGTGCAAACGTAACTACGCAGTCGCTTACGTACCCGAACGTAAACCACGCAGTGACGTAGCAAGTGGTGTCCCAATGCCTAGGGAAGATTACAAGGATCCCACGCCTTGTGGCTTCATTTTTAGGGCTAGTGGTAGAAAGTAGGGGGTGTATTGGGATTGGCCCTTATTCTTCCTCCTTGCTTCCCTCTCAATCCATTTGCTCACCTCACTTACTGTGTTGCTTATATGATGCGTCCATCACTTATCACTTTCCTTCATCATTGTTTCCAGGTCAGAGGAGGCAAATAAGGCCTTTTCAGCAGCGGTGCAAATGCATGACGTCCTGGTGAAAGCCTGGGCCATGTGGGGGGACTACCTGGAGAACATCTTTGTCAAAGATCGCCAGCTCCATTTGGGAGTCTCTGCTATTACATGCTACCTCCACGCATGCCGCCACCAAAACGAGAGCAAGTCCCGGAAGTACCTAGCAAAGGTGAGCTGGGAGCTGGGGAGGAAGGCGATTCGCGTGGTGGGCGCAGTTCCACGAAATCTCCGAAGCTCGCCTTGATCTTATCCTCAGTTGTACAAATGCTGTACAAATAAAGTTTACTTACTTACTTACAGTTATTGATATTTTGAGAGGAATTCCTTTCATTTGTTCTGAAACCAATTTCTTGCACCGACCATGTTTCTATGAAGTCAGTGACTTTTATCAGACCTTATTGCAGGGAGACTCCCGTTTCCTAATTCTCTTGTTCCCTGACCTCATCTAGATCATACATTATTGATGCTGATGAGAGTCTTCCACAGTACAGACTAATAATTGGATCGATTACAGTCCAGCGACAGACAGAGTGGTTAGATTCCCATAGTAGATCAATGGTTAATTGAAGGCCACCCTCTGGCACCTCGGGGTCAACAAATTAATAGCCTCCCTGGACGCTGCAAACTCATGCTCATCAACAAGGTTCAGCCTCTGTCTAGCAGTTTCTGGTAATTCCAGCTTTCTTAGTGGTACAGTTAGGCTTGTGTCTGGGAGGAAATAAAAGAGTGACGCCACTAACAAGCAAGCGTACATGAAGACAACAACTGATTTATAGCATCCCCTGCAGCGATTCACACAGACACCAAAAATCTTTGTGCCAGGCTCAATTACTAATAAGCATGTTTGTACCCTGCCAAGCAGTTAACACCAAACAGTACTCCCGCTGTTGTTTTAAAGGCTGTTAACTTATTTCACACTCATTAGGTCTCTTTTTTTCTATTTTGGTGATCCCACCCCCAAGTATTGTGCTGCCAAACTGGGTTGGCAGTGCTAGGGCCTGATGGATGAAGTGAGATGACCAGTCATTTTCAGTAATTATTCGCAATCTGTGCTTTTGCATTGGCCTGCTAAAGAGTACCTGGGGAGTCAAGTGGGGTTAATGTCTTCATGATCACGTAGATGCAGGCGCAGGATCACCAGGGGAGGGGAGGTCACTTCCACATTGGCTCGGTTTTAATCATGATAAGAATCTGCCGAGATGTGCTCATAATGTGGTTCTGCAACCCCCCGTGGCGAGCAAAGCACGCAGCAGCATTAAAGATTGCGATATTTCACATTTAATTCCCCTGCAATAGATAATTTTAACAGAGATGTTTTTTTTTTTTATCTCTTTTCCAGAGAAAAAGAAGTGACAGTCTAAGGTGCTTTCACACATGTGGCCCGTTTGTTTTGTTCCGATTCAGGGGCTAAATCGATACAGTTTTTTCGTTTGTGGCGTTTGTGTTCACAAGGCAACCGTCTGTAGCGGTTCAAAGCTGTTAACGAATGCCATGCGCGAACCAACTGTTCTCTCATTGGTCAGAAATGAACGCGGAAGGAGTTTCCTCTTCCGTACCCCGGGAAAAACAACAAACCCTTTCACATAGAGGGCGCAGACCGCCGCCGCCAATCCCATTTATTGTGTATGTGCTCCCGCGGTGCAAGAGCGGACCGCTCTCCCGCCGAGCTCAGCGCCTGCCGCGCCTTGCGCCGCGCCTGCCTGCCTGCCCGAATTGAACATTTTTAATTTTCACTGTGCCGCGCTGTGACGACATCTCGACACGTCCAATAGGAGAGAAGGGAGAATAGAGAAAGTTGTGTCCAATAGGAGAGAAGGTGGTGGAGGCTAAGCCGACTCTTCTCCTTGCGCCGCGGCAGCACATACACACTGAATGGAGTTGTGTCGGTTGCTGTGTCGATTGTTCTCACCGCAAACGAACCGCTCCAGGTCTGGAATGGAAGTGAGCCGAGACCACCTCTCCTAGGCGATCTCGGCTCGCTTGTTTTGTGCCGCATCCGAGCACAATTGCTGTGTTCACATGTACCAAACGAACCGATCTTTAGGGGGAAACGCTCCTGTGTGAAAGCACCCTTAAACTTTGCTCTTGTTCGGGCTTCTCATCCATCTTACTTCTCACATTTTCATCCCCAGGTGTTGTGGCTGCTCAGCTTCGATGACAAGAACACACTGGCAGATGCTGTGGACAAATACTGTATTGGAGTACCGCCCATCCAGTGGTTGGCATGGATACCACAGCTTCTGACCTGCCTGGTAGGGTCGGAAGGCAAACCTCTGCTCAACCTAATCAGCCAGGTGAGCCATTTAAAAACTTTTAAATCAGTTCTCATATTATTTCTTGTATCATTAGAAACATCTGTTGAAGAGCTTTGGATGTCTGTCGCACCCATTAATCATTTTTGTTGACTTTTTCATCTATTCGGGGTAACACATCTGGCTGGTGTGTTCCCATTCATCCTCGTAGTGTGTCTTTCTAATCAAGATAAATTAACTGCATTTCTGGCCAAGTGGTCTCTGCTGCTTCTTATTTACCTAATTAAGCATTCAAATTCCTTTACTGTCCCCTTTTTACAGCAATTTATTGGCTTTCAGCAGTCCCTGGTAAATTGTTTTTTAAATTATTTGTTCTAGAAATTATTATAAAGTTAATACAGTACGCAGCCGCACTGCAGGAGTAGAGTTAGTAATTAAACCAAGGGCTAATTTGCTGTGCTTAATGGACTATTATTTCTGCACAATTTGAAGAGGTTGGTGTTCAAAGCGTAGTGTGCTATAACAAACACCCATCCTGTCAGCAGAGCAGGAATATCCATAAAGGATATTAGAGAAAGTGTAAAGAAGGATTAGTAGAAGAGAGGTGGAATAAAAGTTAACCAGTAAATACTGCATTCATGTTTGGCTTTTGAATTTTAATTACATGTTGGATTATTTTTTTGTTGTTTGTTTACGTCAGCTCTTAAAGGTTTTCCATTGGCTGATCTTAAAAGATGTAGTGAGCAGGGAAGCTGGTGGCTGATGCACCACACCGATATTAGGGCTGGGCGATAAATCGATTTTATCAATATATTCAAATAGTTGTCACAAATGAAAATTGATTTTCGCTTTAATCTGCATAATTGACAAATGTGATGTGCAAATTTGTGCTTCTTCGTGAAATAAGACAGTGTCGTGATGCAGAGTTTCTCCATCCAAACATCCACCTCCAAAAAGGTCTTATGTCGGCGTAGAACCACAAATATGTGATTGGTCGATATGTTGACGGGGGGGGGGGGGTTTGTGTAGTTTTTAGTTTTAGCTTAGTTTTTAGTTTGCTGCAGTGTCTGTAAAGATGGCCAACACTCGACATGTTCAGCTCCAACTCGGATAAAACATGCTTTATTTGCTCGGTTGCTACGTCTGAGCTGCATACAGGGACTAAACAAAAGGAAATTCAGCACTGTGGTGCTGCAGATAGAAAAAAAAACAAAAAAAACATATGCTGCCGCTAGTGGTTGGTTGCGGAATTACAGAGGAACACAAACAATGCAGTATAAACACCAGCGATGGTGATGGGACTGTGCGTACCCTACATGTGTCGCAGCTACGCAGGAGCATATATCAGGTTTAACACCACTGCTTCCATGAGCTTCAGTATCTCTGTAGCGTCTCCCAAGAGTTTGCTTAGCTGCACGTGCTGTTGAAAGGGAATGGTTTCACCAAAAATCGTTCCCCAAAAGGCACCATTTTTTCTGATGTCTGACTTCTTGGAACCTGCTGTAAAGTTTCCATGGCAGTAAAAGGCAGCAGCGCGACTAGTTCATTCGAGCATCTTGAATCAGCGGGAGACGTGTGAACTGTGTGAGTAGCGAAACAGCGGGTCCCAAATAGCACCCGGGTAACACCAGGAGCATCACTTTCCTGTAGGAATCCAGTGATAAGCGGGGTTGCACTTTAGAAAAATACTGAGATTTCCAGTCAAAGATCCAAGTTCAGCCACATGCTGAATAACATCAACCCCAGATACAATACTTCTGTCAACGCTGCACTTCATTCATTCCAATAGTGAAAGTTGTTGATTTCATGGTTAGAATAACAAAAGAAAATTCATTTGAAGAATTCCTTTTGTCTCGTGTTATATTTTTTATTTTATTTTGTTTTGTTGTCATTTTAAAAAATAGGTCAATCGCCCACCTCTAACACAACATTTATTGATGGAACAAATGAGACACATAATTGCTTGACTTAAACTTTTCTGTAATATGATTATTTGAATTTCCTTTGCTTTAATTAATAATAATCATTAATCAGCCCTTTTATTGTAGCAATTTTGAATAAAAGTAAATTCAAAGGTAAATGATAAAGGATTGTCATAGATAAAAAAAAAGAATTAAACATAATATTAAATTGATGCAGATAATAAAAAAATAAACTTTGCAATAAGCCGTATGGGAGTATGGCGGATTGTTCTTCTGTGGCGATCGGTCTGTCCTTTGGTCCGCCTTCTCATCCCTTTACAACTGAAGGGTAAAAGGTTGACAGCTTTTTCATATTGCCTTTTTTATGTAAAGATTAAAACACATTCAAATGCATGACATTCTTTATCTCTCCTGCTCGCCTGAATTATTTAGAGTTTCTCCGCGGCAGCGGGATCTTTAAAAAAACGCATGTTGAAATATTGATGAAGGTGAGGAGAGGAGCGCCTGGGGGCAAGCGGGAAGATGAATCAGAAGTTAGTCGAGAATCTCGGCACCTCTCCCCACATGTACCCCCATCCTCCCCTCCTTCCCTCCACCTTGTGTACCCTGTACCTTCTTCCTCTTGGCCCACCTCAATGATGCCAAAATAAGACATTTCTTATCTTCCCATTAATGTGACGATCAGTGGTTCTTCCTCTTCCTGTTCCTCTCTCCCTTCCTTCCTCTTTCATCATTAATGCAGCTGTTAGCCGCCACTTGAAACTCCCTCATCCACTTACTTCAGAGTTTTGCTCAGTGCCACAGTTTGTTTTTCATTTGAAATTCTCCTTTTCTCTGCTTTAAACACTTTAAAGAGTTATTTCCTTTAAAATATATTTGCAAAACACTGAGAAACATTGGGCTCAGAGAGTATCTGGATCACAAGTGAGACCTGCCAACATAGTGAACTGTTCTCAAAGTTAAAAAACAACGTTATTTTTTATTCAATGGCAGGTCGCTACCTTGAAATAATTTTTTTTTCCAGTTAAAAAATCCCTCAGAAGATATGAAAGGAAGTGGTAGGAGCGAGAGGATGCTTATGTGCTCCAACATCCATTTAACCCTAGGCTAAACTATGGAAAAAGCATCTTCTCTTTTGTCCTATCGTCTCCTGGACCCCTCTCCGACACCATCCAATCTGGACTCACCTTTAATATCGTTAAACTCGTTTTTCTGTTGAGCTGAGGAAGTATCTCTTCCTGCCCCGCAGGTATATAAAGGATATAGTTGGGATCAAGTAGCCATGTAACTGCAGCCTGTGAAATTGTCCTCTGTGACATGAGACAACCTTGTGATTTTTCTTTCTTTTTTTCCCCACATATTTGTTACTTTAATCCTTTTAAATGGCATCGCACATCGTAACAGCTCAGGAGATACCAAGGAGAAGCGTGAGTTCAAGACAGTCTTGCACGTGATAAAAGACTGTCAAGCTGCATTTAGCTGAACCATTGAGTCTTAATGTAACGTACTAATGGTAGTACATTTAAAGCCTGATGGGACATGAGTGTCACTTACGGCATTTCTTCCTTAATAAATATATGTGTGTGTGTGTGTGTTTGATATATATATATATATATATATATATATATATATATATATATATATATATATATATATACACAGACACACACACAGACTCTCTTGGCTCCGATCCCCCTACCCACATACGTATCGGACCAGCGTTTAAAATGTTCCTCTCCTTTTTCTCAGGTTTCTCCTCATTATAACTCAATTTTAAATGTGTCCTCTTCTTCTGCACAACAACTTCAAAAACAAGTCACACACGCTCACCGCTGCTGCCTCTTTGTTTACATCCGTACACCAGACGTTCTGTGTTTAAAGTCAATTTGTCACTGCTGCGGGTCACAACCAAGTCTGATATAAATAAGTTGCATTTAAAGTACCAATGTGGACAACCACCAAAAAAGGGGGGGGCGGGGGGGGGGGCAGATCATCCATCGTAAAAAAACTAGCATTAAAAAGCAGCATTGAGCATTAAGACCCGCAGTGTGAACGAAACCTAAAAGGGAGGGTCGACTCAAGCCACAACAGTTTCTTAACTTGCCCCTAAAAACTGAGAAAAAACGCTGAACAGTCAGAGTCCACGATTACATGCTATTTGCTCACCTGTTCTTTTCTCAAGAAACTGAGACACAAATTTTCAAGAGAAGCCCAGAATTTGCTTTAGTTGACCTTGTAGTGTTGCCCAGTAAGTTTTCTTAAAGTCTTGAAGGGAATTTCATCACCACTCACATTCAGTTTGGCATTTGGACCATGACATGTTTCTGACTTGTCTCCCCTGACTAAAAGCTTCAATCACTCCCTCTGTGCACAGAAGTCCTCAGCTGTATCACTATGATCTCGTCCCTTTGACACACACAGGCGTACAGTAACACCCCACGCTTCCCTCGCTCTACGGTGCTTCCCTCGTCACCTCTGTCTGCTTTCTCTCTCTCTCTCTCCCCTTTGGGGTCCTGAGCGGGAGTCTTTGAAATGTAATCTGTGACCCTCTTTTATCTGCTAGGTGGGACGAGTGTACCCCCAGGCTGTCTACTTTCCAATCCGCACCCTCTACCTGACTCTCAAGATTGAGCAGAGGGAGCGCTACAAAAGTGGTAAGTAAAGAAAGCTGGCTGTGGAAAATTGTTTCTTTACCTTCTTAAATAGCTTTATTTTTTTTATCACTTCTCTTTTCTCTACTGCTTTCATGTTTATTAAATTTGAAAGTGCATAGTATCCGAAGAAAACCGGTTTGTTGTTTAAGGAACGTGCTCAGATATGTTCCCCCGCTGTTTGCGGTTATCTGCGCCGCACAGTGATTTATGCCTTTAAGTCCTCTCTGCTCTTTTTTTATTCGTAATCTGTCTAGCTTTTTTTCTTTCTTTCCCCACATTTTATGGGTTATTTGTTTGTGGTTTTTTTTTTTTTTTCTCTCCCCCCGTTGCATATCTACTTCCTCCAGTAATCTATCCCACTGTGCTGTGCAGATGCATCTGGACAGCAGCAGCCCAGTTCGGTGGGGTCCCAGCCTCACTCCGGGGCCTCTGATCCCGGACCGATCCGGGCCACGGCCCCTATGTGGCGCTGCAGCCGGATCATGCACATGCAGCGGGAACTGCACCCCACCCTGCTCTCCTCGCTGGAGGGCATTGTGGACCAGATGGTGTGGTTCAGAGAGAACTGGCATGAAGAGGTGAGAAGAATGGAGATGAAAAGAGGTCGTTTTGTATCCGTTTAAATGTATCACTGCGTTTGTGTGTGTTTGTACTGGATCAGATGGTGAGAGCATGATGCAGGCCGTGCTGGGAATAATCTTGTATAAAAGCAAGATAGAGCGAACAGCTTGTGCATATGTGACGTGTAACCTGGTTAAACGGAAAGGAAAAGCTTTTTTTTTTTATTTCTTTGGTCCCATTGTTATTAATTTTGTGTCTCTGTAATCTTCATTTGTTTATCAAAAGCACCATTTGAAACATTGACCCAGTGGGTATTTAGTTTTTTACTAAGCTGAGTGTGTGCTTGTGAGTTCGATAACTTGATCTGAGACAATCCTCCAAGCTTGATTTGCAGGTATTTGTGCTGGGCAGCATCCGCACACAGCAGCCAGTCTGTCGTTTAGAAAAAGATGCAGGTGGAGAGACTGAAACAAGTGATGGATGAGTGCGGCAAGCGTGTAGGATTGGACGGGGGATTTAGGGCCGGAAATGTGTTGACGCGTGTGTGTGTATTTGCGTTATTACCCATGATGATTTGGGTGCACTCGGAAGCAGCTGCACGCTCTCCGCTTCATTCCACTGGGCATGCAGGGTAAAACGTATGCTGTCACCATCTTCCCTCTGTCTTCCTTCGGTCTGGATGACTTCACATTATAGTCATAAAAGTTTACTACTACCATCGATGCAGACTGAACAGATACCTCCAAATGTATTCATTCGGAGCAAACACAAATACTTTAACTCCAGTGTTTCTCTTCATCCTTTCCCTCTCCTCCAGGTCTTGAGGCAGCTGCAGCAGGGCTTGGCTAAATGCTACTCTGTGGCCTTTGAGAAGAGTGGAGCCGTGTCTGACGCAAAGATCACACCACACACGCTCAACTTTGTCAAGAAGCTGGTTAGCACCTTTGGTGTCGGCTTGGAGAACGTCTCCAACGTTTCCACCATGTTCTCCAGCGCTGCCTCTGAGTCGCTAGCCCGGCGGGCCCAGGCCACCGCGCAGGACCCTGTTTTCCAGAAGATGAAGGGGCAGTTCACAACAGGTTGGGATGGTTTTTATAATGTTTTCATATACTTTAAAGTGACAAAAACATGCTAAAGTGACAAAACAAAAAAGAGACTTGACTCAGCTAATGCCATCAATCACTGTTCAAGAAACTAAAGCTGAACAGATTTTAATCATCAGTGTGTGATTGACAACCCCAATCTTATAAGTGTTATTGGTTGCTTGCTTTGCAAAAAAGGAAATTTTTTTGTTTATTCAAATTGAGCTGAATCATGCATAAATTTATCCACTAAGGCAAAACTACATTAAGGTGAGTTGGGTCAATCTTTAAATCCCTGACCATTTTAAATTGAGGGACTTCATACTCTCCATAATCTGCATGGTAGAGGAAAACAAAAAATGAATAAAAACAAAGGATAAGAGCCAGCGAAGAAGCCTGAGGACGGGTGTAATCGCGTTGGCATGCAAAATCTCAGAAACTGCGCGTTGGCTGTCTAAACAACATAAACGAGACCAAGCGAGACTCTGAGTGAGTACTTTGCTGATGAATCTCATCAGATGCTGCAGTGCCAGCTGCGCTCATGCAGCCAGGCGTCGCCGGGGCTTCTGCCTCGCAGGGCGCCTGCAGACCATCGCGATGCAGATGTCCCCACGGTGAGGCGGGAGCAGAGCTGACAGAGACTGAAACCACACAAGCCCTCCAGAGCGGAACAAACAGGGTTTACAGAGCTGCAGAGCAGCCAAGCTCCCGTTCCCCGCACCACGTTAGTGGCTCACTCGCTTTCACAGGGTTTGTGGGCTGGAAAATATGGGTTTATGTGTGCACATATAACATTTGGCAGCAGGGAGGCATTCAAATCCAATTATGGAGAATGCTATTTGCATGAGTTACTGTTTTAGCTGTGGATCTTTTTCACAGACTTTTGTTAGAGTTTTTGTCTCACTTTCTGGTTTTTCAATTCTGCACATGTTGAGTGGGGATTTTTACACGCTGAAATTGCATCCGACAAATGAACACGATTCTGTACCTTAGGTTCATGGTCAGTCAGAGCCTTTAAATGTGAGTTTATACTGCTAGAAATCCTCCCATCCCACCCGTGCCGGCGTGCTGACCTCCGAGACCCTCGTAGCTTCAGCTCAGCAATCAGCAATAATAAACTTGAACTGACTCCCCTGCACCACACAAGCTCATAGAAACCCACAGAGAGCGGAGACCAGGCCAGCACATGAGGGAATGATGGTTCTATAATACAGAAGTGAACTACCTCGCCCGAGTCTTGGGCAGCAGTGCAGATCCTTGGTCTGTCATGCAGGCCCGGTAGGACGGAATACTCGCCCTGCTTTCTACACGTAGGTCAGAGAGCAGCGCGGCTACTTTCCACCCTCCACTCTTTCTCTTAACATCCCTGTCACTCCAAGCGGGGGTCGAAGATGAGTTTGGAGGGACTGAAAATAAACCTCCTCTCTCTGTACTGCAGTGTTACTGTTAGCGTCAGCACCAGTTCACAAAAAAATGAAATGCACAGTTTATATTACTACAAGATTTACTATAGACAAAAGTACATTTTACACTGTACTTCTATTGTGAGTTAACTACTTATTGATTCATGCTCATGTTTAGCAACATGCTCAAATCTTGCCTTGCAGCTGTTTCTGTAGCGTATAGGCAGGTATTTGTTAAACATTGGTAGATTCGTGGTTATCCAACTGAAATTTCACTGGACTCTATCAATTTTACTGCTGCTATCGAGGGAAGTGAATTGCTGGTGGACAGATAGCAAAATAGGCCCAACTCAATTGTCTCTTTTGAGGGGCTTATTTGGAGCATAGGTCTCAGGTCTGAGAGATTGCACAAGTTTGAAATGGCTAGAACTGGCAGTTTCATGGCTTCATTAGAAAACGCAGCCCAACAATGTGCACTGAAATAAGATAGGCTGCTGCTGTGTTTGAGTGTGCTTGAGCCCCCTGGACCTGTCATGCTACAGGAAGGTCCAGGGGGCTTTGTTCCAGAATGGAAAATCCTGCTTTGCTCACTTCCCTCCCTCCCTTCCTTCCGTTGATACTGCTGCAGCTCATCACAATATGTTAAGTGCAACATGAGTAGTGACTTTAAACAGGAATCTAATACTCTGAGACAGTCATTTTTATAGCTCTAATTTAATCGGCTTCCGCCAGGGACTTTTAAGTTGATGGCAAACCATTTGGTTTGAGCTGCCAGCGTGCAGTATCAAATGTTGCTTTCAAGTTACCCCTAAAAAAAAACGCATGGGACCTCTCTGCGGGAGTTGAGTGATCAACACCATAACATACACAAAAGTGTGTGCGTGAGTGCGTGAGTGCGTGAGTGCGTGCGTGCGTGCGTGCGTGCGTGCGTGCGTGCGTGCGTGCGTGCGTGCGTGCGTGCGTGCGTGCGTGCGTGTGTGGCTATATAGCTTTCAAACAGCTTTTGCAAAGTTCCCAGGTCTTTCCTTGGATTCTCCGGTTTCTCATCCATAGATACATCATTAAATGCCAAAAATCCCAGTTATTTAAAACCTGTTTCAAGCACAAGTCATCTTTTCGCTTTATCACCATAGCAAAGAAAATCTGTAAGGATAACAGTCACTCAAAGAAGATTACAAAAGGAAAAAAAAGCCAATGAAAAGGCTATCGGATGAGTCTCACTGTACCGTCTTCATCTCTCTTCTCTCTCTCCGTATTAGACTTTGACTTCAGTGTCCCGGGCTCCATGAAGCTCCACAATCTGATCTCCAAGCTGAAAAAGTGGATCAAAATTTTGGAGGCGAAGACAAAACAGCTGCCCAAGTTCTTTCTCATTGAGGAGAAATGCCGCTTTCTCAGCAATTTCTCTGCACAAACTGCTGAAGTGGAGATTCCTGGCGAATTCCTGATGCCCAAACCTACCCATTACTACATCAAGATTGCCAGGTAAAGATCTCTTTGGCATCGAATCACAAATGACTTTTTCTTTTTACACTCATCCTTCTTTCCATACATCCTCTTTATCTCTATTTGTCTCCGCCCAACTCCAGGTTCATGCCCAGAGTGGAAATAGTTCAGAAACATAATACGGCAGCACGCCGTCTCTACATCCGTGGCCATAACGGCAAAATCTACCCCTACCTGGTCATGAACGACGCCTGCCTGACCGAGTCGCGCCGGGAGGAGAGAGTTTTGCAGCTTCTCCGCCTCCTCAACCCCTGTCTGGAGAAGAGGAAGGAGACCACCAAAAGGCACCTTTTCTTCACTGGTAAGTCTAGGATGAAGCTTGTGTGCATGAGTCTGAAACGTAAATAGCATTTTATAAATATATATTTGAGGATTTATTTAAGGAGAAAATACATTTGCGCCCATTTTCATGCAACCGCAGTAGCAGTTGTGGATCATTTACGGGGTACTGCTCTATTTTTCTGCATTCACTGTGCAGCCGAGGCACAGCGTTTTACCTTCTCTGACCTTGCTCGGTGCTGATCCCCGGCAGGCCGCCGGTGCAGCTCTTTCCCACTGCAGGAGTATTTTTGTTGTATGTTTAGGTCTGTGGCTCGCTTTGTGGTAACACAGCATTTCTTTACTATCAAGTGCAGCCAGATGTTTACGGTCTCTTTTTTTATCACCAATACGGTTGTTCTCACGCTACTCCTCTTTTTATTTTTTCCCCTTTTCCTCGACTTTTCACTCCATCCTCTGCTCTCCTCGCGTCTCTTTCCCACTTGTTTTTCTCTCCGGCCCTCCTTCCCTCCAGTGCCCCGAGTGGTGGCGGTGTCGCCTCAGATGCGGCTGGTAGAGGACAACCCGTCATCTCTGTCGCTGGTGGAAATCTACAAACAGCGATGTGCCAAGAAGGGCATCGAGCACGACAACCCCATCTCGCGATATTACGACCGTCTGGCCACCGTGCAGGCTCGAGGCACGCAGGCCAGCCACCAGGTATAAAAGGATTTATTAAAGCAGATCCATAAACCAAGCCTACTTGATGCTGCGTGAAGTAGGAATGGGCGATATTTTTGAAAGAAAGAAAGAAAAGAAAGAAAGAAAGAAAGAAAGAAAGAAAGAAAGAAAGAAAGAAAGAAAGAAAGAAAGAAAGAAAGAAAGAAAGAAAGAAAGAAAGAAAAGAAGAAGAAGAAAGAAAGAAAGAAAAGAAAGAAAGAAAGAAAGAAAGAAAGAAAGAAAGAAAGAAAGAAAGAAAGAAAGAAAGAAAGAAAGAAAGAAAGAAAGAAAGAAAGAAAGAAAGAAAGAAAGAAAGAAAGATAGAAAGAAAGAAAGAAAGAAAGAAAGAAAGAAGAAAGAAAGAAAGAAAGAAAGAAAGAAAGAAAGAAAGCCAGAAAGAAAGAAAGAAATGAGCAGAAAGAAAGAAAGAAATGAGCCAGAAAGAAAGAAAGAAAGAAAGAAATGAGCCAGAAAGAAAGAAAGAAAGAAAGAAATGAGCCAGAAAGAAAGAAAGAAATGATTATGAGATAGGTTTATAGTTAAAAAGGTGGAGTTGAATTAGTATTTTTTTAATCGTCATTTTTATCGTTATCGGGATAAATGCCAGAAATTATCGTGATAAATTTTTTAGTCCATACCGCCCATCCCTAGCGTGAAGCTACCAGTCTTTTAGATGTTTTTGAAACTACTGCACCTCCACTTAACTCCCTTCTGCCCATCTCCTGCCAGGTTCTGAGGGACATCCTAAAGGAGGTGCAGGGAAACATGGTTCCTCGCAGCATGCTGAGGGAATGGGCCCTCCATACTTTCCCCAACGCCACCGATTACTGGGACCTTCCGGAAGATGTTCACCATCCAGCTGGCGCTCATCGGCCTGGCTGAGTTCATGCTGCACCCTCAACAGGGCTCAACCCCGAGATGCTGCAGATCGCACAGGTAGGAGGCGCGGACAGACACTCTGTGTGTCGCACTTCCTGCCAAGGGCAAGGAGGATCCGTTTGACAGGGGCTAATTTAATGGCTATACACAGCCCCAGATGCATTAAGAGATCACCATTACCTTCCCCGTATCAGCTCGTGTGAATTACCATTCTCCCCCATGACATCACGCCGAGCCCATCAGTCAGTCAGCCGCTGTCAATGCAAAGGCTGTTTTGACAGAGCGTTATATTCAGTCCCTCTGCTGAGTTATCAAAGACGTTTCAATTTGAAGAGCGCGTGTTTGTGTGTACGCGCGTCTCATCCGTCTGGTGCTCGTGGTCCGCAGACAGCTTTCTCAAAGTCATTATTAAAGATGATTGTGTCCGTTGGCCACCCCTCCCTCCTGATCCTAATCGGCCTTTGCTGACAGGCGTTCCTTTGGGCAGCTAAGCGCTGGTATTAAGCCCCTCTCTGCCTGTTCCACTCCACAGATCCCATTAGACACAGGAGGATTACGGTGTGGAGAGTGTACGCACATACAAACACACCCAAACAGAGAGAGGGCAAGGACAGGACATCACAGCCCAAACATTATGAATGACCCTGCCTAAACCCAAACCATTTGTCCCTTCCAGTTGTCCCGCACCGAGCTTAGCGGCGCTGCGAGAAATCCACCAGAAAGGCCCCATTTAGAAGCACTAAAACAAATAGAAAGCAGAAGGTCTTCAGAGCATTGGCTGTCTGGATAGCGTCAGTAATATTTAATACAAACGGGGCAGTTTTGTGTTTTAATAAACATCCACTTGAGTTGGCCTTCACCGCCATGAAGCAGCTCAGTGACACATGAAGACAACAGCTCAATAAAGAGAGAGAGGCTCCTGTAGCAAACACTTTTTTTCCCTGCATGGTGCAGAGTGGCACAACGTGAACACACGGGATTTAAAATGATCAGCTAGAGGCAGATTGTGTGGGTTTTTTTCTTTTTTATTGAACCGTTGCATTAATGATAGGAATCAATGCTGAGAAAGCTGTTTTTATGCAACACCTCCCGCATGCACAGCAGGGTACCAGGTCTTAACGGAGAGTCGATGAGGCCACGTGCGTGCGGGGGTCTTTGACCCCACCTGGCCATCGTTAATTGTTTTCTTAACCCAACGGCTCATATAATTGCGGGTGGGTCAGTGACCCACATGGGATTTTATTGACGTTTTGGGTACTAAAGATCCCACGGGAGGTTGAGCGCACAGTGCTTTCCCATAAGTCAAGACGGAAGAAGCCTTTTGGGCTTAAAGAATCTGAAGGAATTTCACATGTCTTCCGTCAGCACTCGCACAAGTTGACAGGACTGTGAAGCAGCGGCGGGCTCTGGCGCCACACTTCTCAAAACAAACTGCAGAACTTTCAGGATGTTTTGCGACCCACAAATGGTAAATGGACCAGCTTTTTAAAACGGTATAGATCAGCTGAAGTGTTTATAGATCAACTCATTACCAGCATTTCTCCTACGGGCACAAACATCTTTGTTAGTTTAATTCGATCTTTTGGGGGTGGCGAGTGATTAATTAAATGCTTCACCTTTTGAACATAATTCAATAATTTCTTTATTTAGTTTGCTGTTGAAATACAAAAGCAATAGATGATGAATGAGTGTGATTGGCACCAAAATACCAGAGAATTTGCAAAGCAAATTGCACAGTCTGATTATGATTAAGCAGTCAGAGCTGTGTAGTTTGAGATTATCATTTGCACCACTGCGGAAATAGAGATGAGATAATTGCAATTTTCCATGTCTTTATAAGACGTCAAATCTCCTCTTCAGGATGTTAAATGTCCTTTTTGACACTTCGCCAGTATCTGTTTGTCTTTTTTGTGGAGTTTTTTTCACCCCCACAGTCAGGTTCACAGCTCCAAGTCACCACATGTGAACACTGATGTAATATTATTCATTCACACCGGTCTCCAAATGAAGCTAATCGCCGGCCACTCATTCTGAGCGTAGCGTCCACAGCCTGCTCTCTGCGGGGTTATCTGAGCCTCCTGGGGGCGGCTGCTGTCTCAGCCCGCTGCCTCTGGGCCTGCCGGGGCCTGGAGGAGCAAATGACATTAGGTGAGAGAGAGAGAGACAGGGAAAGAGAGGAGTTAAGGGGAAAAGGGGAGGGGGACAAGGGGGAAACGGGAGGAGTGGGAGCACTGGCTAGAATGAAATGCTCTGCTATAAAGCTGTCAGAGCTGCTCACTTTTTCATATAAGCGAGCTTATCTTTTCTGGAATGGCTGCTTGTGTAGCAGTCCGCTCGCACATAAACGCAGACTTAAAAAGATGAAAACCTGGCTGTATATATTTAAGTCAGCAGGGAGCAACAGGGGAGTGGGAGTGGAGCGGGCGTTATTGATGCGCTGCTGGAGATAGTTTGACGTGTTACTGGGTCTGGGTCACAGAGATCAATAATCGCAGCCATTTTGTTGGCTTGAGCCTCCTGAAGAAGAGTTGTTTTCTTGTGCTGCCTAGCTCCAAACGCCACATGAAGGAATAGTATTACACCACAAGCAGTTTCTTTCCCCTCTTTACCAGCACTACATTTTTGTCAGCAGGTACTTCAAAGGATGATTTCATACATCTTTTTTTTATGATGTGTAAAATCGTCCTCCGTGTTTTCTCACACACAAACGTGATCATCCAACTCTTCTGCCTCTGCTTCTAGGACACGGGAAAGCTGAACGTCTCCTACTTCCGCTTCGACATCAATGATGCCACAGGCGAGCTGGACGCCAATCGGCCCGTTCCGTTCCGCCTGACGCCGAACATCTCGGAGTTCCTGACGACCATCGGCGTCTCCGGCCCGCTCACCGCCTCCATGATCGCTGTGGCGCGCTGCTTCGCTCAGCCAAACTTTAAGGTTGTTTACTTACAGATGCTTATCTGCTCTTTATTTAATCTACCACAGCTGTAGAAATACAAATGAGTTTTTATTGATCATGAGATTGTAGATTGTTATTAATTTATGTTTTTTAAGTCTAGAGGGAGTAAATTGCAATGACGTCCCCACAATGAATTATTACCAAACCTTAGTTCTTCCCACTCCTGTACAGTACTGTTTGGGCTTTATTGACCCCTCAGTGCAAGGAAAGGTGCACTTTTTGAAATATTTAGTCAGAATTTGAGGGAATAATAAAAGAAATGTAAATTTCAGATAAAGTTCAGATGACACCAGTCCTGTGAAATGTTTCTGGAGAACCGTATGTCAGAAAAAAGGCTGCAGCATTTTACTCAGCACCAAATTTTGGGTCCAAGCCCAGAAGAAGTTCTCTCAGACTCAACGCAGGTGGAAAAGGGAGTCGTGGGACTCTTGTGTGATGTGTGCAGCGGTTATGATGGACGAGCTGTCTCTGTGCATAGGTCCGGCTCATACTGGGTCTGACTGATGTGAAGGACGCACTGATCCATGAGATGAAAACAAACAACAATGCATGGGTGTGAGCTGCAGCAGTTAACTCTAGAAGCTAAAAGCTTGAGCTTCCCACAGGTCAAAGAAAAGGGAGGTTAACAATGCAATGATCAGCCTCTCAAATACTGTATGGCGAAGCCTTCAAACAAATAAACAATATTATGCTTCCTAAAGCCGTATAAACACTTTAGGTAAGAGAAGAGCGCCGCGTGGATCTAGTTACAGGATGATTGTGGGAGATGTTTAGCTTTTGTATGTTGTGTCACCATAGAAACCTTTCCATCACCAGGAGGACGTTTGATGCAGCTGAAATGTCAATAAATGTTTAGTTTTTTTTTCTTCTATTTGTACATTTAAAAAAACTGCAATTTTAGCAAGGAAATTCATGTTTTAGCTGTTAATGAGTGAAATGATGTGCTTCTCACCTATATAGCACCTTTTTGGCATTTTCCAGGTTTGATAAAGTGCGTTGGATTGATTTTCAACCATTTAGTTACACAAACACTTACACAGAGCTCCTTGCATAGATGCTTTCCACGTTTGTTTATTCCTGTGCTGGGGTAATGTGGGGTTCAGTTTTCCTGGCTGGTCATAGGGAGCTCAAGGATGCATACATTAATTTAAGTTTGGAACCAATAAGCTAGAATAAAATAACGGAGGACAGTTTTTTTAGGTTTTAATCTTGAAAATTGGAATTTGAATCAAATTAGATTGATTTTGCTTTATTATTACATGAGAAATAGCAAAACTGCTTTCAATCAGTGATATCAAGAAATCGAGTTTATGTCATCACCTCTGGCAACCTTTGGGCTGTTTGTGAAATAAAATCCAAATTGATCATTTTAGGTAGGTTCTTGAAGCTAACTGCTCATTTCCTCGGCCTCACAGGTGGACGGCATCTTAAAGGCGGTCCTGCGCGATGAGATCATCGCCTGGCACAAGAAGACGCAGGAGGACACGTCCATCCCCCTCTCTCCAGCAGGCCAACCAGAAAACATGGACTCCCAGCAGTTGGTCTCGTTGGTCCAGAAAGCCGTCACCGCCATCATGACCCGCCTCCATAACCTGGCTCAGTTCGAGGGAGGGGAGAGTAAGGTCAACACCCTGGTGGCCGCGGCAAACAGCCTGGACAACCTGTGTCGCATGGATCCCGCCTGGCACCCCTGGCTCTGAGAGAGCGGGAGGGCGAGCAGCGACGCCACACTCTCTGAACCTCACGAGTTGAAGGACAAACGCGTTTTCGTTTACTTCAGTTACATTTCTAACGAGGGTTCCTACACGTACGTTTCACTTCACTGTAACTGAAGTGTGTTTGTCTCTGGCGATGATTGAAATACACTCGTACAGAAGTGTATCTGAAACAAAGGCCTTGATTATTACACTGTTGGTTTGAATGAAACACAAATTCTCTTTCAACTGTATTTATTTTTATAAGAGAGCGACAGGAAACCTGTCTGTGATGCCAGTGTTGGTGTTTTTATTATAAGATGAGGCAGAACAGAGATTTGAGCCAATCTTACGACTTTATGACAGTTTATTTATAAGATGAGGAAATCTGTATTCTCTCTGTTTCACATACATCCAGAGCTTTATCCACTTTGTTTTATTTCATTTTTTTTTCTAAAATGTGTATTTTTACTTGAACGTAGCTTTCTGTCTGTCCCTGGAAAATGAGGAATATTTTTGTGAGTAGCCAACAATGCTCTTTAAGTAATCTTTGTTTAAGCAACGGGTCAAACTATTCTAAGATGTAATTATTTTACAAAGTCCATTTTACCGTTTACTGTTTTTTTTTTTTTTGTTTCTTCTCAGTCATGACAATTGTCACTGTAAATAGCTCAACTAGCTGACATGGAAACGTGTCATTCCAAGGCTGGGTCCGTAACGGATTTTCTTTCCCTTTTTGTAAAGGTATTTGCCCTTTTCCAACAGATGTATCGCTCTTGCCTTGTAAATAAGCGTTTTGTTGTGATAAAATGTTCTTTTTATCATACAGAAGCAGTGGTTGGTCCGTCTTTTCTTAGTCTCCCGTGGTCCTTCCTGCACTTTAAAGTAACTAATGGTTCTCAGACATGAGTTTCAACTGTGCTCAAAATTACTATCAAGCTGAACTCGCAATTAGTTTTATTACCGAGTTTATTTTTTCTTTGAAAAAGTTGTAAAACAGCAGTAATAGCCCAGGCGGTAATCTCGATCTGCGCCTGGCGTGTGCTGCATCACTGTCACGGCAATAATCACCCTGAAGGACGCACTCCCAGATATTATTGCTGTAATAAGTCATGCTGCAAAATGAGACCAGATGAACTGTTCTCTGATGTTCAGAAGTCTATTGCCATCATCCTGGTGGATATCCGTTAGGAGACATTTATGGAGAGGCATTTCAGCGCAGCGGTCCTGAATCAGACTGCGTCTCTTCTGGAAATACAATAACCTTGTGGAGATTCCCTCCCTCCAGTTAGAAAGTCCAACCCCGACGTGGCAGCTCCTGATTAATGTGTGCCAGCAGATCTCAAGAGTGGGCCGGCCTCACTTGACTTATACACGCTGTCAGGCGGCCCGCCTGCACCCATAAACAAAGGTTATATCTCTGTTTGCCTCCATACAGTCCACACAGCCCCTGCATTTCACCATGTTTACACACAGCCTGTAACATTTCTCTTCCAGCTTCCAACGTTTCTCTTCTTCTCTTGATTCGCACGAGAGGGTAAACACGGCCGGGGCTGCAAGTCTCTGCAGCTTTTAGTTTCCAATATTTGCCGTGACTATTATCGGTATTTTCCATTTCATTAGGCATATTTACTTTTCGAAAAGCTTCAGTGCTTTTGTGAGGCACTTCAGTCTGTACAACATGCATGGGGAGAGGGGGGGGGGGGGGGGCGCAAACAATTTAATTTCCATGTCTTTGTGCAAATATAGAGCTCCCAGAGCTTTTTGGCTTTAAAAAGAGTAGAATGAAAGGCTGCGTTTGTTCCAACAGTTGCTGATCAGACTAATGGCTGCAAGACAAAAGGAGTCTCTTTTCCCGGTAAACAGTTTCCTGCCTTATGCATTGCAAGCAGAGAGAACATATAGTGCCTACACTATAAAGGTTACAGGTGCAAAGTAAACCTTTTTAAGTTTCAGTTTTTTTTACCCACAGCTCTTGTTCATAAGGTCGCTCTAGAGAAGAGTAAAAGACGGCTTATCTCCAGTGACCGCACCCTTTTGAAAGCTCATTTTGAAATATAAAAACAAAAAAAGTATCCCACTTCTTTTTCTGTTCCTCTACCGACCAATTAAAAAGAAAGTACTTTGAGCCAAATTACCAATTGTTTCTTTCGTCACCTCTGTTTGGTGCTGAGCGGATGCAGCTCCTAAGGTCGACCTACGATTTAACTACTTTTCAAGCAGTTTTGTCCCTCATAAATGCAACAACACCTTAACAGGATCCTACAAAACCTCATATTGTACTGTTTAGTGCTGTGGTACACCTACGCCACTAGATAGACCACGCCCTGGGTGTTTGATACATCGGTCCTTGCTCCAACAGACCTGATTCAAATGAACTAGGGCTGGGCGATATGGACCAAAAGTCATATCTCGATATTTTCTAGCTGAATGGCGATACTCGATATATATCGATATTTTTTCTGTGACATAGCATTATACTAGCATTATAGCATAGCATCTCTGTTAGCTTCATTTTTTTTCTGAGGCAAACCCTTAAAAAAACAGTCAGTTTTAATACAAAGACTCGTGCCAAATATCACACAGGTTCCTTTATTAACAGAGGTCTGCACAAAATCAAAATGCATAAAACAAATGAAATAAAAATAAACTGTCTGCATATATAGAATAAAAATGCTTCTTGAATAAAATAAAACAAATATCCCTTTCCTGCATAACAATTAAATTAAAATACACTGTGCAATTAATACAATGTAGACAGTAACAGGCAGACTTTTCCACTGAGGTTGACAGTTGTGCAAATAAGAAAACATTTGTGCAAATCTCAAATAAAACATTCAAGTCAATTTGTCACAAAATAAGCTATATCAAAATCATAAAAAAAAATGTTAATTTTTTTTTAACTCGATATAAACGATATTGTCTCGTACCATATCGCGTTATATATCGATATATATTAAAATCTCGATATATCGCGCAGCCCTAAAATGAACATTGATAGACTTTTGCAGACCTTGACTACAGGCTGATACAAGCTGATGCTCTTTACTCCCCCTCTAAAGCTACAAGCCATTTTTTGACCAAAGGTTATACACCTTGTTTTTTTTGTGGTCCAAAACATTATGGAGGGATTTAGTTTCTCAGCAAGCGGAGGCAGAGGTGGACTCCCATCCAGACCATTTCGTAGGTTCCTTTCAAAGTTTCAGGTATCAACTGTTGAGCCAGGTTCCTATTTCACGCTTCAGGAGTCTGTTCCGATTTGAGAGGGATTAGGTGAAAACATAAAACCCACAACAACAGAGCACACACGTGCACTCATGTGTCACCCCGCCTCCCACACACGTGTCGTCCTGGGTTCTTCTCTCGGCTTATTGTGACTTCAGACAGAAATCACAGGAGTAGATGTGACGGCGGCAGTGACCGCATCCCCCATCTCCTCCCTCATCCCCCTTCTCCCTCGGCCTGATATGGTTAAAGCAAAGGCGAAACACTTCACGACCACTTCCCCCTTATACAACAATCTTCCTCCCCCGTGTGCGAGGAGTGGAGGTGATTGAAGCGCTCTTGCGGGAATGCCGGAGTAGAGCCTGAATCATTGGCACTGGCACAAAACCCAAATCTCAGGGGACACACCAAAGCAGAAATAGAGCCTGGCAGGTCCAGATGATGAAATCCTCCCCCTGCAGTGATCCTCATCCCTGTGGACGATGGCTCGGCGAGGAGGAGGAGGAGGCAGAGCTTGAAAGAGGAAAGAAAAAGGAAGACTTTTCTTTTCATCAACTGAGCTGTCATAACACCACCTAAGTCACTTCTTCGGGTGTAGTCTCAAGAAAATGTAAAGGGGACGATGAGTTAGGGTCAAAGCTCCTCTTTAGTGTTTAGAAGACAGATCAGGGGTAGGCAACCCGCGGCTCTAGAGCCGCATGCGGCTCTTTAGCGCCGCCCTAGTGGCTCCTGGAGCTTTTTCAAAAATGTTTGACCTTTTTTTTTTTTCCTTTTTTTCTTCATTTTTTCATTTTTTTTTCTTTTTTTCCTTTTTTCTTATTTTTTTCCTTTATTTCTCTTTTTTTCTTTCTTCTTTTCTTTCTTCTTTTTAATCTCGACATTTCGACTTTTTAACTTTTTTCTCGAAATTTTGACTTTTTTCTCAACATTTTGACTTTTTTCTTGACATTCCAGCTTTTTTCTCAACATTTTGACTTTTTTCTCGACATTTCGACTTTTTTCTCGACATTCCAGCTTTTTTCTCAACATTTTGACTTTTTTCTTGACATTTCGACTTTTTTCCCAAAATTTTTACTTTTTTCTCAACATTTTGACTTTTTTCTTGACATTTCGACTTTTTTCCCAAAATTTTTACTTTTTTCTCAACATTTCGCCTTTTTTCTCGACATTTCGACTTTTTTCTCGAAGTGCTAACTAATATAGAAAAATGCAGCATGTGTTGTCTTCATTCTAAGGCTGATACAAGACTTTTAATTTTTCATTCATTGCGGCTCCGGACATATTAGTTTTTTGTGTTTTTGGTCCAATATGGCTCTTTCAACATTTTGGGTTGCCGACCCCTGTTATAGATGCTTTAATAACTGACTTCAATCCACTTCTCTGTTCACAATGAATCATTTAAGAAGAGGGATGCACCAAGTCTTCTGTTTCATGGGCGGCATTTGATCTTATATCACATTGTTTTGGGCTTCGCAGTGCAGTAGGTGGAAGGCACTCTGTATTTTCATGTAAACAAACAGTATTAATCAAAAAAAGACCATTGTGTGTTGATCTCGAGCCAGGGAAGCAGCTCATATCTAACAGCTGAGGATTTGTTTTGATACTCAGAATGAGTCCCATTAGGACGTCTTAATGGCATTTCCACTCAGAGGAGTTGAGCTCATTAGTTGTGTGTCTAAAATCTGCCATTATGATTGTAATTGCCCAAGCTGTACACACAGCAGCGCGGTGTGCAATCAAAGTCACTGTCTTTTGTCTTGGTGACAGTGATGCAGCAGACCATCAGCGACCCACGCCATGGATTAAAATTGTGCTGATAAACTTTGCTGGCAGAGCGAGTGTAACAAAAATTAAAAAAAACGACAGCCCTCAGGGTCCTGTCCCCCCATTCTATAACAGAAAAATAGGAACATTTCCTCCAGCTCTGCTTTCACTTCATAGAGCATGGCTTAAAGTTAAGGGTTAGGCAGTAAAAGCTATCTTAATGACTCCCTCTGCTGTATCTGTCATCTGATCAGCTGAACTGACCCCTCGGGCTGGGCACCAGCGGACACGCGTCATCAGGAGCTCTCCAGCCCTCTGTTACCCACTTAAACACACAACAGGAGGCTGGATTTATGTTAAGCGAGTACTGAGCTGGGGAAGATGGGGGACTAGAGGACATTATTATGGTCTAGCATTAAGCACTTGACACTATGTCAAGGTTATTCTGATCCATGGAGCATCGTAGACGTTCTGTCACCTTAAGTAGTCCCGATAATTACATTGTTTTGGAGTCATTTGGCAGGATGACACCTTCCCAAACTGCACGGTGGCGTGGAGGTTATCGCTGTTGCCTCTCGGCTACAAGGCTCCTGGTCCAAATCTGGCTGGAGTTTTGATGTTGCTTGTGTGGGCTTTTGTCCAGGTACTCCAGCTTCTTTTCATTGTCCAAACACATGTTTGTCAGCCTAACTGGTTAACTGCCTATGGTGTGTGTGTGTGGGGGGGTTATGTGTGAGATACAACATCACATAGTCTGTGATGTTGTATCCCTGCTTTCTGCACCAAGAGAAATGGGATAGACTCCAGAGCTTCAGCAGATTGCTGTGACACTGAGTCGGAACAAGTGTGCATAGATAATAAATCGATGGAACCAGAACTGCAAGTGGGTACATCTACATATTCATACATATTCATGTTCATATTAAGTCTATAATCGCTATACATATTCAAGATTGCAGCTGGATTTTACTCTTATAAACAACTGTCATATATATGTATTTTTAAGATAAGAGATCAAATCAACAAATGTTCTATAGGCCCAACCTACGAGCACAGAAAGCAAGGTTGTTTCTTTTTTTTTTTTTAGAAATTTCTTTTTAAAAGGAACCCTGGCTATTAAGACATGTAGGTCTTAAAAGATAAATGTTGGTATCAATTATAACAATGTGATATAAAAAACCTTGTTGATGTCTTCGTTTTTATAAAATTTGAAAATATAATTTAACTCGTAGGTCGCCATTGTTGTAGTGATTCTGGGTAGTGACGTCAGACGGTGGCTCCTGCTAACCCCCGTCCACTGTTTTGACACCCAGAAACAGATGAAAACACAGCTAAACAGGTGACGGCGCACCAGAAACACAGATCAAAACACAGCTAAACATTAAGGTGACGGCGCACCTACAAAAAACTAAAAAAAAAAAAAAAAAGTACCGCACCATAAAGCATGAACTACAAAAACACCATAAAACTCAGATAGACTAACCGACCACACGTTTCAACTAGCAGATAGCCGATGCTACAATAAAAACCCCAGCCAGATCTGGCGTCATTAAATTAAATAAAGATGTTCTTGCCTATTTGACGTGAAGTCTGCGCCTCCCGTTTCGTCAAAGTCCCGGGCCAGTCCCCTCAGCCTCTGGTCTGTCATCACCCAGCACCGAAGCCGGTTTTAGGGGGGGGGGGAGGGGTGGTCTATGCCCACCCAAACGTGCATCCTGCCCACCGGCGTCTCCATCCCGGCGGCGGCGAGAGCGGATGGCGGAGGGCTGCAGGCTCATAGAGCCACGGCTACGCCGTCTACGCAGGAGCCTACGCCGTTGACGCCGTAGCCTAATGCCCTGGTAAGATGCGCATGACATTGATCATTTTTGCAGATCTCCCGTGCATCACAGAACTTTGATCCAGTTTGCCTGAACCGAGACGTCTTATGGGCTCCCTCGTCAGCCTCCACGGCCGGGAGAGTGCTGCTGATCTATGTTTTAGATACCTGTCCCAGTTAAACTAACGGGGCTTATCTTCCCAGAGCCACCGCTCTACGTCATCGCCCCCAGAATCCATTGTGCAAGTAAAACATGGCGCCTCCCGCAGGTCAAAATATGTGATAAACATTGTAGATTTTTAAAGCAATTAGATTATTTTATGTGTTTCTAACAACATATTTTAGTATAAGAGAACAATTTTGGCTAATTAGGGACTACAAGTCTTAATAACCAGGGTTCCTTTTAAATACTTTATAATGAGGCATGGGATGATTATCCCCAATGCTATTTCAAAGCAAGTCTCTTAATTGAGAGTTTTGCAGTTCAGCTCCTACATCATCATCTTCTCCTGCCTCTGAACAAAGTATTTTTGCAACCTCAACAGAACTGGGGGGTTTACACTCAGCGGCCACTTTATTAGGTACACCTGGTATAGCTAATAAAGTTGCGAGCATGTGTGTATAAATACGTACATACACTCACCACTCTATAGATATACCAGGCATTCGTGATGAGCTGTGGATGCAGACCTGACAGACCATAGTCTGTCATATTTTAGGAGGATATGCTCCGTAGTCCCTCCAATATAGATCTGTAGAAGGAGCAGTGAGCCACGATGGATCACTTCAGGACCCCTCGGAGAGAAAATCTGCTACGATCTGCAATCTCAGCGGTAGGTTTGCCCAACTTGCCCTTCCCTTGTTTCAGATGTTGCTTTGGTATCGACACTTGAAATTAGGATGTTTGAACAGATTTGATAAGAATGAAAATAGGTAACCGGGACTGAATTAAGGTGACTGTGTTCCCGTCGGCTTCCCAAACCTGTTCATTCAGCCCATTTACAATATGGTGTGTGAGGAAAAAGAGGCTTCAAATGCACTTCTGAAAACCCACGTATGACGTCAGAGGGGGCTTGTCCAGTTCTTCTTCTACGGTCTATGGTTGAACTCGTGTCGCGGCTAAGTAACTAACTCCCTGCACTAAATAACGCTAAGCATGCTGCAAGCATAGAGGCATAATTAAACATATTTTTTATATTTTTCAGATGTAGCTGTTATCTGTTCTTTCCATTTCATTAGGTACATGCACAGTTTTTACATGTTTTTGAAGCCATGCCTCATGTAGTTTTGTTGCTAACGTATAATTGTATCACCCTCAGAACTTTTCCTCCACAACTTTACAAGTATAACCTAATCAAATTTATATGATCCCAGCAGCAAATTTGCTTCAGCTCTCCTCTAATCTATATATTATTAAAAGAACATTCCAGATATGAAACAACCCTATGTCTATATTTTGATGGTGAGTAGTTTCAACTGTTGTTAAGGACCAAAATGACATGACTAAAAGCTTTGAATGAGAACTGAATATGCTTCTGTGGCGAAACGGCAATAATGTACGACAATCGATACATCAAAATGAACTGATATGTTCAGCCTATGGCAAGACTCATGAATGTTATTCCACTTGAGCTATAGATTGAATTTGGTCCCTATGGAGAAACAGAATTAATTTCTAACTTTGTAAGTGTACAGATATTGTACTGTATCTGTTCAGGTCGATTATTGAATGTTTTGAAAACTATTGGAGATGCAAAAGTACGGAAATTCATGGGCTCTGCTTCTAACTCCTGCCCATTTTGTCATAAATAAATAAGTGATAAAAGTAAAAACATAAAAGTACAACACAGTCACAGAATGATTGACTGATTTAGTGTGGTGGTCAGAAAAGTCACTAAATCAGTCTAATTTCTGCTAATAAAGTTTGTTGCACAGAGAAGTAAAAAGAATCAAGTGTCACTTAAAAGGATCGGTTACTGGATGAAAAGTCTCTCTTGGAGAGGTGAAGAACATCTAATCAGCTCACAGGCCGTAACTGAGCCCCTGTTTTTCACCTCGCCTGGTTGCTGCTCTTTGTGAGAGGAATATCAGTTGGAGAAATTTCAGAAATTTGATGGAGTCTGTATTCATGTGTATTGTTGCATTTCTTCTCTGATATGTTGGTTGCAAGAGTATTCTCCGTCCATCTCTCACCTCGTCGTGGACATCTTCTCAGCACCTGTCACCGGTGGTGTAACATCCATGTGGCTTGTAAACACTGCTGAATGAAACAACTTCAGACGTAGCAGGGTTATTGCTGCAAGGGACTCTGGGGAAGTAACAAATTCATTACTTGAGCACAATCAGATAAGACAGGTTTACAGGAAAATTGTTGCTCAGATAAAGTATATTACAAGACTTCATCACAAAATACCTCCTTGAAAAGACCGAGCATAACTGAGCATCAAGGAGTGAAAAGACTTTCCCTGCTGGTATACATTATTCATTTTCTGCATTACTTTTCCACTTATCTATGCAAACTATGGAATTCATCTTATCATTTGAATAAGTTTGAAAGTCGCCGCAGAAGTATGTGTGAGGACTGACTAAAAAATACTTTTTTTAGAAAACTGCTAATTTCCCGACAATAAAATTGATAGCTGCAGATCCGTATTGTAAATGTTACCTGTGTGGTTTAGGAGGGAGTAAAATAAGAGTAAAAACTTGCAGAATTGCGCTTAATTTGTATTTGCACTATATTATTCTAATTGTTCCAATTTATAATACTTTATTTTCCTTGGGTTACTGGTAATAATGAGTATTGTAAAACCAAATCAGTAAGCGGTGGCCCTGTAATGTATGACAAGTCAGTTAATTTGTAACACTTTAAAGTACTTCATTGAAACACTCCCTGTTCATACTTCTTGTACCCTTCATGCGGTACTGACAACACATTTCTAGCTTTGTAGCACTGAATCAATGTGAGCAGAGCACCATGCCCTACAGCACACAAATTGATTTCTGTGGACGTGTGATGGGCTAAACAGTGTTCAGCATCAGGAAAGGAATCATGTGAACACCACTCAGCCAGCCACTCATGTGATTAGAGCAGCGCTTGATTGAAACAGGAAAATGGCTTTTTAATCATGGAAATTAAGGGGATGGTAGTTGAAGTTGGAGAGAACATTTTAACCCAATTCACCTTCAGTTAGATTCGCAAATGTCTCCTTGCAGTAAGTATGCTCTCATTTCTGTGTGAGCTCTGTAAAAAATAACTAAAATGTTGTAAAATAAGATGACTCGTATCTGTATGCATGTAGCGCACCTGGGGTATTTTCTGATTATTAACTGGTATTTATGGCTTTCTAACAGTCGCCTGTAACTTTCTTTTTAATGCCATCATTTATTGAACAAAAATGAAGCCAAAAAGTAAAAGCCATGTAAGTATCCACATGACTGAAATGGTTTAGAAGCAATAACTTGAAGTAGCTGTTTCCTGCATGACTTTATTAGACTCATTGAGGAATAATTTTATCAGATTTTTCTTTACAACAATCAGTCATTTACAAGCACAGTTTTTTTGAGTCATGCCTGAAGGTCAAGTGTGTCATTTAATTAGACTCATGTCTTTGTCCCGATACACATGTGAAGGGATTAATTTACCAACCGCATTTTGTCACACAATGCCACAATAGCTGGTGATCATGGACTTTTCCAGGTTTATGTATTAGGCTACACACCAAAACAGTATTAACTTGTGGCAGCAAATTGGAAAAAATGGCGTACGGCTAAATGGACAGGTTTGGATCTGTGTACATTTCCTAGACGCTTTACACTTTTGTTTTTATTTTCTTCTTATCCGTATCAGCTCCTTCCAGTACATCAGGGTCAGAAATCTGGGTGGGGTGTCTGCAGAACACGTAGGCCGCCTCAAGTCCTGTTGAACGTCTCGTCTGATTCAGTTAGAGCCAGACTAAGATGTTTACATGCAATTCACATGTATGATTTCAGTCTAAAAAATGCAAGAATCTTCACTCATTCATGTTAAACAAATAATGACACAGTGAAACAAGTTAAAGATATTATATTTGCCTGTTAAAGAGGTCCACTATGATCTTATTATTTTTTATTCATCCTCTGCAGTTAAATAAATGTGGTTAAATTTCTTTTTTTTTTTTTTTTCTTTTTTTTTTTTTTTAATTGTCTGCACACATATTAATGATTGATACCATGCAGGTAAAAACCAAAGGCATATATATGTGCATTATTGCTATATTTAATATATATACATATATACGCCTACATACGCATACACATACATACATAAATATATACATTTTGGGGTGGGGGGGTGACATCCACTGCCAATCCAGGAAGCAGGAACACATGGAGGCACACGTCAAGCACTGGAAATCTGCAACAAAAACCACAAACAAAACACAAAACCAACAAAACCAAAGTGGTTAAATTTCAAATTTGACAGTTGTTCATGATCAGCATCAGTTTTGATCCTAGATCAACTAATAATGTTCGGCTCAGTGCACATGACACTTACTTTCCATAATCATGCACTTAAGTTAAGGTTGTAGTTTTAGTAGTCAAGTTACATCAGATAAAATCAAAGAGGCAGAGCAGATTAGTCAAAGACTAAATTTTGCCCACATAAAAAAGATTCCAAATCCAGTTGTGTTGCATGTTTTATCCTTGACGTGATCTGAGGGATTTATACTTAACATGCGCCTCCTGTGGCTCTGTCTGATAAGAGCTTTAATTGTCAGCTCACATGGTTGTGTCATGGATACAGCCAACAGCAAATGAAATGTCTCAGCACAGCTCTCTTCCATCCCAGGCCAATTAATGAGTCTCCTTCCAGGATGTCCTGATCAGACTAGGTGGAAAGCCACTCAGCTTGGTTGACAACTGCTCCCTGCACATTTCCCTGCCTGCCCCCGGCTCATTCATCCCTGCATCCTCAGCACTTTCTCTCCTCTGCGCCCAACTGCATGATTTAATTTGTTTTGTAATATCAGGATTGGCATGTTCAACCCAGCTTCATTCTAAAGTGAAATTGGACAAGGGCATTGGAGCCTCACCATGTAAAACTGCCTCACCTTGACAGCTGCTTGAGTGGGCAGTGGATTGCAGGAGAGTGGAGGCGGACGGAGGAGGAGCTGGGGGGATGAAGGATGTACCTTAGAGAAAGACAGATACCAATTCACTTCACTCTTTTCTTTAGGGGAGTTTTGTGTTAGGAAGTGAGCCAGCTATGAAGACGGAGACTGTTTAAAGCAGAGACAAAGCATCAGGTGCTACTGGGGATCAGTCTGCTCCAGACTACATGCTGGAGCTCGTCCAATCAGTCCAATCAGCTTCCAAGAACACCCCGGGAAGACAGATCCTGCAACATGTGATTGATCTCATTGTGACATATCACTTTGACTCACCTGAGTCGGATATTCAAAGTCTGTATTTGACTATAGATATCACAGGCACGTCCAGGCTTTTGTTATGATTATAACATTTATTTTGCCATTTAGTTGCAAAACTTCACTTCTGGTGGTCTAAAGCAGGTTTTTAAAGCAGCTTTCTTTAGTGTCACTGAAGAGAGACCCAAAAAAATATTTTAACTTGAACAATATTTTCTGTGGAAATAGATCAGCACAAGCAACAATTGTAAAAAAAATAGACATTGCAGTATAAAGACGCAGTATTTAGCCCTTCTTCCCTCCGCCTCCACTCTCCAGCTGTGCATTTACAGTAATCCCACAAAGGTGCAATATTCCTTCCCCAGTGTGTGTTTTCACAAAGAATTAAAGCTTTATTCTTTTTCTGCTACTTCCATGTCCACAGTCAGCAACAAGTGTCATGTTGCTGGTCACTGGCTGCCTAATTCAGCAGATGTGGAATTAAACTAGGGTTGCCACCCATCCCTTAAAATACGGAATTGTCCTTTATTTGAGAAAAAAATGTTGCGTCCCGTATTGAACTAATACGGGACACGATTTGTACCGTATTTTCCTTAACTTTTACACCATATTCTAGTTGAATTATTGAAATAAATTAACTTTTACACCATATTCTAGTTGAATTATTGAAATAAATTAACCTTTACACCATATTCTAGTTGAATTATTGAAATAAGTTAACTTTTACACCATATTCTATTTGAATTATTGAAATAAATTAACCTTTACACCATATTCTAGTTGAATTATTGAAATAAATTAACTTTTACACCATATTCTAGTTGAATTATTGAAATAAATTAACTTTTACACCATATTCTAGTTGAATTATTTAAATAAATTAACTTTTACACTATATTCTAGTTGAATTATTAAAATAAGTTAACTTTTACACCATATTCTAGTTGAATTATTGAAATAAATTAACTTTTACACCATATTCTAGTTGAATTATTGAAATAAATTAACTTTTACACCATATTCTAGTTGAATTATTGAAATAAATTAACTTTTACACCATATTCTAGTTGAATTATTGAAATAAATTAACTTTTACACCATATTCTTCACCTGTAGGCTATATTACATCTGGGCTGATGTGGACATACGTAGCATAGGAGGATATTTCAGTTGCTAGTATGGTTGTCTGTCTGTACAGTCATGCAAGTTCAATGCTATTAAAGCATTTTCAACTTTAAATCAAAGCATTTTGTTTTTTCATATAAAATAAACACATTTTTATTCAGTTTAGAAGTTTTGGGGCTTTTTTTTTGGCTCCTGCGCTGCTGAAAACAGGACGTCCCTTATTTCTATTTCTGAAAGGTGGCAACCCTAAATTAAACAGCACTGAAAACATTCAAAAAAAGATCTACCTGGCTGCTGCTGTGAAACACATACATTTTCCTCATTGCTCCTGGTGTTTGGGGGGTTACTGCAGCTGCAGGAGGGAGAGACATCAGCCCGGTCTAAGCTGGTGGAGGCTACTCCAGGTTGCTAAGCATGACAACCGGATTCACTTTGTAGTTAGTGCCACAAGATCAGTGACAAAGTGTGCAATACGGCCCGTCCAGCCAGTCTCTGCTCACTATTGTGACTACTGTGAATCAAAGCCTACTTGTCAGTTTTAGCTTGCTCTACCATTAGCTTGCTTATCACCGGCGTGCCAGCAGACTTGTCAGCCCACTGGACTGTCTCTCACCCTACCCTGTGACGGACTGATTTGTTCTTCTTTACGGTGCTTGCAGCCATTTTTGCATCCCGGTAATATGTTTCCATATTGCTAATTCACACAGCACTCACATTGACCCTGTTACACCTCTGTTCCTACCTGCTGGGGCCGAGAGCACCCACAGCAGCAACATGAAATGGTACACTTTTCAACCTCTTTGTAATTCCCACAGCTCGAGGGAGTGGAGTTAATGCGAAACATAGATGCATGAACCGGAGGTTTGAACGTGGTTGCAGAGTGCCTGGTTTCTTGGCTTCATTTCTTGCTGAAGTCCGGAACCTAAACCTGACTCAGTTCTCTTTGGATTTTAAGATGACACTAAAAACAGTCAAATTATAAAAATTATATCATAGTTTCTAACTTGTTCCTGCATTACGGGATAATGATACAAGCCCGAATGCTACAGTATGTAATTTGATCATCATGAAGTGCTGGTGGGAGAGGTATGTCATGGCAAATGTGAAAGATGCTGCTTATACCCTGAATCCTCGGCTGTTGAAAATAATATTGCATGCAAAAGATTCTTTTTGGAAAGTAACATTTTGTTCGAAACTGTAAAGCAGTATGAGCTCCAGGTAGTAATTCTTAATCTGTGTCTTGAAGCTTGTTCTTGGGAAGTGTAAAGTGGGGACAGCACACAAGTGCTGGCAAAGTTTAATTGCCCTCAACAGCGCTTCTTTCCTGAAGGAAGAACGTTTTGAGTGCTAGACCTTCACTACTGTATTCACAGATCATAGGAGCCATAAAGTGGGAAATGTTTTTTTTCACATCCAGTTTAAAAGCAAACAATATGCCTGTATGAGCTAAAAAGTAACTTTGAGTAAAGTTAAAGCTGCTGCTTCTGAATGTTTATGCGTCATTTAACATCTCTTGGACTGATAGATGACAGCACCTAGCCAAAGGTGGATGACCTGATATGTCATATTAAAGCAATGTATTTACTGTGAACCTTGAAAGCCTTAAAGCCTCAGTAAATCTGCTTCTTTCTTCTACAGGACAACCAAACATTCCTGGTTGAGGTGTAATTTGTCTGATTTAAAACCTGTTTTGAATGCTAATGAAGGATAAAGAAGACATCCATCCATCCATCCATCCATTTTCTATACCCGCTTTATCCTTTGCAGGTGTCACGGGGGTATAAAGAAGACGCTGTTGTTGAATCATCTTTTGTAGAGGATCATCACTGTTGTCCATTAGGTCTCTTCCCTTTTGCTGCATTCAGCTCCAGAACAATTTTCAGAACAGAACCATGTTTCTTAATCACTTTACTCTTTTTTTCTACACTCTTGTGTGTAAGTCTTCTTAAAAAGGGCTTAAATAATAGTAATAATAATGACAATAGTAAAGTGAAGAGCCTAGGAGGCTGGGAGTGGTTGGGCGCATGTGTCTGGAGTGACAGCAACAATGATGCAGGTAGACGGGACAGCAAGGGAGCTTTAGCACACGTCTACATGGAACATGCAGAAACATGCCTCTGCTTCTCCAGCTGTTACTCAAACAGTCAGAGCGTCTGGACCAGAAACATGCTGAGGTGGCGAGGAAAGATGGTAATAAGATTAGTTCTCCCAAAACTTTCATGCAAGACAGATCATGGCCATCATTTGTGACTATGTCATTCTGTCAAGGCCTTTGTTGATCCTGATAAGTAAAGGCAGTTTGATGGACAGTGATGGAGAGCAGAAAAAATGTGAGTCCCTGAATATTTAGCTGACTCTGCTGCTTCGGTACATCAGATCAGCCGCAGAAAGACTGCAGTTTAATGGGATTCAGTAAAATCTTGCTGCAGTTGATCATTTTGAAGTTTTGGAAAGTTGAGGCTGTGGCTCACATGACTTAACACATACACACATGAACACACACACACACAAAGACACACACAAAGATACACACATACACACACACATATGCACAGAGTCCTGCTACTGCACTGGTCACATCAAACAAAGTGTGATGGCCTAGATAGGTAGACACGGAGGCAAGCAGGGTGTAAGAGGGAGCAGAAAGGAGTGGGAGGCTGAGGCCAGATTCATTTCCACCTCCAGTGGAGGGAGACCACCTATTTAGCCTGTCTGTGAGAGGCCAGTCCACGGGAACGATAACAGATCACAATCCATAATCCATCGCAGCTCAGATCTAACAAATGGCTTTGAGAGGAGGACTCATGACTGCATTTTATGAACTTATGACTTCAATTTCCATATCATTAAACTTGTCTGCATTTAAGCATTTGAGGGGAGTCTCCATAAATCCACAGCAACACAAGAACGTTTGTCACAAATCCAACATTGATTTTGGGTCAAAAATGTTGCCTTTTATTCTCATTAGCGCATCAGCACAACCTCACAGCATAATCTTGTTGAGATATTGGGGAATGTTTTGATGCATTGACACAACGCATCAAAGATTTTTCTGTTGTTTAGTAATAGAAGGATTCGGAGAGGGGATGGGGGTGGTCCAATCGCCTGTCTTCCCACCTCATTACCCACACCTGGATAGGACTCTGGGGGATCCTAATTTAAGTCACTCGTTAGCAGTGTCCTAATGCATTCTGACAGCAACAAGACAAGGGGATGGAGGGAAGGTGAAGCAGGATGGAGGGAGAATCAGGGTGAGGAAAGAACAGAACTGTCAAGAGAGAGACAGCTGAGGCGACGAGCAGGAGGGAAGGCATCTGTGCGTTGCAAGACATATTCTTATTTTTTGCTTTGATTTCCATAAAATGCACATTATCCTAAATCATCTGAGCCCTTCGCTGTTGGTCTGGTATACATAAACCATTAGACTCCTCTGCTAATGCACATAAACTAATGAACGCAATGCTGCTTTTCCACAACTGTGCGCTGCAACACAACGGGAAATCAAATAAACGCCTCTTTACCGAATAAATTCTTCTGTGTCTGTTAGATTTGCCTCCAGTTGATTGTATGTTTTGCAGCTGACACAGATGCGCGTTAGCTGCAAACATCAGTGTGCTGGGTAATGGATCGGAAGAAATTATCAAGGGGGTAAGGGTAAATTTGACTTCTCAGAGCAAAGCACAGTGAATTTACACCTCCAAATGGGTTTGGAACAAGGTCGGAAAGACTTTCAGTGAAAGCAAATCCCTCTGTCTGCTGGAGATGCGGACGGCTATAGCTTCCATTAATGTACAATTGCCAGAACCAATGTTCACATTTACCACAAATCCCATCTCTCTGTTGCAAGTCAAACGTTTTACACGTTTTCCATATTAGGCCAGTTAAAGCCCATATTTAGTAATTGAAAGTCAATGCTGTCCGGTCCAATAAGCAAAAGGCAAGCGAGACTCATTTGATGGGAAAGAAAGTGGAACAAAGCACTCTTTGTTTCTCCAAAGTGGAACAAAGCAGCCTGACAAGTTTGACATTGCCCCTCCCACCCCCCAACCAGGGATTTCCCAGGTGTGGTTGCGCTCCCTGGAGGACTTTTGCTTTCACACAAATAGTCCTGCAACGTTTAAAATCTGAAGTTTGACTGAGAAACTGCATTGCCATGAAACCCTTCTCCAACTTGAAACGAGGAGCTGGAATAGGGAGGGAGTCGGTGCAGCAGGAAAACAGCAGGTTCATCTGGATAAATATGAGAAAATGTTTCAAACCACCTCATTAGTCCTCACCCGGTGTGTAATTCTGACTCAGCTGCCTGTCGAGGCAGCCTGGTGAGAGGCTGAGAGCCACGGCAGGAAAAGTGCAGCGGAGAAGAAGCGCCGGTGACAATGCTATGCAGGTCGGGATATGCAGATGAAGAGAAATTCAAACTCTGGCGGGAAAGAAAGATGTAACGCAGGTGAAAAATCAACCTGATCTCACAAAAATCTGTGAAATGCCCACGACCTCTCACAACTATTTTCCGTGGACGACGCTCTGGTTAAGGTCTGGTTAGGTTATTGCACCATTTGATTGGTTAGAAGTAGGAAACGCTTGTGGTTTTTGCTAAAAATAATAATTTCACATCACTTACGCCACCTCCGTCGTCATGGCGACAGCAAACAACATGGTTAAATACTCGAATTTACGTTAAATATTAGAAAACAGGGTTAAATACTCGCCATCAAAATACTGTTAAAAATCATCAAAACACTGTTAAAACAGCGTTAAAAACATGCTTTTACAAACTGACAGTTACAAACAGTAACTTGCGCGTCAAAAACTCATAACTTAGCCACTATAATAAAGAATGATATATACATAATTATAATCCGTGTACATATCACGACAATGGATCCAATTGACTTTGCATAGTACAATATCCGTGGTGCTCACACGGAATTATACCATTTCCATGTTGGTGCCACAGAAAATAGTGGTGAGAGGTCGTGGGCATTTCACGGATTTTTGTGAGATCAGGTTGTGAAAAATAGGGAGTTATAGAGAAGTCACAGAAATAAGTTGAAGTAGGAACTTTCACAAGCCTGCTAATACTTGATATTGCTGATGCCAAAGCTTAATTTTAGGA
Source organism: Cololabis saira (assembly GCF_033807715.1). Classification (NCBI taxonomy): domain Eukaryota; kingdom Metazoa; phylum Chordata; class Actinopteri; order Beloniformes; family Belonidae; genus Cololabis; species Cololabis saira. Next base: position 26,526,250 of record NC_084605.1, on the reverse strand, counting down.
AGTTGTTCATGGTTTATGATGATGATGATGATGATGATGATGATGATGATGATGATGATGATGATGATGATGATGATGATGATGATGATGATTCTTATTACTATAGTCTCACACGGCATGTTTTCCCTGCTTGTATGGGTTTTCCCCAGGTATTCTGGTTAACTCTCACGGTCCAAAGACGCGTACGTTTGGCTACTTGCTCATTTTAGATTGCCTGTAGGAGTTAGTGGGGGCATGTGTGGTTGTTCATGTTGACCTGGACTGTTGACCATCTGTAGTTACTCCTGCCTTTCGCCCTAAAAGGAACTTGGAAAGATTCCAGCAGACCCGCGTGATAAAACAAACCCACACAATGTTCAGATCAAAGTAACTCCACAAGCAAAGGTCAGTGGTTAGTGTGACCTCCCTCAGAGCCAAGTGCAAAATTAACTCTTTTTCAAAACAACAGGACTAAGGCTGCCAAGGACTTTTGCACCATACTGTACATGTGTATTCATGCATGTATAATGAAAACATAATCTCAAGAACTGATCAGTCAGACACACCCCACCCTGTCCCAGGTGACTGGTGAGGGATGTTTTTACAAAAAAAGAAAAGAAAAACAAAGGGGAATGATAAAAAAAAACATATACCCACTTCCTTTATTTGGACGGCCATGGTTCAATCAGAGGACCTCCTTGAACCGGTTTTGACTGATATCTTGTTGATTTGTTTGCTTATTTCGAGGAGTTGACACCCCTACCCCACACACTTGCACGCTTTCACTAAACAAAAGCATGCAACACACTCGCTTGCTCGCACACTGCCTCACAAATACAGGCATACATGTTTGACAGTTACACACACAATGCAGCTGACTCATTTTCATTAATTACCCATCTCCTTAATTGTCCATTAATACTTTGTCTTATCCTGAATTGCCCTTTATTATCCAAACACTGAATAACAATTGGATGGTAATAAAATTAAGTTGTTTATATCTGGTATAAATGATTTATTCTTAATAAGAAAAAGTACCAAAAGGACCCTGGGTGTCATATTTGTGCACCACAATCTCAGACCAAAAGCAAACAGACCTGAAAAAGAATTGCAAATCATTTGTCTCCTTATTTGGAAAACCAGAACGATGCTGATTCGGTCTCATTCCTGTCTTTGATCAATGATCAAGGACTACATTCATTGTCATACCAGCTCATGTAATCACATGACATGCTATAAAATTAGACTCAAGCCGCAGTAAAAAAAACCCAATATAAAAATAAAAGTAATAAAAAAAAGCCACCGATGAGAACATTCGTAGACAAGAACATTATAAACAGGGATCAACTGTCATAATTAGTGAATACAGAACATGAAGCAGAATTAGTGATCGGACCATGAGAGAGGCTGTTTAGTTTAGTCTTAGTCTGGTGGTCTTGTTCTGGATTCTGCAGCTTCTGCCTGAAGGGAGATGTGTGAAGAGTGAGTAGGCAGAGTGAGCAGAGTCCTTCATTATGGAAACGGCCCTCTTCTGAATCTGCTTCTGCAGATGTCTGTTGGTGGTGGGCAGGTGTCTCCCCACAATTGGCTGTGCAGCTCTCACCTCCCCCCTCTGCAGAGTCTTCTTCTCCACAGCAGAGCAGCTGCTAAACCAGTAATATAGGAGCAGGAGCATCTGTAAAAGGAGGCAAGGACTGAACTCCAAAGTCCAGCATACCTCAGCCTCCTCAGGAATTAAAGATGCTGGTGGGCCTTCTTCACCAGACTGGAAGTGTTGCAGCTCCAGGTAAGCTAAAACCACCCCTGTGTGGTTTTAGGAGGTCTTTAAAGAAATGAGAGCTGCTATGTTTTTATAACATTATCTCATCTACATTTTGAGTTTAGTTTTGACAAGAAAGAAAATAATCACATTAAAGAAGTTCGTTTTCAGAGAAAAGTAATTCAAAATACAAATCAGGGGTCAGTCAGTGTGCAATAACTGTTGCAATAGCCAGGACAGTGCAATAACTTTGTGCAATATTACACAACACCTTTTCTATCCATATAATTCTTTTTTATGGCACTGCACTTTTTATTTTTATTTCTATCTTAGTTTTTTTTACCTTTTATTTTTATTTTTATCTCTACTTTAATTTTTTTTTTACCTTTTTATCTTTATATGGGTGTTTTGGGGTGTTTGATTTGTAAATGACAGTGCTGTGTTTCCGCGAGGGGGCCTCCCAAAGGGATTAATAAAGTCGTCTGAATCTGAATCTGAATCTGAAAATCCAATTTTCAAGAATATGTAAAATGTATCCATCACCTAAATCTCCAATTCATTACTATGTTTAAATCTTCTTTTAAACATAAACTTGAGAAAACACAAGCAAATCTAGAACACTGCGCCAGCAACACACTTGTTTGGTTGGTTGTCTGAGTAATGACATTTTTTTTAATTATTTGAGAACTGAGGATACAAGTTATAGTCGAACCTGACATCCATTTCTCCCCGAAGGAAGCTGAAAAGAAGACAGTCCTCAAAATGTCTGTCCACTTTCTGTCCTTCTGTGATGAGCTCAAGGGGGTTTTAGGTCTGAGTCTCTTGGGTGTCTTTATTATAAAGGTGGGTATAGTGTATGATAGATGGTGGTGGGTACAGATATAGATGATTCCTCCTTGAGTAAGGAAGTTTCAGACTACATTTTGTAGTGAATCATGAAGGCATGAGGATTTCCTTGGCCCCGGTCTTCAAGATTTTACCAAACCCTCAAATCTTCACGATGTTGTCCAGTACAGATGTTGAAAATCCCACATTCTTTGCAATTTGCATTGACATTCTTTTGGCCGAAAGTGATGAGCAGTAACCCAGCATTTCCTCCAGAACTTTATGAAGCAGGGGGGACAAAAGGCTATTTTACCTGCAAAGTATTCAATTTATCGCTAGGATCTTTTTTATTTTATTTTTTTTTAGTAGCGGAGGATGAAAACGATTTGACCTTGGGGCGCTTGCACTTGCAGCGATTGCCAGTCAGTGCTTAACCAGGAAATAAAGAGGCACTTGGCAACACTCAGAACAGAATGTGGATCTCTTTGTACCGGTGCAATGAGAAAATCCCAAGTGGCACAGATCAATTATTTATAGTCCAGTATGTGGAACATATATGTTGCAATGTGCAGCTCTAATGTGTTTTTAATGGTTTTGATTTTATCGAAACTGTTAGAATAGCCTTCTGTGCCTAATTTGGACTTCCCAAATCAGATCTCTGAAGCAGCAGTAGAAGTAATTTTGCAACAGCGGGCTGTCATTTTAAAATATAATGGAAACACTGAATAATCCACCCTTTTATGCCCCATCCTGACACTCTCGCTTGGCAACAATTAATCTTCTTACAACAAAATCTTCCTCAACAGTGTTACACATGTACTGTATACTGTATGTTTTTTTGCCCCTTTCCCACATTACATTTAGCATTAAATGCTAAATTTGCGTATGTTTTCGAAATAGACTATAACAAGTGAAGACTAAATCTTTTTATATGTTATTAAAAAATGTAAAAAGTCTGTTGAAGATGACACAAAAACAGCTGCAGAGCTACATATGTAAGTGTCTGTTGCATTGAGGAAAGCTTCCCAACTTTTGGAAACCATTTAAAAAACATTTAAATCCTCCGGCAATGATAACACCAGCAGCAAATTGCATATTTTAGCTTTCTTTTTCATGCTTACACACTAAATGATTGTAAAACTTTACAAAACTTTATTAATTTTCTGTTTTGACTGAATAATATTTATAGTGCTGATTTTTTTTTTTTTTGACTCGATTGTTATGGCATGAAAAAAAGTGTTCTTGCACACACTGCCTACGCTTCAGCAAATGAAATGAACATCGATATGCAGTATAAATAGCTGCTCCATTAATGGTTCATCTAGTCCTCACTGTTCTTATCCACGCTAGTAATGCGGTTTCACCAATCACTAATATTACAAATCGCCACTCACACCTTGCTGAGCAATTCTCCTTCTGATTGGAAATCATATTGGAGAACCTGTAGCACAAAGATATGGGCTTTAATTTTGTTGGCTGATGCATTTTGAGGGATAAACAAATAGATAGTGACGCGATCTTAGACAGTCAGAGATGGATTTACTGATTACTTTTTCATGCTTGACTTTGTTTGTGCAGCATGTAGGAATTTGTTTGTAATGAGATTTTTTATCCGAAATACATTCAAACATGGTGCCCACTATTCATCTTTAGATGTGTGGGGAAAGTTGATGTGAAGAAAATGTTAATACACGTACTTTACTTAGTTTCAGTCCTCTGTGTTGACTTTTATCTGGCTGCATAAGACATTTCTTTTTCTTTAGATGGAATGTCCAAACAATTGTGCAGTTGGCGTCTACAAAGTGTAACTGCGCAAGGCAGCGCCATCAATCTTTTGATTTCTTACTTAATTAAAAGTGTCATGCAGGGCTTAGTGTAAATGATCATCAGTGGTGGGAATAGCTGAATGACATGCAGTGCATTTCCTAGCATCTCCTTCTGGTCGTCGCCAGCTCGTTATAAATCTGTACAAATCGACCATCAAATGTCACACAAACTCCTATCAGTAGATGCAAAAGGGAAGGGTTCAAATTCTCTGCCTCCAAATAAATGGATCAGTACTAAGATAAAAATGTATATAAAAAACATAAAAACAGCTGCATGGGGCATAAAGGAGCAACGCTTCACACTAAACCAACTTCATAAATGTCATACCACATTATTTTTGTACATTTTATATTTATTTTTATATTTTACTACATTTTCTTAACCACAGATTATCCACATTTACCTAGTAAGAGCCAGCAGACCCAGTCTGTGTAACTGTCTGACTCAAAAGAAAGGGGGTATAAATATCCACAACCTGCAAACTCGCTCCACTGTGGCACTCATTCTTAGCTATTAGCCTAGCTTCCCATCAGAATTTCTTTCTGTCTTTATTTTTTTTTTAAGATTATAGTGCACTGTGTATTCATAAATACTTCAGACAAGCCCACTTACCAATACAAGTTATAACTTTGATTAGCTGGTGCTAATAGCTATCCAGCCATCACCCCTCCTTCTCTGTCCTTCCTTGAGATCAATCCTCAGTTACTAATTAGAAGTATTTCATCCCCCTAATTACTTTCCATATTTCTTGTAGTTTGTTGTACTGGTCTGCCTCTTCCTTTTCTCTTCTGTGCATGTTTGCAGGCCAGAGCTTCAGGAGCTTCATGCTGCCCTGCAGTCCCCCCCTCTGATCATCCCACTGCTTGCTTCCACCTGTCTGTATGGATCTGTTGGATGCTTGCGGACATCCTGACCTGCAGTCCCGCCCTCTGACCACTTCAGTGTTCAATGTCTACACCTGCTTATATATATCTAACCCTTGTAGTACACCAACTAACCATTGTGTTTGTGTTTATCCTCTTTCTGTTTTTCATTCTCTCTCTGTTTTCTCTTTTCCTGCTCTACCCAGCTGGCCTCCAGCAGGAGGGTCCCCCCCTTATGATCCAGGTCCTGCTCAAGGTTTCTTCCCTCCTAAAGGGGAGTTTTTCCTTGCCACTGTTTGGCTTAAAGGAGCATGAGGCTCCTTTTAAGAAATGAGACTCATTAGCGCCACCCTTCACCACGACGGCCGTCGGGGGTACTGCAGCCAAAAGCAAAGCCGTCACGGGAGAACGGGGAGAACGCGCATGCAGCGTCATTTGACGTCACATCCGCAGGACAGTGCGGGAAATTCCGGCCCGGAATTGCAGCACATTTTGCAGCACACAGCCTGTTCAAGGCAACGGAGAGATACGCTAGAGGGCTCATTCTTTTTGGTTTGGAACGCTTCTGACATTATTACTAGAAAACTTAAAACGTATAAAATTTTTTTTCATAAATCCTGCCTCAATCCTGCCTCATGCTCCTTTAAGGTTTTTATTCCACTAGGGCGTTTTTTACCTGCTATTGTTTATGTTTATGGAATAATTGCTCGGGGGTCATGTTCTGGGTCTCTGGAAAGCGCCTAGAGACAACTTATCTTCTAATAAACACTGTATAGATAAAATTGAATTGAATTGAATTGAATTGAATTGAATTGAATTGAATTGAATTGAATTGAATTGAATTGAATTGACTGATTTCAGTTGCCAAAATCAAGAGTAACTACACTGTTATCTCTCATTTCTCATCTGCCTTTTGTATGTTTGATGTTGTATTAAATGGCACAAGTGATCTCTTGATTAAGACACGGAAAGTTATGTAAGTGAAATACTTGGCATTCAAGTTGCAAATCTCTCATGTTAGCTTGGATAAAGCTGTGCTGTCTGATTCAACCCTGACCTAACCCAGCAGAAATCTCGCTGAGCCCGACATTTTAGCGAGCCAAGGAGCTGGAGCATAACGTTGATAATGTGAGGGCATAATGAAAAGAGGAGGCGGTTGTGAATATCAACATCCTCCTCTGACATATTAAAATATAATGAAGATAAAACTCTCTACCCCTGGATTTACAATACATTAACCTATCATGGCCCATTGTGTCTTCCAAATTTTTCAAAGAAATTAAAATTGATGCAATTTTCTACATGATTTTTGATTAGCAACACACTCTTGAACTTCCCTCACATATCACTTGGTGAGGATTTTTTTCTATTTTTAAATCACAACCAAATTATAACTTACAGTAGCTTAGGTAAATTACCTACCATCTTAAGTTTATGTATTTTCTTATTGTATATAGATTTTTGTAACACCACAACAGTTTCATCCATCTCCATGATTGGCAATGCTGCCTCAGCTGGACTTGGGGTTCAGCCCGAGCATCAGCCTTCCTCAAAGCCTTCCTGCCTCCGTGCCGTGGAGTAAACAGCACTATTCAATTAAATTTTTGAACAACAAACAGACGGTCCGCTTATATTCTCCTCCTATTTTAAAATGAATATTTATTATAATATTATCACATCACTACAATTTCAAAACTACATATGTATCATTGACAAGCATAACAGCTTAACAAACAGAGTTCTTAGTACTTCAAATTCAAATCTGCGGACAGCACCGATGCCACTTTGCTGTTATGCTGATCAGCCTCCAATTTGCATTTGCTGCCCGTTCAGAGAGCAACACAGATGGCTCCAAAGGCAGTGACATGAGCCATATTTTGCTTTGTCCTTGTCCAGCAGAGCTGAGCATGTTTCCTGCTAGTTGACCTCTGCTTCTGCTTAGAAGGCACCTTCCAGCCATTAGACTCATTTGTTCTGTTCCTGCGTTGCAATTAATGCAGACCGAAGTGTGCGTTATCTATCTCTGTGCAGCCTGGCGGACGCCTTGATTGATACACACCGTGTGCAACCTTGCAAACTTTACAGTTGTATTAACAAGAATTTGTTGACTTTGAGACTCATATTTACAGAATGCAAGTTCATTTAACCTTGCAATGGAACCTCTTAATATGTTTTTTATTCAGTCCGATGAAGGTTCAGTCTGAATGGACCTGTTGTCCATCGGCTCTTTTAATGGTGTCAATATTTCAAAAGGAGGACTTGAAAGGCAGGCTGTATGATCAAACTAGTATAAATGAGTGTGTGCTGCGTGTGAACGTGTATATGTGTGTGTGAGTACTTCCTGTAAGGCAGGTCAATGTCACCGGATCACCGAGAATAGCTTTCTTATCTATGTGTCGCTGCTGTTCCGCTTGACACAAGGGACAGTTGTCAAATGAATCAAACTTTAAGGGCTTCCACCACAACAAACAACCCCATTACCTTTGTGGGAGAATTGAGAGATGACTCCTCTGTACTCGTCCCTATTAATAATTAAAAACACTGATGCTGTAGTCACATTTCATAAATCAAATTTAACGGTGCAGAGATGGAGGGTTTGCATTGTCGTGTTGCAGTACATGTGTTTCAAGGTGTGAATTTGATGGGATGGCTCTTAAAATAGTCTTGCCTGGATTCCCTTTGAACCCGTTCAGTTGATGTTCCTCTGTAAATGAATCAATGAAGGAAACATACATTTTTTAATTGGTTTTTATGTTAATGTTCCATAGCACCAAGAAGTGAGAGGTTTGCAAAATGTCTGCAAATTGAAAACTAATCGAATGGGGGGAAAAACAAGATATTTATAGAAACTAATTTGCTGTCCAGTCCACAAACAGTTGAGTAAATGAATGGCTGCTGCTCTGTGTGTGTGTCATACAAAACCTTCCTTAGGGTACTGGGTGTTATCACGAAGGACAGAAGGGTAATGTACTGTCACACTGACAACTGTGTCTCTCTGTTCACGTGTGTTTCATCTGTTACATTTGTGTCTGTGCATTCATAAGTGTGTGTGTGTGTGTGTGTGTGTGTGTGTGTGTGTGTGTGTGTGTGTGTGTGTGTGTGTGTGTGTGTGTGTGTGAGGTTGTGAGGTAGAGCGTGGTTGTGTGTGCGTGTTTGTGCAGTGACGTCCAACCTCTGTGCTACAGCCCATGGGACCTCTGTGATAAATTGTTGACAACCTGCAGTAATTGCTGATCGGTGCTCTGATAGCTTCAGCCACCAAGTCCGAGATGGTTAGATAGGAGATAGCTTTCAATCTACCAGTTCGTCATATATAATAAAGATCCTGTCCCATTTGATCACCGGAGCCCCAATCAGCTCAAATAAATGAATATTACACTCTTCTTGTTCCAGAGAGCGCTTCCGCGTTCTTTCTCTCGGATGTGACTTTTAACTTTGCTTTTTTATTTCCTCCTCTGTTAATAACGTTCCTTGTGACAAAGATATAATGGCACTGAGATGAAAATAGCTGAAAATAAATTCACTGAGCACATTCTCACACTGGGCTCTGTGGCTGCGGCTGCGGCGTGCTGATGGCATTTAGATAGTATTTGTGTTTCTCCGTGGGTGACCTGTGTCCCAGAGCAAACACTTCTTTTCATCTCACTGAATCTCTAATTACAGTGCAGTGAATCATATTTTTCCCTTCTATTGATATCTTCCCTGTCTTTCATTTGAAGAATCCTTGAATTGCAGGAAGTCAAGTAAATTATGTACAACTGATGTTTGGGACATGATGTCTTTCTTGTAACATCTGTTTGTATTATTTGACTCCACTTTAATTTTTTTTTTAATGTCATAGTTTTTTTTTACTGTAATGATGCTGCATGGCAATTGGGAAGATTTCTGACTGCGTTTTTCCGCTTTTTCTCTGATGCAGTTCTGTTAAGCGCGGCAGGGCACTGGAGGATATGAGAAGCTCTGATTGCTTCAATGTGGAATAGTTGTGAATACATTTTTTTTTTTTAAGATTTCCTTCACATCTTTATCCTATTGTGCTGAGCTCAGCCCTTGGTGATGCATTCCCAGGATAAACTCTGTCTGATCAGACTAAAGTGAAGAGGAACGAGGTGAAATAGCTGTTATCGTCATCCACGTTCCACATGGAAATGTAATTTGTAACAAAAATCCCGGCAAATGATGAATGTAGTGAGTTGATTGGCTTTACAAAACCATGATGAAAACCTTATAACCCTTAAAAAAAACATAAAAAACCCCAAAATGATCATCTTAACAATGCCCTCTCTGGACTAGCCTTTAATTTATTTCTTTGATGGTTGTTTTTATTGGCATAAGAAACTTAGTTTGTACAGTAGAGGAAAGTCTGAAATTTCACTTCTTGTGGACTGAACAGCATGAACTCAGATACGCATGGACGTGGGGATCGCCTGGCATCCAGAATAGAGGATGAGACCATCATCACACCAAAACTTCAAAATAATTAACTCTGAGCCTTTAAAATGTACACTATTATGAATAAAATCGCACTTTTTTTGTTCTTGAGTGCATAAACATTAGGAGTCTAATGTGACTACTAACTCAAAAACTCCTAAATGACACAACCTCATGATTTTGTTTGGGGCTGCTTTGCTCTGCAAATATGTCTCAATATGTCCTATATCTGAAAATATGTAATTCAGTGAGCCAATCTGCTCACCACATCAGTGCATCGGTGCATCAGTACTGCCGCGTCCTCAGTGGGAGTTGAACGGTGCCGTGGGGGTTAGTATTCTTACCTCACAGTATGAAAGTCGCCGTTTTGAATTTCAGCTGGGGCCTTCCAGTGTGGAGACTCCTCATCCCCACTGTTCCTGTGTGGGTAGTTGGGCTTCGGTCCACACTCCAAACGCACGGATAGCCTACGGTGATTCTAATTGTTTGTGGGATGACGTGGTGATTGAAGATGAGTGAATATTCCGTCTTCGCCACCAGCTCAGAGTCGACTTTAACCACCCAGAGGTTTGGTATTAACACCAAATTCTTGTTAGTAGTTATATTGTTACTTTTGAGAAAATTAGCCAATAATGCAGACGGATGTCTGATATTAATAACAAGACTGGGACTTCTTACTTCTTAAATTCCTTTTAGTCAGACGTTATAAATTCAGATTTTTCTGTGGTTCTTTAATGCAACATTGATATCGCAGGATTGGAAACGGCATTGCAAACAACTGCATTCTGAGGAATCTCCTTTAAAGCAGCACAATGTAACGTTCAGCTTTTGTTGAGTTTGGCGGCTCCTTTGGACAAAAGCGGTAGTGCTTTACCAGAAAGAACACTACATTTCCCATGAGCACCAGCGCGTACTGCCGGAAAGATCCTGTCCCCGTCGCGTGCATTGGTTTTGATAGTAAATGAAGACGGGACGGACTTTCAAAACTACTTTTCTGTTTCACCAAGTGAACAGAGGGAACGCAAAAAAAAGATGTTAAACTGCTGGAAAGGAACTGGAAATTACCATGATACCTTAAACAAGGAAGCCAGGGAGCGGTATATGGAGAAAATAATGATTATTAATGGTTTGGATCCATATGAAATCCCTACTAAAGAGTGGAGTTCCTCGTCGGAGCTCACTCCAACTTTTATTTTCTTCGTTTTTTTCGCTGCTTCGGCCATGATACCAGCTTCTGCTGAGCTCTGCGCTCCACGCCCCGCCCAGCTTTCGTCTCGACTACGAATCGGGAAGGAGGGGGAAGTGACGTATGTGCCGTAAAGCAGTCAAAGCCGTAAAAATGTGTAGTTTTTTAGTGTGGAAGGGTTCCTACCATGCACCTCAAAGTTACATAGTGCCAGTGAAGGTGATACAGACCCCTCAGACATGACAGAGGTGTCATTAAACCTGTTGCAAGTTGATGTACCCTCACAATGACTATGGAAATATGATATTAAGGTGGAAAAGTTACATAGTGCTGCTTTAACATAAACTACTAAAACCTCAATTAAAACAAATAGGAATGGACCGACAGTGATGCCCAGGGTTTCCATCCATCCTTCCCTCCATCCGTCCACTTCCACTTATCAGAGTTGGGGTCACGGATGCGGCAGCTTAAACATAGAAGCCCCGACCTCCCCCTCCCTGGCTACTTGTTCTAGCTCTTCTAGGAGAATAACAAGGTTATTTCGAAAGTCGGACGAGAAAAATAATCTTTCCAGGGTGTCCTGGATGTTTATTTCCGAATGAAAAGAAGGAAAAGAACCAGCATCAGTTTGGTGTGTGTTAACATGAGTTCAGTATGTTGCAGGAGCTAAAGTAAACTGATAATAGGTGATAATAAGTGAAGAGTTATGGAAAAGTATCAAAACTTCAGATTGCATGGTGGCACAAAGCTACTACGAGACCAATTGCACAAGAGTCACACCTCACGGAAGACTAAAACTGGATGCCGTGAACTGTAGAGTTGTAAAAGAGGTTCAAGGACGTGATTGAAAACAGCTGAAAAGGGGAACTGCTGAACTCTGTCCATGTGGAATTTCGACCAAATTTAATAATAAAAACTCAGGAAATGATGTGAATTCAGTGGAAAAAACTGCATGATGCCTCTCTAATAATATATCTCAGGACATCTACAATCACTGATTAGAAAATGGGAAAAATATGACACAGCAATAAACTTGCCAGAAAGCACAAAACTCCAGGGCAAGGCAAGACGTAAACAGAAAGATAACAGAGGCCAAAGGTAACCCTGAAGGAGCTGCACTTTTGTAATTCACTGAAAAGGACTGGAGACTCTCCAAACATGTGGAAAAAGGTTTTCTGGTCAGATGAGACTAATTCCATGTATAATGTAATAAAACAAGAAGAAACCCAGAGTGAGGTGAAGAACTTTAACTCCCATTAGAGTGGTCCTCGGGCTTTGAAACTGGAGTTGTTGCACATCAGATATATCGCACACTGAAAACAAGCATTAAACCCAAAAGCAAACCGTGCACTTGCAATTTGTGAGCGCAGTAGTAATCAATTGTCACCTTGTAAAGTCAATGAGGAGAACGTCATTATGGAAGAAAATATTTATTCATCATGTTTTTCTTACTCTTACTAATGCGTTAGTACCAACTCACACGCCTTTTAATTCAGCATCAATTCCTGGGAAGAACATGCTCATTACTGCACCACAATTTTCTCCAGCTGGTAGTTAAATCGGGCCGTGTCTGTTGTCGGAGCTTGTCTCACATTGGCAGCTGCCAACTCTGACGGGAGGCAATATTGACAAGAGCGGTGACACAGAATCAAAACACGCTGCCCGAAATATGCCATGAATCAAAAACATAGCGCTCAAAGATGTTGAAATGCCGCAGAGATGAGAAAAATTGTCAAGAATGAATGATAGCACCTTTAAAGATGTCAGTTGTTTCATTACTACCCACTACTGACGTGAGTCTTTCTCTTTATCCAATAACAAAAGACAGTGTATTCATTCATATCATCAACATGCTGGATAGAAAAAAACAAATCCTGATGAAAATAGACTTCACGAAAGATATTTTATCATAATGAAGAGGGCAATGAGATGAAGATATTTAACAGTTTAATTAGGTTTTGTTCAAGCACTTTATTTTCCCTGTCCAAATCATCTTATAATCAACCATTCACCTATTTATAAAAACAAATGATGCTCTATAAGCCTATTTGTCAATTTAATCATACTTTCATCATCCGTTTTCATCCCATTATTGTCTTTAGTTGCTGTCCTTTCTGCGACTGTTGTTTGGCCTGGAACTGTGTTGGCTCACTTTCTTATCTTCACTGTGCTCTGCAGCAGATGAATGTCACCTGTTGATCTGGTCGTCACTGGGGGAACATATGGCAACGTGGTCAAAAGCATGTCTTATTTACATAATTGGATTCTCTAAGGCCACTATGGTTTGCCGTTACACAGATTGAGTGATATTTTCACTGCCAGTTATGTTGGACAGAAAAAAACATACATTTCCATGTAGCTAAGTCCCAGAATCCTTCTTTCCTGCAGGAGGGTTGTTGTGGCTGTGCATATATGCTTCATGCAGCAAGCTCCAGTCAAAGGGAATAGAAAGTTCATCAGGAAGTTTTAGGTTTTCTTATATTAGGACAACTGAATAATCAGCTGATCCTAATTAAATGTGATAAAAAATACTCCAGATGGACAACAAAAAGATGATGTATTACAACGTGTCTTTAAGTCCTACACAAAAACTAAACATAACTTTCATTTCTTATTTTCTATGACTTTATCAGTCTCTCACATTGTTGCGGAGGGTTTTTGCTGCACTCCTTTATAACGTTGACTCTGTTGAATTTTGCAGGCTTTTGTTATGAACAGTCGGTGTCTCGTAAGGTCCGGCCACAGAATTTCAATCAAACTGAGGTCTGGACCTTGAATGGGTCATCACATCACCTTTGTTTGTTTTTCTTTCACCCACGAAGACCTTAAAGGGGACCTATTATGAAAAACACATTATTTCTTGCTTTAACATATATAAAGTGGTCTCCCCTCAGCCTGCCAACTCAGAGAAGGAGGAAAGCAACCAAATTCTGCAGTGTCTGTACAGCCGCCTGGATGATCCATCCAGTGTGATGTGGCTTCTACGAGCCGTTCAGATTCTGCTCCCGTCGTTACGTAACGACGGGCGCGATTTACATCGGTTGGCCTCCGATGCGTGAAACCACGCCCACAAATAACTCCGCCAGCCGGAGCTTCCGCCATTTTTTGTGTATCGCGTCATTCAGGCAGCCAATCAGCACAGAGCCTCATTATCATAGCCCCGCCCACTCAGAATCCCGCATAGATAATGAGGTTAGAGAATGGGATGATAAAGACATGGATCAGAAGCTGAATTTCTAATTTATTTAGCAAAAACAATCAAAAGCTTGTTTTTAAGAATAGGTATTAGGTATTTAAAATAGGTATTAGATGCCATAATAGGTCCCCTTTAAATTAAAGAAAAATACTTTTGAATAAACTATTATTGATTATATCAACATATAACCACCTGCATTGAGTTTTACTGTGTGCCATTCACATAACTTTCAGGGAAAGGTTAATGTTGTATCTGCCCTGCACTTGACACTACGGCTATTTCCCAGCATTACATTCTCTCGAAGCGCCACTGCTACGCTGCCAAACTACTACGCAGCCAAACTGCTTACGAAACAACTACTGCTGCTGCACAATAGGTGCGGACTGTAACTGACCTTTTAAAAGCGTCCTCTCAAGTGAGTATCACATCCAGGAGTGCCAAGAAAGGAAGTAAGTTGTTGTTGAGAACGCAATTCTCTGTGGGACAACAAACTTTACAAGTAAGTGAAAACAGAAATACATTTTAATATGATGATGTTAGTTTGGATACAGCTGTTCAGTTCTTCTTGAACGTGAAACAGTTACAAAAGCTTTAGCGCTGTTCCAACGGGTGGAGTCCTTTAATTGTTTTTTAAGTCTACAGTCATCATCTGATGTGTTAGCCAAACTAGGATCTTCGTCCATTTGTTGTTGTTTTTGGCTCTGCATTTGCACACCATGCTCCAAATGATTTATTGTCACAATATCTCACAGCCCCAACTGAATTCTACACCCATGTGTCTTTGCAAAGCTAATAGGCATTGGATCCAATTTACTAACGAGTGCGGGGGCTCATCATCAACCACCAACACTCTCACTCACTGTTGCACATTTGTGCTCGTGTTGCTGGTCTGCTTTAACGTCCTCCAGATCCAACCACTGGAACCTTTTCTATTAAGGAAACTACTATTACTACAATTCTATTAACTCGGTTCAAATGGAAAGTTGCATCGGATTTGAACCAGAAGTCTTGTAGAACCGTGCCTTATGGACAGAGGGACCTAATAGTGGAAAACGTGCACATATTACCACAAATACCTCATGACTTTTCTCAGACAGGGGTGGGGAGGTCATAATTTGGACATGCTTTGAACCAAACTGGCCACCATGCAGCCTATGAGTCTGCCATAACCTCTGCTGGGAAAAAAATAATGTCCCACTTTAAGCCAGAATTAGGTCAAGAACTTCATCTTTAACATTTTTTAAATAACCCTCAGAAGAACTAATAGAATCAAAAAGGCAATGGAGTCAAAAAAAAGGAACTGTTCAACATACCGTAATAGTTCATTCTGAAACAGAGATTTAGCACTTATATCCTCAATCTCTGCACACACCCTACACTTGTTCTAAACATAACATAAACTCCTCTTCCTGTTGGTCGACTTTCAGCCAATACTCCACTGTTTTAACTTGTTCACCTGAACTATTGGCGTCACATGGAACAGATCCAGACTGGTTTGTACAAGCCTATACTCCTCACTCATGACTTGTCCTTTGGCTAAACTTAATTGTGTACCAGGTCTCAAGACTCTGAGCATATCAGAACGTGTCACCATCGTGTTCTTTACCAATTCATAATGCATTTTTCTATTTTCTTATTTTTGATGTTACTTTATTTAGTTTAATATATTTTGCTACTTGTGATATATTATGCCCATCGATGGACTATCATCAACCCATCCAGGGTGTACCCCTGCCTTTCAGCTGAAGAGAACTGGGAGAGTGTCCAGCAAATTCTCATGACCCTGTATAGATGGATGGATGGATGGATGGATGGATGGATGGATGGATGGATGGATGGATGGATGGTGATACATTATTGTTTAAACTTATTCATTCTATAATACTTGTAAGTTAGTCCAGTGTTTTTAATTCATAAAAACAATTTTGCTGGTCATATTGACCCCTTTCTTGATAATATAACACACAGTACATATTATGTAACAATATAATTTAAAACAGCAACATAATGTGTAATGAGGCCAGTATAAAATTGAGAGTAATATAAAACTCTAGGTTTCGCTCCTTCGTCTTCTTTACGTATCAAAGCATTCTGGAGTCAAATGTGGTGTTATCTGTTCAACATCCAAAACTTGGCTGAAGTTGGGTCATGAAATAAAACCCCAAGCACAACAACACGTCCTCAATGGAAGAGATTAAAGGAAGAAAAAAATCAAAGTATTGTACTGATGCACTCAATGAAGAGGAGATATCATGAAAGCACATATTTTTTGTTAAATCATATCCCGGGATCCTAAAGTGACTACAAATGTAGAAACTTTGAGATACCACAACTTTGTCAATTTGTTTGGGGCCACCCAAGTAAACAGATGCCTGCAATAGTTGAGATTTGCAGGGTACGGTGATATCACAGACCCAGATCCCCCTTCTTCAGCTCAACCCAAGTTGACACCCTGCTGCATTTGCTATACCTCTGAAATGTATGGTGCAAAGCTCCAACACCAATTTTGAAAGAGGTAGGGGGTAAATTGGAGCTGAGACCTTAACACCACCCTGTCAAACCACTTACTTTATACTGAGCTGAAAAGACATTTTGTACAGACTTTCTTTTCTTTTAAAAAGAAATAAGGGTATTCCACAAAAGGGCACTAAATTAAGCTGTTCTTATTAGTTTGTTCTCCTTTCCTGTTAGTAGATAATCCAGTGTTATGGAATAACAAACATTAACCAGCAAATTAAGTAGAAGTTAATGATTTTAGAAATGTGACATTATCTTATAAAGACTCTGCTCTGACTTAGTCTTTTGAGGTTAATTGTGCATGCATGCAAAGTGACCTGGCTGAAGGCTTGACAGATAAGTACATTTCATCCTAGGTATGAAGGAGAACATACGTGTATAATTCTGACCCAAAGATACTTAAATCACTGTGAAAGCTACTGCTGCAGCATAGTGATGATCCAGCATCTTAAAATGCATGATGATCCGCTTGGATGGCATCCTTGATGTCAGGGGAGGGGAAAGTATGAGCTGTTTGTTTGTGTGCAAAATGGTGTGATGCAAGAACGCTCTCCAATGGTCATCTGCCAATAACTTTACCTGTCGTTACACCTTCACTGTTTTATTCACAGTCTACTTGCTTTAACACAAGGCTGACAAGAAATCAGAGTCTGAGCTTCGGTATGGTTTGACTTATTTCCCAGCCCTTTAATAGATTTGACAGGGCAGTTAACTCTACAAATTACCCGAAACGATGAAGGGAAATTGTTCCGCGGGGATCATATCCATGTGTCAATAACTAAATACGTAGGTCAGTACAAGGGTACCGCAAGACAAAAAACAGACAAATCTCTGTAATCTTGCAATTACGAAGAGATTGTTGCTATAAAGACTCATAAAGACTATAAAGACTCATACACAAGAAGATTTTGCTTGGTGTAAGTACAGGGATATGACATTTGTATACCAGACCATTCAATTACCTTTTTTCTTTCTTGAAAACAATACAATTTATTGTGAAGATTACTTCGGGATCAGATACATTTTCAGAATTTTATTTTCTCTCTTCATTTTTTTGCCTCTTTTCCACACCCAGCATTGCTGTTAAGCTTGAGTATTTAAACTCCTTTAGTAACTCCTTTGTTTGGTTTATTACACACACACACACACACACACATACACACACACACACACACGCATGATCATATACATACACACACACACACATAGATATACACACTGGCTTGTTCACCTGCATGCTGGCTCTCTAGTTTTTGGGTTTAGGTAGCGGTAGCGATAGCTTAGCTCAGACTGCGATCAGATCTCAAGATTTAGGTCGATTGCTGTTATTGTTTTGGTTGGCTCCGTGCCGGTTTCGTGCTTTGTTTGTGGTTTTTTGTTGCAGATTTCCAGTGCTTGACGTGTGTCTCTGTGTGTTCCTGCTTCCTGGATTGGCAGTGGAGGTCGTCACCCCCCCCCCCCCCCAAAAAAAAAACAAAAAAAAAAAAACAAAAAAAAAAACACTGGGTTTGTATGTGTATATTTATGTATGTGTACGCATATGTGTGCGTATATATATGTATATATATTAAATATAGTAATAATGCACACATATACACGTTTGGTTTCTACCGTCATGGTATCAATCAATAATATGTGTGCAGACAAGGTAAAAAAAAAAAAACTCCTTTAGATGCCTTTATCACTTCAACTCTTTTTGCATCCTTATTTTTCCACCTGCTTCACTTTTGTTTACGCAGATATTCTGTCTGGCCACGACTGACCTTGGTTCCTCTTTTCTCTGGTGCACATCTCCATCTCTCCAGGTTTACACCCGCAAACATCATAGCCCATAGAGACTTCCATCTAACCTCCTCTGCCAACCTGTCCATCAGCATGGTAAACAAGGAGGGGCTCAGGGCTGATCCCTGATGCGCTTCCACTTCCATCTGAGATACATCTGTTATTCCTACTGCACACCTCACTGCTGTCACGCTGCCCTCATGTGTGTCTTGTACCCCTCTAACTTACTCATTTAATTATTTTATCTGACAGAGAGGGATAAACAATGCGAAAAAAGTAACATACACCAAGCGAATTAAAGATATTTACCGTACCACAAGTTAGCCATCTTTTCATAATTTCAATGGCTTATTGATTTTTTTCCCCAATTAATATCTAAAGTGGAATGACCCAGGGGTATAAGCTCAGGGGATGATTTGAACCTGTTATCTGTAATCAATGTGTTGCCTGGGGGGAGGGGGATTATAGATGTTCATCAGGCACAACCACACATGTGTGAAGAGATTGTGTTTCACTGCTGCCACTTTGTTTTCTTGTGCTGGCGACAGCAAGACTCCACACTCAGACGGCAGACAGACAATGGAGGTTTCAGTGTATCCTCTTATCTTCCTGAATCTACAGCATGAACAGACTGAGCTGTGATCCAGTTCCTAATGAGACGCGAGCATTTAATCAGTCTTAACAAACCATCAATCCAACAAGCTTGTGATGATCTATGAAGTGGCTGTAGTGAATACTATATTCAAATTATATCTATCTGATGTGAGAGAAAGGCTTAGTAATTTATTTGTTTTCAATCAATTTTTGTCTTGTACAAAGTTGCACCATGATTTGAAAAGCTGTTTGAAGTAGATGATTTAAAAAAAAGGAAAAAAGAACAAAAAAGAACCTCAATATTGCTTAGCAGCTCTACAGAGATATAAACAGTGAGAAAATCAACTACATAATTCAATATAACAAGAGCAGATGTCATATTGAATGCCCCTCGCTTTAGAAGGGATATTTAAATAAATCCCATTATCAATATGCAGAGGCAGTTTTTCACATCAGAGAGAAAAGGGGAGATCGAGGAAAAAAGAGTGAATGACAAAAGGAGACAGACAGACAAGGAGAGGGACTGAGATGTAAAATTGTGTCTAACAGAGATGAGAAACAAAGACGAAGGGGTAAATGTGGGTTCCGAGATATGCTAATAGATTCAGTACAGAGCCAAACCAATTTCCATTCTTAACCTCATCCAGACCAGCTGATGATTAAGAACCCAGCTGGGGTCACCTTGCTGCAGCTCCACTTTCTCCGTCCTAAATTAGAGACACTTATGGATTCATGACATGCATAGAGTGCATAAAGTCACTCTGAATTATATGCCAATATATAAAACAGGATGCTCAGAGTTGATAAGTGAGAACTGAAAAAGTAGCTCGTATGAGAGTACGTTAAGGAAGCAGAATAATCTCCTTCTTCACTGCATATAAAAGGTCAGAGGATACAGATACTCTGTGAGAATCAAGAGACTTGAGTTGCGTTCAGGAAGTGTTGGAGTTCACGTACTTGTGCCCTTAAAATTGTAGGTTATTTTTGCACTTGTTGTAAGGAGCACAATAAAAACCCCTCTTGAGTCCTTGCTGTGCATCGCCTGAGAAATGTGTCTGGGGCTTCACATTTACAGAGGGGTTTATCAAAGGGTGCAGGTTAAAATGCCTCTGGATCAGCAGAATTAGATAGGCCTCACAACCGATGAAACTTATCATGTAGCACTGGGCAACATGCCTCAGTGGCACTCCTGTCTAGAGCCTCATCATTTTTATGATTTACTGAGGTGTTGGTGGAAAATGAGACAGTATTGACTTTTTAGGGACTTATTGATTAAAAGCACATTTTGAGTTGTTGTAAATATGATGTGTGTGAATATAGGTTAAGAAACGGCAGTTGTGAAATGTCTGCACTGGCATGCTAATCAGTTATTTGTTTAATTTCCTTACAGTAAAGGGTCATGAGCATATGATGTCTTCAACAAACATTCTTGAAAGCTGGAAATGGTATAACCTCCACATCAGTATGTAGTATGTAGTCTATACTAAAGTGGGATTACTGCAAATGTAGGATGAGCTGGTAAAATTAGGGAGTTTTCAGGTTTGATTCATTTTTTTAAATACATTTAAAACTTTAATCTACACCTTAAAATATTAGAACTGTGGAAAAAACACAACACCTCTCTATAATATGTTTAAACCACTGGGTGACTATCTGGGCTGAAACTGAATGCATCTATATTACCAGGAATACAGTAAAGACTTGAGAGATGATCCAGGTTTCTGTAGATTTAATTACTCAGCTTCAAGCAAGTGGGTCAAAAGGTACATCAGGCATCTCGATGCAGGAATGACAGAATAAGAGATGCGTAGTAATTTTGAACACCACAAAATGATGGCTAAACACTATGATTCTGATAAACAGGTCATTGTGACACCAGTGCTAATCTTTCAGGAACAAGATATGAATCTGCACACTCTGCACCCAGGCCAAGGCTAATATTTCCACTACAATTCCACACTTTTTAAAAATGTTTCGTTGCAACTACAAAAACAAATCATTAAGTGTGATATAATGAGTAATATAGCATAAAAATAACATACTAAACAACAGAGAAAAAAGCTGCTACCATAGTTGAAGTTCACAGAGTGCCCACAAGACCTGAGCCAAGAAAGAAATAAAAAATCGAGCACCATTTTCCTCTGTGGCCACCAGAAGCCAAACATCAAGCCCCAAAGGTCAAAGGGCCAGTAAAAGACTTTATAGTACTATCTACACTTACTATCAGGTACATCCCCTTAGGGAAAAAACCCAGAAACACTAACTGCAAAACAACGCAAATAAGGAAGTAAAACACATTACAAACGTTTCCATTAATACTAAGCATAGCCCTTTTTAAAAATAATTTCAAGTTGTTTTCCAAATAAATCACATTCGTCGTTTTAACACCTTGAGCAGCTATGAGCTTCTTTGACTTCTTGTTGTAATGTGTCCCTAAGCACATTATGAAAAAAGAAAGAAATGTACTTTTTCTAATCTAGAGAGTACACTGTGATAGACTAGTGACCTGTCCAGGGAATTAGCTGCGAATTACCTGATGGCATCTGGGATAAACTCCAGCTGCATCGTGACCCTGAACAGGATTGAAGTAAGTATAAAAACGAAGGAACAAATGCCTATATTGCATAAATTCTGTTGTCTTAAATCAATAACAACTCATAAACTTAAAAACAAAACAAAACAAAAACAACCACCTCAGCACCTTTGGGTCCATCTAGGTCAGAAAAAATCTTCTTTACTGGGTTGTGCAGATACGTAGGTCACAGATGCAGATCAGAGTAGAATTAGCCTCTTTTATCTTATTATTTCCACACAACTTTATTTGCATATCTACCACTCTCTAGCTATTAAGAGTTTTTTGGTACATTTCCCAATCCTGAGATATATATATATATATATATATATATATATATATATATATATATATATATATATATATATATATATATGGCCACCATATATATATATAGATCCACACACACTTTTTATATATATATACATATATATATATATATACACCATATATATATATATATATATATATATATATATATATATATATATATATATATATATATATATATATATATATATATATATATATATAGGCCTGTAACCCATCAACAGACTAATCCCTGGCGCATACTCCATTGTCGTGCGAGACAGAAGGAAGCCAATAAAGTGTTGGGGGCACGGTGGGGCAGCTGGTAGTGCAGCCGTCTCACAGCAAGAAGGTCCTGGGTTCAATTCCCGCGCTGTGGGCACTGAATGCGTGTTAAGTTCCCCCATGACTTCGGGTGCCCACACCCTGGGTGGGGTTGGTGAAAGGGCCTTTCTGTGTGGAGTTTGCATGTTCTCCCCGTGTTCCCTCCCTCACAAAAACATGCAACAGTCCTGGGCTATACTGCCCCCTCTGGCCAGCCGGGGCGGGGAGGATCTAGCCGGAATAACGTGATCCTTCCACGCGCTACGTCCGGCCAGAGAAATCCCACCCTGTCTGGTGAAAAGAAGCTGCCTGCTCACTCCTCAGGTTAAGGAGGAGACCTGAGCTCAGTGCAGGGCCCTCCCTGGGTTGGTAGAGAGTGGCAATGCCCAGGACTGTACCTTAGGTAGAAGCACTGGGTGATATAATGGGGAAAAAATCGGGATACGAATATAAAAAAACCATAAAGTGTTAACATCATTTTGACTGTTATTTGCATTTATTTGCTGGTGCTGCGTGATTCAAACACCTGAGCCGATCCTAAAAGCGACTAATGGCAAGGTTGTGCCAAAGAGAGGGCTCAGAATCAACTCCTGCCAAACTGAAGGCAAAGGAGATGTCAGTACTGGACAATGAAACTGTCTGAGCTCTTTTATGGTAATAACATGACTTAGTTTAATTTTCTTTGTCAAAATTTGCATTTATATGGCAACTCAAAGCTGTATGACAGATCTTTCATGAGGCACACCCTATGAAATAGAGGGGTGGGGGGGTGGTGGTGAATGAACAGTTTATTCCAACTGCTTGATCTAGTGATGAAAAAGCTTTAAATTCATGATTGAGGAAGTGGTGGTGTCTCGTCTATGATTTTTTTCCCCAAAGCATACCACAGATATTTCCTTAATGTATATAAACTGCTGTAAGCCGTTCCAACTTAAAAAAAAAAAAAAAAAAAGTTAACTAAAAGCCAACTGTCCTATGTAGTTACACATACATATGCAAACGTTTGGGTCATACAATGAAAAATGTTGAAGATATTTCAATTCCATTCAATCTGTTTCTTATATTCGTCCACCTGAAGGATTAATGTCATACTATTTTTTATTAGAAAACACCTCCAGCTTTCCATTTCCTTGTGGTGGCAGTGCAGGCTAACAGGTTAATAGGTTCAGTGGTAACCCTGTGGTAAATTGGTTGCTCTGGAGTGGTTAAGGGAGTAATCAAAGCGGCTGATTGCAGACCTCGCCTGTCCTGATCCCTGGGGTCGGTACCTCTACACTGGTTGGACACGCCGCTGCTACCGGGCAGGTTAGCAGATGGCAAATTGAATGGACTATGGGCTATGGCTTTCAGAAGGGAGATAGAGAAGGTGAGTAAAGGTGAGTGATGGGAGTACAAAGAGGAGGCAGAGGGAGGAGAAAGAAGGAGAAACAGAGAAATAAAGGGTGCAGATTTATTAAAACGCTAACAGAAAGACAGGCAGCTGAAATACAGCTTTTCATCCCAGCTTAATCCATCATGTCCTGTCAGATCCACAAACTCCTTGAAGGGGGGTGATACATTATTATGCGGATGCCAGCAGAGGAATTCAGGTAATTAGGGAACAAAAAGGAGAAAGAAAAGGCTTTGACATATGAAACCAAAAAGATGAGTACAGAAGGGATGAACGGTTTAGAAAAGAGAGGTGTACCTATAAGTATAATATCCAGAGGAAATAAGGAGGGCCACTGGGTCACTCAGTCAATATGACCTCTGTCAGCCCTTTGCAACATGCCAGCGAAACTCTGTTTGAATAACTACTGCTTTCCTATTCTGCCCTGCCTGACCCCTGGACGGAAGGTGTGAATATTTATAGACAACATGCAGAGGAGGAAACTCGGCTGTAAATTACCCCAGTGAGAAATTTATTCAGCTATTTCCTCTCACTGCACCTGCTTTATAAAACATTTCTGAATTAATAAAATAATAGTAATAATAATAATAATAATAATAATAACTATGATACACCATATGTAATTTTTTCCTCCCTCCAGCTAGAAATCCATTTCAGCTAGCCGCGGCTAGTTGCTCTTTCTCCGATTATTACAGTACCGCAGGGCTGTTAAACTTGAAAGTGCAGCAAGCCTGACTTAATAACTTTGTACCGAAGGTCATACAGTAAAGAAGTATCACATGTGGTATTTCATTTGCTTTATAATGTTTTTATAAGTGAAAAATCAAAACCATCAAGAAATCACTGTATTCATTAATTTTCTGTTACTTGATGTGAAAGTATGTGATATAATTCCTGACTCAAAAAAGGTTTGGACACCTCTTCAAGTGTTATTCTGTGGTTTAAGTCGCTAATTCAGTTATGAGCTTTTAAAGTATTTATTTTCTTGTCAAAAGATTGTTACTATATGAATAGATGCTTTGTGAATTCTTCAGAATTGCTTGGTGAAATTGGACAATGAATCAGCTCTCCCTCTTTTTTTGTGTTGAAGAGTTTTTTGGGAACGCTTCAGTAGCGCTGTGATTCAACGTGACTCTTCCTCCCAAACTAACTATTGAGCGAAAATCAAGCTAACTTCTCACCATTGTGACACAAATGGGTCTTTACCTGAATTTGCAGAAAAGTTCTGGCTACTTATTGAATGTTGACAGACACAAAAAGGTTTTGTTTGATCTTGTTCCAGATGTACCCACCATGTTGACAGCCTCTCACAATCAGCCCACAGATGCATCTTCTGTGTTTGCCAAGCAATTCATTTCTTAGTTAAATTCAGTAGAAACAATCAGATGAGAAAGATTAGGTTTGATTGTGTTTTACTTCTGTTCGGGTGCTTTACACACATCGACTGGTGGAGACCTGAAGATTACCACCAACATCCACCTTTGTTCGCCTTTGTTTCACATTTGATATGTAGCATGTGCATTTATGTCTTCACGTTGCAATTCTTTTGGTTTAAACAAATTCAGTTGTGTCAGTCCAGTTGGCGCGTTTATGAAAGACCTCTATCGGCTTTCAACATTCCAAATCACAAAATACTGTTTATTTTACTGTTTTTGAGAGCCTAGTATTATTACCACTTAAATTTGGCTGGGAAATTGATTGTACACACATTTATTTCAGCAACTTTAGTCCGGCAGCAGAGGTACTTACAGAACTGGACTCATATTTTCGTGTACAGCAGGCCTATGGGAGACATCAAAAGTTTTGAAAAACAGAAACTAAACAAAGAAGCCATGACTAACTACAGTTTTTATACAAATTGGGGAGAAAAAAGTGAGGTGAGAGATCCTCGTCTTTCTTCCAGTGAACAAAGTCATCTGTGTGCTCAGGAAGCTCATATTTCTAACATGCATGTTATATGTGACACTGAACACTGACGCTGTCGTGTTACATGTGACACCTCTGATCCCAAAATACGAGCAGTTGTTTTTCAGACTAAATATAATTATATTTTTGTTGTCGTGCAGTCATGTTGTTAGACAGACAGGGTTCTGTTTTTGGCAAAACAACATTTTTTTAGACTTATATTTAGGTTGCAGCTGCAGAAATAAACAGGCAGTTAGACGGGTAGATGGAAACACTTTCCAGTCAGTGCTGGTACACCCCTATGGACACAGAAAAAATGTTGAAAACAGCTACTTTTCACTGACCAGACATATCCAACAGTGTTTCGAGAATCATTAATAGGTCCCTCTGCTTAGAATGGACGTAGTTGAAGGAGGCCAGTATCAATTAGTGGGACTGTTGGAGAAGCAACTACAAGAACTTGAGGATCAAACATGACAAAGCTTGTCTTTGTTTAGGACCCAGACTCAGCGGGAGTTTTAAAAAAAAAATGTATTTATTTTTAGAAAAAATAAGAGGTGCTATGATGGCTGCAAGGGCTATTTCTGTTGTTTACATGATCACAGTACAAACAGAGGGACAACAATAGTTTTGGGTAAATTGACTGGAATGGAGCGGTTCGATTTCAGCCTCATTAGACACTTGCTGCCCATTAGAATCTGGGGTTGAAATGCAAGGTTTCTGGTGCGGATGTTATGTATTACTTGTCATTGTAACTGGTGGTCTGGCAACACATTCTAGTTTCATAGAAAATCATGACAGCATAATAATGTGTCATCCTCAGATGTACATTACCACATTATGTAGTTCTTAAGGAGAGGATAAGTGATTATATGCAATCTCTAACCCAGGACACTTTTGGTGATATTTAACAAATATTCTCCTCACTATCCAATTACTGCCTATGTTGTGAGTACACTGTAAAAAGAAAAAAAATAGGAAAAAAGCTAATCTACATATACATCCCTTGCAGTGTAAACTGGAGACGAATAAAAACCATGAAAAACATTTATCTATCCAATACTGACAATGGGAGGGTTGAGCCACATCCACATGCAGTCCGGGGAGGTTTGGGAGAGTTCATAATAAGGCACGTTTTCTCCAGGAGCCCTGGAGGAAGGGGGAGGGATGTTACAGCCCAGCCTTTTGTGTCCAGTGTTTTGGAAGTTGTTGGAGGTTGCTGGTTCACACAAACCTGTCCAGGACTGGCTGCATGACCTTGTCTTCCCTTGCCCACCTGGTACCTCACCTCTATTTTGAGTCACACTTTGGGTGTGAGAAGCCCTGGGTTCAATTCCCGGACGAGCCCCTATTAATGTTAAAACCTGGTTCAGACAGTGAAAAATAGTGGTAACATCATTTTGTTTCAAATATCAACAGATGTGAAATAATCCACTTACCTTGCCTTAAACCTGATTTATGTTTCTCTGTTGAATTGATGGCATCGCAACATAGAGCCTGTTGATGCAAACCCCCCTCCGCAGAGCTCTCTACTTTGCCTGACATGGGCCTCCAAGATTTTAGGACTGCACATCGATACGACAAGGGCTGTGACTGGTCGGCTGCGCAGTCCTTTCTGGAACTCTGCTTATCTGCGTTATTCCTTTTGCCAGACTTGTTCAAAGACCCCCTAGTGAATTGGCTACGAGTTGCTTGATAGCACTTCCACCTCAACGCAAAGCTTTGAAAAGATAAACAGCCTGGAGGTGATCGTCAGAGCCAGCCAGCCCTACCCCATGCGGTGCACTAGGTGAGATTTTATATGGCGCCCTCTTCCATCGACTATTTACACATGGTTACAAAAGAAACTGAATAGCATTGTTTTTACGATTGTCTTTAATTTATAAGATAACATGTCACCCTATTAACATCCTTATCAAATTACAAATGAATACAAAAAAATCTGAAATACAATACAAATACCTTTACTATGAAATAAAAGTGCTTAAATAATAATAATAATAATAATAATAATAATAATAATAATAATAATAATAATAATAATAATAATAATAATAATAATAATAATAATAATAATATTAGTGATAAGTTATTAATACAACAATAAGTTTTGCACAGAATAACTTTAGACATAAGCTACATACTATGCAATACCTGTACAAAAACTAAACAAAATAACCATATACAAAAGCTAAATAAAATACCTGCATACAACAACATACATACAAAACATTGTACAAAAAAGGCATTTCACAGACCTTTAGTGGTGCTTTTTATTACTGCATCCACTAGTGTTGTATTTGTCTGTATACTTTTACTTTACCTGATATTATCATTTGTCACGATATTATAATTCGTTGTAATATTAATTGGATATTGCTTTACATTTGAATCTATGTTAGCATTTCTATTCTATTTCATAGTAATGACTAGTTTTAATATAACTATACTAAAGGTGAAATGTTTCCCTATTTTGTGGCGCCCCCTAGAGGCCATGGTGCCCTAGGCATTCGCTTATATTACGGGTAAGCCGGCTCTGGTGATGGTTTTCCCTTCGCATCCAGTTGATGGAAAAGCATAAACCTAGCTTTAATGTGAAAGAAAAATTTAAGTTTGATCCCTAACTCCTGCAAATGAACAATCTAACAAAACCAGCGCTGACAAGCTCGTCTTGTGGGATCACGAGGAGAACAAGCAACATTACACTTATTAATAATCCATTAATTAATTATGTAATTTCAGAAAAGTTAAAAAATCCTCCCTAATTATTTATCCGGATATTTTATATGGTTCTGCTATATTAGGCAGTTGCAGGCATGCCACAGACATAAGATAGGTCCCTGAAAAGATTCCTCCTCTACTGTACTATAAATCAAACTGCACTTAAAAAAAACTTGCATTCAACTTGTGAGTTGGATTTATTCATGAGCTCCTCTACATTCTCCTCACATACCTCTCTCTTTGAGCTTGTTTGTTAAGGTTTTTTTTAGTTTGTTTTTTTTTTCCTGCTCACAGCTGCTAAATGATGGAGAGCGATTTATTCTAACTCCTGCTCAGGTCAACAGCCTTGTTGTGCTTTCGGGCGCAGCTTAATAATGCTTATAAGGAAGACTGTCAGAAAATTAATCTGAATTAAAATGGACGAAAGCACGCCAGCAAACTTGTCTTCATTAACTCAACTCAGCGTTATTTATATAACACGTTTCAAGCACCAGTGCAACCAAATTTGCTTTGAAGACCAAAAACAAAATAGACTAACATCACTTAACGGGATATTAGGTGATATTTGTGACTCTTAAGATTAAATAAAAACAGTTAATATCCTCGCTGAATTGGTAAGTAGCAATATAACTTTAGATGGGTTTGGATAAGCTGTGTATATGCTGCCATCCTGAGAGTTATGTCATTGTTTTTTAGTATAACTAGCTTTTAATAAAGTTTTATGAGGTGTGTAGATGTAGAAAGAAAATAGGAAGGGTAAAATAAAAGTCTTGCCTCTGGGCCTTGTACTCTTATTGAAGGCTCCTGGATCTTGAATTAGATTATATCAATTTGGAGTGGTATCCTTTTGACAGGAAAGCGAGGGCGGGGAGGGGGCTCTCTTTCATGTGCGCTCCTCTGTGGTTTCCTTCTAGCAATTCTTCATGTAGATGCTCCACTCTGCATTGATTTGGCCTCATGAATTGTGAAAGGGTATAGGGGCAATGGAGAGGTCTAAAAGCTGCCCTAAATAGGTTAACATTGAGGAGCGAGAACCAGCCAGGGAGGACAAAAGCAGTGGGAGCCTCATCTCAGAGCGGCTCAGTTAAAGGCGTTGCTGAGACCATGTATAATCCCCTTTATGAAATTAACTAAATGTGCAAGCAGCTCTTCATCCATGTCTGCCTTTTTCTCAGACACCACACTCTGTTGCAGGATTTTTAACTATTTGCTGCAGATTTTCAACATGAGCATCACCAAGACATTTTTGACATTAGAGGTTTAGATGTTGCTCAAAAAGATATTGAGTTCATCTTATCCTATAGGCTGAGCAGATTTCTGGAACATGGTCCCTTATTTTATCCAACATGGCACTTTTGTGGGTTTTGGCACAAAAACACAAAAACACATATTATAAAAAACATACAAGTGTTCAGGTTGTGTTTTTGCAAACAGTCGAGCGGCACGCTGAGCTTTGCTAGAATTATCTGTTGCAACTCGAGCTCTTGCTCTCATTTATTTTATCTGTTTGTCCTGGCTCAGTGCAGTTTAAGTTTTGAATTGCTTTCTTCCAGTCATATTATCGACGGAAACTCCAATGAAACTGTATTATTTTGTACTAGTATATTAAATGCCTAAACCAGTCCAGTTTATGTGATGTACCACACTTTTAGTTATCAAGAACTCACAAAATCTGACAGACATTACCGATTGTACAGTTCTTTACTATTGTGGTACAGAGCAAGACTGAGGAAGCCGGTTGCTGGAAGGTTGGGAGAGGAAGGTAGTCCAAATTCTTGTCTGATACAGGAGTAAAGCTTCTTAACTTTGATGGCTGTCTTTGTGATGGCTGTCTAGTTTTTATATAATTATGCTCCGAAAGTCTGGACTGGAGTTCAGCACCTGTAATCTCCTACAGCACAGCCATGCTTTTGTAATAGATGCAGTATTAGGTTTAGCTTTAAAAGCTGTATAAAATATAGTTTGAAAGTCCTGAAACTATTAATATATTATTATTATAATAATGATTATTATTTATTGTTGACCATGCAACGTTAGCAGCTTATCAGATGACTGTAACCCTAAAACAGAAAGTACATAGAACACAAGAAAAGAAACCCAAAACTGAACAGAAACCCTGGATCATGACAATATCAAAAACCATAAAAGACTTGAAACTCCTATTGAACACACACACACACACACACACACACACACACACACACACACACACACACACACACACACACACACACACACACACACACACACACACACACACACACACACACGCACACACTCTGTTAGATCCCTGAGCAGACCTTCATTTCAGAGAGGTGAAGTGAGAGAAATGTGAGAGAAACGGCGTAGCCACAACTCAATACAGCATCGCCAGCCCTGGCCCCATCTCTGAAAGTGAGTTTCGTGTGATGGCTGTCAAAAGCGTTGGCCTCTGAGCAGCGTGGCCACCCACACGAGCGAGCAGGCACCCTCATCACCACCTTTTCATGTGCAAGCAGACACACTGAGTTCCAGCACCATGCAGGTGAGGTGGGAACATCGGGAGGAGCCCAACAGCCAAATCCAGGGTTACGGTGTGTACTACAGCTCTGAGCCTGATGACCCACTCGCCTGATGACTGCCAGTTCACCACCATCTCAGATCTGACAGCAGATATCACCTACAGCCCTCACCTCTGTGAGAGACGGGCCTCCCTCTGATGTTCTGCAGACCAAAACCAGGCAAAGAGGTGAGAACATACACTTGACCTGACTGCTCAGCAATTACCCACCTAGTTACATCAAATTTTAAACAATGTGCCACTGGTTGATGTATGTGCTGGAACGCTACAGGTGTCTCTAGATTTAGCATCATAGCATCGATATCTTCTTTACAATTGTGCCTTTTAACTGACTGCTGAAAACAAGCTGGAGGGTTTCTCTTCTCTTTGGTCTGAGGACAAAGTGCTTATGGTTTCCAAAAAGAGTTTCATATTTCAATTTGTTTGACAACCAGACAGTTTTACACTTTGCCTGAGTCCATTATAAACCGGCTTTGGCCTAGAAAAGACAGCTTTACTTCTGGATTATTATTCACACGATAGAGCTTTAACTTGTATTTATGGATGGAATGACCACCAACTTATTCTTGGACAGGTATTTCCAGAGTCCACACAGAGTCCATTGAAAAAACAGGTTTTGTTTTAATGTAGTAAAAAAGAAGCCAAAGGTCACCTTCGGCTGATTCTTTTTATTCTTTTTATTACCACACTTTTCCAGCCATTTTTTTTGTCCATGACTGAACATTTTTCAGAAAATGTTGCTGCCATCAAATTCAAAAGGAGCTGATATTTTTGTGAATTGATCAAATGTCTTACTGTCAACATCTAATCAATTTTCAATGTTCTCTTGCGAATAAAATGTGGTTTTATTATATTTGCAATTCATTTCATTGTGTTTTTATTTACAGTTTACACAATGTCCCATCATGAGAGAGTAGAGAGTAACAGAAAGTTATAAAAAAAAACCTCCTTTCTGTGTTACATTGAGACCAGACCCATGGCACGCACACGAGGAGCCATTTATTCATGTTTTAGTTGAGTCATTTGCACATTTTAGTATATTTGTGTAAAGAAGATGGAACAACAAGACCAGACTTTTCCCCCGAAGCCACTATGTGCACTGAAAAGAGCACCCTTCTGTGCACACAGTAAGATGATATCAGTCACTCAATCAGTCACGCAATTTCAATGGCTGGCAGCAATGAAATGCAATAAAAAAACATTTCTGTGTCTCCTCACAGCTCGCCGTGCCCAGTAGCGCACAGCATGTTAATGTTTTGTTTCCCTATTCTTATTCATGCTCTTACTCACAACTATATGTGTAAAGCAGGAGTTCAGGGGTGAAAATGCCCCCCCTTCAAAAATAAAAAAGCACAAAGCATGTTTTTCTTCTTAAGCAAAGCCAAGCTTGCTTTGGCTCATGCAGTGCTGTTGGGATGGCATGCAGGTCTGTTGTTATCTCTCTTCGGGCTCCCTACCAGTAAAATTACAGCCTCCACAAAAACACCTTCATGATTGCAAACATGTGTAGTTGAACTGGATTGTGTTAGCTGTTCATACGTTTTATGCATGTAAAGAAAAATATATTATTTTCAATGAAGCCAATTACCTGTGATGTGGTGAGGCTTTTATTGTTCCCATATGTGAATCACACAAGTTTTTGTTCACTCGCTCAGCACCTGCTTTGAGCATCACGGCCTTTTCACACTTGCACCTTTGAATAAATGGATGGATACAGTCGTTCAAACAATCAGATGAAAGCAGCCGTCAGGAGGCGAGTGAACGCAGCCTCAAATCTCACTAATTCCTATAGACACGGGGGAATTATATGTATCACTGCATACTTTTTGCTCATGTTTACGTTGCATCTGTCAAATTGAATACAAGCTTACACTACAGAGCCTTTCATTCCACACAGACGAATCTGTGTCAGTGCCTTAGATTAAAGCTACCGCTCTACATTTTCCCGTTATCAACGTCGGCTGTTATCACGGCTGTCACTGCCACGCTAGAGTGGAAGACAAAGATTTATGTCTGTATTATTGTGTCTGATTATTACAGTGTTTTTACAATATTACAATGCATTTGGGTATGTTCATCCTGCAGCTCATCCTCTGCATGGATGTGTTGTAAGTTGCAGCGGCAAAGTAGGGTGCCAGAGTCATCTGTCTTTGTTCAAGTCCGATGTCCTGTTATATATCAGAGGGGAAGATGAATGCAGTTAATAGACTGTGACACGGCCATTAACTACAGGTGTAATAGAAGTGTAATGGAATCAAACAGCCATTTCTCCCCGCAGCATAGGCAGGCGCAGGGTAAATGTTTAAAAAGCAATCTGTGTCGAGGCAGCTGTCTCTTCTTTTCCTGACTCTTTTTATGTTTCCCTTTTATTTCATCCCCTTCCCCACGTGTATATTTTCACACCCTAATTCCGACATCCCCACCCTCCAGTTTTCCCTTCCCCATGCATATTACTCAACCACCATACCCCTCTCCTCCTCTCGTGGCATTGCAGTCGTCCTTGAACCTCCATCTGCCTCCTCGCCAACATCAAAGCCACCAGATAAAAGTGTCCAATTGTCCATTTTCGTACTGATACTCGCTGCTGCCAGACGGATCCGCCGATTCCTGCTTTCATCCAGTGTCTCTTGGGAATAAGAAGTGACACTGCTCCCTGCAAACCCACCTCTGTGACCCCATTTGTACATCTTCATATACGTATTCCTGTATAAAATTACCGTATTGATTGTGAAATTGTCGTTTATGGTTGAGCTCTTGAGTTTCAGGAGATAATGGAAGTTGTGTTATCCACCAACACGGACAGAAAATCATTGGAAAATTGAGAGCAGTCATATCTGTTATATGATAGAATTCCTGTTAGAACAGCGTTAGGAAGATTCAGATTGTTCAGTATCATGAGTACAGCAATGGTTTGCAACATTAGGAATATCTAAATAAATGTAACTCAACAATATTTTATTACAAATTGTGTCACTTCAAAGTAACGCTTCGTAGCTCTCAAAGGTTGTATTGTGGACATGAGTTTCAGATTTGTGCTTAAAGCAGCACAACGTAACTTTCAGCTTTTCTGAGTTTGGCGGCATCTTTTGGACAAAATCGGTAGTGCTTTACCAGAAAGAACACTACGTTTCCCATGAGCACCAGCGCGTACTCCCGGAAAACTCCTGTCCTGTCGCTGCATTTGTTTTGATAGAAGACAGGACGCTTTTCTGTTTCACCAAGTGAACAGAAGGAACGCAAAAAAAAGATGTTAAACTGCTGGAAAGGAACTGGAATTTACCGGGATACCTTAAACAAGGAAGCCAGGGAGCGGTATATGGAGAAAATAATGATTATTAATTATTATTAATTATAATAATAATAATTAATCCCTACTGAAGAGCCATGTGTTTCAATAAATTTGTATAATAGTACAACATACAGTACATGTTTTGTATTACTCTTACTTTTCTTTTCTTTTTTTTGACTGCTATATTATGCTGAAGAGACTACGAGATGTGAGCAATATTTTTGTTTTCCTCGTGAGATTATTTTTTTCCTCTGCAGCTACAAATAAGAGTTAATATTTTTTCCTCAACAAACTAGTTTTATCTGAAGATTGGGGTTAATTGCACCGCAGAGAGCTGGCCAGCAACTGCGTTTAGCTGGCGAAGTGGGGAATAAAACCCGTGTTTTGATCCGACCCGGTCTGTGTGAGCGTTTGTGGTTTAAGGCTGTTTATGGTTCTGCGTTAAATCGACGCAGAGCCTACGGCGTAGGGTACGCGGCGACACGCACCGTACGTTGCGTGTCGCCACGTACCCTACGCCGTAGGTCTGCGTCGATCTAACGCAGAACCATAATTCAGGCTTTACTGTGTGGAAGCCGGTGTTTGGTCGTTACAGCCGCGATCCAAAGCGAGCCGACGACTCTTTCACTCTTTTACTTTGTTATATCAGATACTTGGCCTGCGTGGTTCTGCCTCCGAGCAGGAAACCGTTGAAAAGTTAAACCATTAGGATCTTTTTCCCACGTCTGTTGTGTGAAGCTGCTGCAGCCGCAACGCAGCAACAGCTTCTGCGGAGCTCTGCGCCCCAAGCCCCGCCCATTTTCGTCTCGACTGCGAATCGGGAAGGAGGGGGAAGTGACGTATGCCGTAAAGCAGTCAAAGTCGTAACGATTTGTAGTTTTTTAGTGTGGCAGGGTTCCTACCATGCTCCTCAAAGTTACATAGTGCCAGTGAAGGCGATACAGACCCCTCAGATCATGACAGAGGTTTCATTAAACCTGTTGGAAGTTGATGTACCATCACAATGACTCTGGAAATATGATATTAAGGTGGAAAAGTTACGTAGTGTCGCTTTAATGGAGTGATGAAAATCAGAAGAAAACAAAAAATCTTTTATTTTTTAGCTTCTTGTGCTGCCAAAGGCCCGATGTTTTCACCCCAAGCTGAATATTATGACACTGAGTAAATAAGGCTTGTTAGCATTCGGATTTCATCCATTTGTTCGATCAGTGCCTCCAGTACTTACAACAGACAGAAGATCCATAGAACGCAAGAACCAATACCATGTTTTACTGGAGGGATTGTGTCCTTTTCCTTGTGGCCTTTATTTCATTGTCAATAAAAATGAAAAATAAAAAAATGATGCATTGTCTTTAGTTGGTGTCTTCACACCAACCCACGGCACACCACACACCTCTCAATAAACCTCACTCACATGTCAGCAGAGCAAATCTTTCCATTAAGAGTTCACGGGGAGAAAACAACTAATATTTTGGCATTTGTGAAAATTTTAATAGATTTACATGTCTTGTACAAACATAAAAATATACCGCTGCCTCTTGAGTATTTGTTTCAACAACTAGACACAAATGTTGCTTGTCATTCTCAGATTATACCACGTTAATGTCTTATTTTTCACATTAGGCAGATACATTTAAAAGTTATGTTTAAAACATGAGAATGAATTTGAAATAAAAACAGTTTTTCTTAATTAATGGCCATTTTTTGCACGTTAGAGCTTCAGATCGTGTTTCTTAAAATGTAATTAAGTTGATTAAATCTATCCAGGTTCAGGAGCAGCAGATGATGGTGAAGGATCTGCATGTGAAGGAGCCAGAGGAAGCAGAAATAGTTTTGTACAAAACAAACAAACACACAAAAAAATCAAGCATACAAATAAATCAGTTTTTAGAAGTTCCTTTTGTCTGTTGTTGCTGTCTCCATCAGGGATGATCCTGAGATTCCTGACAGCTTTCTCCAATTATAGGTACAATGCAGTCGTCTGCAGCAGTTGCTGTCAAGTTGCATGTCATGTCTTGTCAATGGTGAGAAATTAGTTTTTTTATTTTGTCATTCAGTTTCATATCATTATTGTTTATGTAATAATTGCTGTGGGTCATGTTCTGGGTCCCTGGAAAGCCTCTACAGAGAACTTGTTTTGTAATAGACACTATATAAATAAATTGAACAGAATATCACTTCATTTTGGCTTCATCTCTCGAAGCCTCTTCAGACAGAAGACGTGTCATTAAGTGCCGCTTTCCAGGCCTGATCCTTGCTGGCCCTTTCACACCGACATGAAAAATGAAATATAGTAGTCAACCTTTGAAGTGGATCAAAAACACATTTGTGTGTTATTCAGGAATTTTGAATAATATCCGTTCTTGTCTAAGGACAACGTTAATGTTTTTTTTTTTTTATCCTCTTTGAATGTTGACTTGTGCATTTTATACTGACTCCACTTATGGTTAACATTATCTCGGTTGCTGCACCTGAAAAAAAAAACAACATCTTCCTCTCTTTTTTTAAGTGCATCATACTGTATCCACAGGTACTGTAGACATGCAGGATGAGGATGTACTTTTACAGAGGAATCATCGCCTCCTCATATGGTGGTCCCTGGGTGGGGATTCATGCAAATAAATAAGATATTGGCATTCACGAAGTGACATTCTTACAATCAAATCCGAGTTTTAGGCAGCATTCGTGAATCCAGAGTAGGGTTTTAGTAAGGAGATGATTTATGTGCAAATCTACCTACAGATTTACAAATATTCCATTAATGAGGCCGATTGTGTCGAAGCAATATGCCCTATAAGCGTCCTCACAGCTTTAGGATTGTGAAACTTTATGCCCATATCACTACCGGACGATTCTGTACATATACTTTAGCCAACCGACGAAGGGATCACAACCCACAAGTGTTCTCACAATGTGTTCTCATGGAAGTGGTCAGGATAAGGGTTGTGTCAAGAAGGATATACGATGTAAGATAGATGCCAAATCAAACAGGATTCTGCTGGGATAGTTTAGTGAGTCCGTCTAAGACCATGCCGTGCCAAAATGTGGTCCATCCTTTTTTAACGTGAGTCCAGATGCGTCGGTCTCAGAAGAAAAGAGGCTTTTGAAAGTAAAATTCTGCAACCAGAAAACAAATCAAAAGTTAAGCAAAAGAAAGTTGCCACAGGTTGGAAAGTAACCTGGGGATTGTTGCTTTTACTTTTGACTCTTATTTTGAAAATACTTCCTCTTTTATGGTTTTATAGATTAGTTATATAACTTTTATTTGTTAATATAACTTCAAACTCTTTTAGAGTCAAACGTGAGGACATCCGTCGGACATTTAAAGTTGGACTGAGTGTGAGTGATGCATAAGTCAGTGGTCCTCAACCCGGAGCCTGAAACAGGGAGATATCAAGGTGTTACACTGGTCCAGTTAAGGGAGCACCACAAGGAGTTCTGGCGTGCTCGAGGAACCACTAACAATTAAAACACAGTACATGTCACACCTGAGATACTAACAGCAACCACTTCACGAGTCCAACATGATGTGGTGATGGTTTATAGTAACATTCCAGGCCAGCTGGTGTGCTGCATCAGTAGGAGTTGTCCCACTCTCTAATATAAATCAGCAAAATGGTGACAGGATTTTGAAATTTGAAATTTTAGGGTGAATAAGGTACTTGTGATGCTCAATGAACTGAAGCAATGTTGTAAAAAGAAGACTTCCAAATCAATGCAAGAGACTGATAACATTATTTAGAAAACGATTACTCTGCCAAAGGTGAATCGACAAGCCATTTCATCAATGAATATTCTTAGTTTTTCACACATTTTGTTAAATGATGACACACCCTACCATACGATGTTTTGTTGATCATCCGTGATTATATTAACGTAATTGAGGACCTGGTGAGGATCTGGTGACAGACGTTCTTATGTAAATAATGATGCACTTTCTGTGTGTTTCCACACAGCAGTCTTCCAGCTAGCCTTATTGGCGCATTGCAACATTTTTTGTTGACACCACCAGCTGCTGATGAGAGCAACAGTGTGAAAACAGCAGCTGGGATGTGGATGGCGTGCATCTGTATCTTTTCACACCCATAAAATACAACCATAACAGGGGCCAACTTGTTAAGAAATTAATCAATAGCACTCCTAAAGGTCAAGAACTCCATATTGAGAAAATAAATTGCACCTCCTGTGCCAACTGGGAGTTGGAAGGTAAACCATATGTACTGTATAGCAATGCAGCTCACAAAAAATGGCTGTGCAACCACAGATTTTGTTCAATTTCTATATTTTACACACAAAGTACACAGATCGGGGTGGAAGAGACTGGATAACAAGTTGTTTAGTTCTAACAGTCCGGATTCAGATCTGTGCTTACTTTTCTGACACACTTGTTCTCCTATTAAACAGAAAGAAAAAACAAATGATTTCAACCTTTTCTCTGTTGTCTCACCTTTCGCCTACGAGACTAATCTCATCTGTCAGTAGAAGAAGCATAATTTTCCTGTGAGCGCCCTTGTTCTCGCTGAAGATGAATAAGGAAGACATGTTGAAGGCGCTTCTTCATTTACCACTACCTCACCACTTGTACGTTCATAGGTAAACAGAGAAATTAATATGATAAACTTAAAATAGTACAGTGACTTTCTAATTGCCACTGGCTCTGATGGACAGCCTGGCTGGGCATACCCATACGATGTGGGATAATTCTTCCTTGTGAAATGGATCTGGTACCATTTACAGCTCTATCCACCAGTGCAGAACATATTGAACAAATTGAACAGTGGAGATGGCTGCATGTCAAGCGTTCCTTACACACTGGCTCTTCCTTTGCAGAGCTTTCCCCCTTTTCTCGGCCTTGGTGCTGGTAATTAAGAACCACTTTTTAACAAAGGCAAAAACATTGGATCCTGTCTTTATTCCACTTCCCAAGGTAGAGAAAAAGATGTAAAAAAAGAGAGGCCGCCTGTGTATGTAAGGGACACCCCTCCATTCTGTAACCGCGTAATACGTGTGAGAATCTGTTGTACCTGTGCAGTACCTTCACAGAGACATGGAAGAAAACGGGGAAACTTTTCTCTGCACCAGGCATTATTATTCTTTTTCACTCACTAAAAGTGGGGAGACATAGGAATAAGAAAACGTCTTATTTTTCAAGCGGGAGATGAAATCTGGTGCAGCATTACGGTCTGATTTTAGAACGAATGAAGAAACGGAGACAAATCCCTTCACGTCAAGCAAGGTTACGCCATCCGCCTTGAGGCCATAGAGCCGGTCAGAATTACTCAGTAAGTCGTTAACATGGTAAGAAAACACTGATTTAATTGTCACAAAGTGACATGAATTTGAAGAAAACAATGAACCTGACGAAATCCAGTCTCCAAAATGGTGTGTATGTAAGGACACACGTCTGCAGGATTTTACCATCTTGTTTTGGGCAGTATGTAAACGCCAATGGAGTGAAATTGGTAGTACACTTTTACAAAAAAAAGTGCCAGTATACAAGCGCCCAATAACAACAGTGATTTACTGGCGTTCCTTCTGTACTGCACGTCATTTTGGAAGTCTGTCGTTGCTGGTTTGGTTGTTCCTCTACTTACGTCACAGCCTTCATTTCTCTAATTGGCTGCATGCCTACGGAACAACATTAGAAGCAGTTTTATCTATATCCGTTTGCATTATCTCCTCCAAATCAAACGTATCTGGTAACGTTTTCAGCGGCTTGTGAAGGAATTTATGTATTTTTTGTCAAAATCAACAAAAATGACTGAAATGACTGTGGTTTAACTGCAATGCTTCAAAACTCAAATGTTCTTGCAAGAGATTGTCACAAGCTCCATTTTTTGCACGCTAGAAGGCACATATTTAGGGAATAAAAAGACGTGAATGAGCTCCATCCTGCCCAGCTGAGAACAATCATGCACTGGAATATGAATTGTGTCTGCTTTCTGTTTACCAGAGATGTGTATCTGCCTCGTCATTAATCAAACTCACCTGTTTTCGGCCCCATCTGGGACTGGACAAACTGTGCAGCAAATCATTTCCTGGCCTGATTAGGCCTGGATGGCTGCAGAAGGCCACCACAGTGCCGTGCACCTGCTTCTTCAGCCCACCAAAACTGCTTCATAGCTTCCTTCCTAGTACTTGTCGGCCATTGCGTCTTTCTTTCTTTCTTCTTGCCCTCTGTCCACCTGTTTACGACTTTAAATAATTTAATTTCCTGTTCTTTCTGTGAAATTGTGCTCTATGTGAATGTAAAATAACGCCGCATTCGTCTACAAACAAGATCAAAGCACAAACCGATGGATGTTCTCGGTGAGGAGAACAGCCCCACTGAGAAGTAAATCAGGCACAGCTTGTCCTTCCACCTACTGTCCCCCCCATTAGTGTTACGAGTCATTGCTCCTCTGGTGCACAATGCACCATTCTGGCTGCTTATGTGGCTGCCTGCTCAGGATTTACTAGACTGGTAAATGTTGTCATCCGTGGCGCACACACACGAACACACTCAAGGCCTCCTCGTTTGTCAGGTCAGGAAATCTTGTTAGTCAGACTGATGGAGAATTACAGCCCTGACAGTTGTGGTTTGTTCACACCCTATAAACACACAAAAGCACACCTCTACCCTCGGACGAAATGTGGAGTGAGATTACGACATGTTGACGGAAACACACATGAGATGTCCAAATGAGTTAAGTCATTATTTAGCGCTTGTATTTTCACAACTGCCATGCCAGATGATGCATTTCAGTCTAGATACTGCAGTCTCTCTCCCAGGTAAGACCTTTGTGATCAGAAAACAACTGAGTGTGCAGTCTGAAT
This sequence comes from Cololabis saira, assembly GCF_033807715.1. NCBI lineage: Eukaryota > Metazoa > Chordata > Actinopteri > Beloniformes > Belonidae > Cololabis > Cololabis saira. The sequence continues at coordinate 26,485,405 of NC_084605.1, read as the reverse complement.
CAATGGAAAATGTCGGCACTGTTGCACTAGAAGATAGTGCAAACTTCGCACAAACTACTTTGTTGGTGAAGAAATAAAATCATCCAAAGAAAAAAAGAGCTCATATCTTGACTATATTCATTTCCAATACTTCCTAGAATTATCGGCAGCCATGAATTTTGAATATCTTTTTAAAATTGCTTTATCTTTTAAATGCCTTAGATTAAAAAACGCTGCTGCGCTATTTATTACTCTGAGATTTGACTACTGCATCAGTCTTTTCACAAATTTCAGGGTTCAAATGACAATAAAGTATCCATGAATCTCCAAAGTAACTATTCTGTAAAATATAGACATTCAAAGTAGTTTCTCAGCTTTAAAGAGAAACTAATACAATTTAATTACCAGAGTTCACAGGACTTGAATAATCAGTTCGGAGAAACATAAAATGAAGCTATATGCCTTCACTTTTCATTATCCAGGAGGTATTAAACATTAATGAGTGCAATCAGGAAACCTCCATGCCCTTCTTTGTTGCTATTGCTAAAAAAAAAAAAAGGAAAAGGATCATTGCCTAGCTGAAACTTAATTTCAGAAGTCAGTGATGGTTGAATGAAATTGTGGAAAAAGAAAAAAAGATGTCCATGACTGGTGACATAAAAAAATTGAAGACCACTCTACCTCCAATACTGCAGAGGTTATAAGATGGTGTGGGGTTACTTTGCTGCTTCTGGTACACGATATATTGGCTTTGGTGGAGGAGCGATGTTTAAATCAAAAGGAAACTCTTTTAAAGTTGCAAGTCCGGTTCTACTGGAGCCTTGAGGATGCTAAAAGTCCATGATTGCAAGAAGGTCTTGGAATAAAATGAACAGGTACCTATAATAGACAGCTTCAAAAAAGACATTCTTTATTTCCAGCAGCCAAATATTTGGTCAGGAATGCAATTTGTGTTTATATATTTGTCTAAGAAAATGAAAGGCTTTTTTTTCTCTTTCACTAATTTAGACATTGAAGTCATTCAGAGTTTTGCGCATAAAATTAAAGGGACCGGCATTTGTTGACCTGTAGGCAGAGGAAGCTTTTTCTTGCCTATACACAATGGCTACACCCTCCCGCTGTGAAAAATGCCTCTAAATACCTTGTTAGCTTTTATTCTTGCCGTTTTTGTTCACGCACGTACAAACTGGATAAGAAAAGAACAATGATGAAGAGACGGAAGAACAAGCGGGAGATGCGCAGACACACAAGAGCGGAGCGTTGAGGCGGGCGGGCTCACCTTGCTGGGTACGTTCGTGAATGAGATGTAAATGTGCTCCTCACCTTGACACCGCCAGATCCCGCTGTGATCAAAGCCCTTTTAGAGACATGACATCTCTGCTCGCTGTGAAAATATGCTGAGGAGAATATCACTGCTATTGGAGACGCACGCACTTTAATTATGCTGTCCGTGTGCACTTCCAGGCACATGCATGCATATGAATAGAGTTTTTACACTTTTCTACCTGTGTGGGAGTGCGAGTGCAGGCTAAAGTGTGACGCCAAGCTGGCAATGGTATCTCAAAGAGGCAGCTGGATCTCATTGAAACATCAGTGCTCAGAGGCTCAGTCACCTGCTGTTTGTGCTACAAGCCCCCAGAACATAAAACATGCCACGTAGACCTTTGCATCAGCATTTCTAACAATATTTTAGACTCCTCAAATGCAGCACTTTGTCCCTTCTGACACATTTTGCTGTTCACCTTTGCAAGCATGAAAGATTGCGGAAAATGTATCTGGGCGGTTGAAAGATGTTAGCAACCTCATAAATGGTTTATGACAGCAGCTCAGGAGGTGTGCATGACGACCACGGCTCACAGGGAGCCCAGAGAGTCAGAGAGAGGGAGAATAAGAGAGAGGGAGAGATCGCTGCCATGGAATAAGTGGTGTCTTCAAGATGGTCAAACAATTTTCAAGACCAGCAACTTTCAAGTCTATAAAAATTGATCTGTTTGTCATGAGAGCAGACCCATTTGGGATTCCTCGAGCGTGAAATCTTTGTGAAATGGGTGTATCAATCAGAAAAACAGAGACAGAGATTGAAAGATAATAGAGGGAAGGGGAGAAATGAGAAAGAAGGAGTAACTGGAAGAACTAGAGAGAAAGAAAAAAGAAAATATTGCCTTAATTTGGTCATTGCCTCAGAGTCCCCAAAATATTTCAAGATGAAAGGCAGTCCCCCGTCCGTCCCTGTGAGAACAGAGTAGTACAAAATGCTTTACAGGCGTTTGATGCATCTTCTTTATGTTCCTAATAGTGCAGTACTGTTGTCGCATAAATGCTTTTGTTCTCCGGTACTAGTGTACGGCATCTGTATACGTAAAATAAACATCAGTTCCTGCTTCCTGTGAGCTGATTCCTTTCTGTTTTTGCTTCAGATTTCAGCTCAGGAAGCATCTTTTATCTCCTCAGTACTGAGGACAATATTCAAGAGTTTGCTTGTTTTTTTATTCTTTTTACAGCTTCTGAACTAAAATGAATAAAACAAAAAACAACAAAAAAAAACATCCAATACTATGCCAAATGTCATTATGTACAGAGTGATTATAACCGGAGTAGCCACGTCATTGTGGGTAGAGTTGGTTCGGTCTCTAAAGGAAGGTTGCCGATCGATCTCCAGCTCTGTCAAGTGTCCCTGGGCACGCTGCTATGGCCCCCAGATTGCTGCAATTTCCTCAACCACTCCAAATCGGGAAGGTTGTGTCAAGACGCTTCATCAGAAGTAAAACTTAAGCCAAATCAATATGTCGAGCGTAATGATCCACTGCATATAGCCCTGCAACCGGAAAAGCTGAAAGAAGTTGCATTGTGGAAGCATATTTATCACCCAAAGCTTTACATGCACGTTAACAATCTGATTATTGACCTTGATCTAATTAGGAAAATATTGCTTATTTACTTTATCATCACATTTCACATTAAAGAGCACAGTTTGATTAATGGGACACTGGTTACTTTGCATTCCCTTTGATGTTCCCTTAAGACAACTGAGTAACACACACACGCACACAAAATACAAGTTCACCAACTTAATGACACCTTATAATAGTTTGAGAGTTTTGCATCAGATGGTGCTAAAGCTTCAGGTATAGCTTAATGCAATGGGTAATGCAGTTATTGTCAGTACTCGAGTTGTAAAAAAAAATCTGGGGGGATGGTGGATTTTATCATATAGGGACAAATAATTTGTGCTGATTACAAATAACATAATATATTACAAATAATAGCACTGACCAAAACACCTGCAGAAATACTGCAGGAATGACATAGCAGCAGTTTTCTGAACTTATCAATATGCGTTTACAGGATAAGTCAAATTTAGTTTCTAGTTAAAATGTCTCATTTTAGTAAAAAAAATCTTATTACACTTAAAACAAGACTCATCACTGGAAAAAACAATTTTTTTGCTTGTAATGAGAAGATAAATCTTGTCCCACTGGCAGATTTTTCTACTTATTTCAAGGAAAAATTTACTTGAAACAGGTGAAAATTGTCAAATAAGTTATTTTTCTGTTTTTATTTTTCTGGTGATGACTCTAAATGTTGAAATAGCAGTAATACCACATTCATTGATGAAATTACATAAGGGATGGAAATGGGGGATGGCAGTTCTACAGGGGGGATGATTTTGACCGTTTTTATTTCAGGGGGGATGCCATCCCCCCTCATCCCCCCTCAACTCGAGTACTGGTTATTGTTTACTCTGTTTATGAGCTCAGTTAGATTTAGGATGATGTTTACATGGCAGTTTCTTAATCAGAGTATTGCCTTCATCTGATTAGGATTGCAGTATTGTGGAAAAAAAACAACTCTTATCTAAGAAAAACAGTAACTTAGTCAGATGAAATAACCCAGAAAAGGGACAAAGACCATGGAAATGATAGTTCTGCCAATCTTGAATAGAAATCTGTGAGAATTAGCAGGAAGTGCCAGGCATGTCCTGCTTCCTCCTTCATGCTGAATATATCCAGTTAATCGTGTTGTTGCCTTGACATAAGTGCACAGCTGAGGTTCACAGTGGTGTCAGCTGTAGTGGCAGAATGCAGGCAGACCTGGAACCGACGCCTCGCTTTCACAGGAACAGGAACATCAGACGCAGCGAATCGTGCAGAATTAACAAGGAAAGTAAGGACGCGCTAAAGAACTTTGAACCAAGCGAAGTATAACAATGGGAAACACAAACCTTTCGCTTGAGTTGCAAAACTTATTGTCAGATTTTACCGGAGACCAGTGAAGATACTGTCACGGTTCTTGCTCCATTCATTTAGAAAAGGCCTTTTTCTGCTTCGCCTTACAGACAAAACAACTTACCAGAGGCTTCTCTGTTGAGGCTGCAAAGTGGTAAGATTTCCTGAGAGTTATGCAGGTATTATAATTGCTTGGTCGTGTACACGCGGACAACCGTAGCAGACGCAGACCGGTACTCATTCCTATCATGTTTGCTTGATGAGCCATGGGCTGATCAAAACATTAAAAATGCCAGAATTCCTTTCAAATTAACAGGAATGTATACATCTCTTTTATTCACTGCACAAAATAAATAAATAAATAAATAAATAAATAAATAAATAAATAAAAGAGCTTAAATCGCACTGAATAATCTCTTTAAAAGGTCATTCATCTTGGCGCTGGTCAGCACACACGCTAATGGTGTGTTGACAGCACGGTCAGAAAGAATTTAAAGTACACAGGCGACCGAGCAGAAACGTGGGTTCACACTCTTGTGATGACATTTATGTCATGCAGATCCTGTGCGGTTGCTGAGGCACAAAGTATACTAGTCACTTTGTAATATCTCCAGCTGATGAACTTTAAAATGTAATGTCTGTGAAGTAGGATGTGTATACAGCACCATATTGTACTAAAAAGGGCTGAAAGAGGTTCCCTCTCCTTGCTGATTATCCGTAGATATATACGTCTTTAACTTTTCTGTGATAATAATCAGCATTGTAATAATACTGTTATTATAATAGAAACAATACTTGTACCGTAATCCCTCGTTTTTCGCGGGGTTATGTTCTAAAATAGTTATGTTCCCATGATAGGTGAAATCCGTGAAGTAGTAAGCTTAATTTTTTTTTACAATTATTATACAGGGCTTCAAATTGCGGAGATTAGCACCGAACCACCTCGACCAGAGTAATTGGATTTGAATGGGAGAAAATGAAAAATGATTATGAAAAAAAAATACAAGTACAGTAGGACAGATTGTGACTGGCGTGTATTTCACTGCTCTTCTGACTGCCGCTGCATCCTGACTCTGCTCTGTAGCGTCTTTTTCTTCTAAAGCCCACGGTGCAGGTGTGTTTTTTCGAGAGAAGAACATAGTTAAGGGTAGTTCCTTCTGGGAAAAAAAATTCTTATAAACCGACATGCCACCATTGATTATATTTGAGAACTGTAACGGGGAGACTGTTTAGCCAATCAGAATGCAAAACACAATGCACAATGCAAATCCGTGAAGCAGCGAGACCGTGAAAGGTGAACCGCGTTATAGCGAGGGATTACTGTATATCATAATGATACTACAGTTACAGATATCGTCATAACTTTCTAATTTTATTCACTGTATTTTTTTTATAGCTCCAATTGACAACAGTCAACTCATACACAAAAAATAAACAAGTCCACTGCAGTTCAATTAAATACAGTCCAATTAAAAGTCAAAAATATGTAAATTAGGCCCTGCGATGGACTGGCGACCTGTCCAGGGTAAACCCCTGCATCTCGCCTGAAAATGAGCTGGGATAGGCTCCAGCAGACCCCCGTAACCCTGCAAAGGATAAAGCGGATATAGATAATGGATGGATGGATATATGTAAATAAGTCCAGATTTAAAGTTCATATAATACCAATTCATAAAAAACAACAGCCTAGCTGAGGAACCCGCCGGATTGCATCAAAGCTTTACTTTGGTGCAATTCCCCATCTTGAGCAAGCACGGAGTGACAGTGGAGAGAAAAACTCCCTGATTAACATGATAAACCTCCACCAGAGCCAGACTCAGGGTTGGCAACCATCTATTTCACCCGGCTGAGGGGTGAGAGGACAAAAAAGGGAGACAAACAAATACAGAAAGAGATAAGTCCAGGGATGTCTGTCAATGAAACCAAAGAAAACAACGTTTTATTGTTTTGTAGTGAATCCCTGTGCATCATGGGAGGTTGAGGCAACAAAGCTCTGTTGCTACTCTGGTGGTATACTATAGTATAAACTCTTGTAGCTGTTTGTATTACAGCAGAAAAGCACAGATGTCCATGCCTATTTTGCAATATTTTACTTTTAATCCAATTTATTAGATTTTCATGATTAAAACACAATTCACTGTTGTTTTTTTGTGCGTTCCCTAAAATAGATACTTTGCCAGATATTTTCGCAACACAGGTTTTTAGAAATAAACTGGCATTGTCTTTGAAACTTTACACTGTGATATCTTAAACTGCTAAAATTGCATGTAGAGGTAAACTATTTGCTGCGTCATTGAGTGATGTGTCCTATTGTTGCCTGTCTGTCCTCACTCTGACTGAAAAAAAAGAGAAATACAAGGAAACAACGAAAACAGCTTCATTGTTCACCACGCATTGTCATTGTCTTCTTTCTGAGAAGAAATGCGGTGAGTCTGGCTTGACAGGTACAACAGTGCCTGCAAGGCAGGGCCACACAAGGAAAACAAGAATTGCAAAGGTCTGATGTGAACCGGCATCAGTGCACAGGTGGGCGGCATCACGCAGGAATTACTTTCAAGCATCCACATAGCCAGTGAATTTCATGCTTTTAACAGAAGCTGTCCCATTTTGTGTGAATGGGCCTCTTAATTGGTTTATTTTGGGGGTCAGAGATATTTAGTTACAGGGTCATTTGCAACAGCTCAGCCAGAAAAAGATCAGAGAATGACCGGCTGCCACGTCACTTTAAATGTAACCATTAAGTCTGAATTTAGGAGTGAAGAGAAGCGGCTAAAACCCCTGAAAAAACTCTCAGTGCCTCTGGTCAGCGCTGCTCTTCCACCATAACATGAGCTGAAATGAAGCATGATACTCGCCATCCCACACACTCACACACACATACCATCGGCACCTGCAGCTCTGCTCCTCTTCCTCCATTTGTCATCAGCAGGGGAAAAAAGAGAGAGAAAGAGAGAGAGAGAGAGAGAGTACCTGAAAATGAGCACGGTGGTAGAGATATAATTGCTTTCTTGTCTTTTTCGGTTCCTTCCCAAATGCAGGAGGTATAGCTGTGAGTGACTGAGGTTATCTTCACCCCACTATCTGCTGAAGAAGCACATTAATGAAAAGTGCATTAAAAGTTTGAATCTGCTCTCAAAAAAAAGAAAAAAACTCACCATCCTGCACATACTTTTGCTTCAAACCCACAATAGCCATGATGCAGTGTTGAAAATGAAAAATATAAAGGCCTAAAGGCACTGTGAATGTAATTTATATCAATAAATGAATAAATAAATGAAATGAAAGAGAACTGACATGTATACAGGGGGCAAAATGGATATCAGAAAAGCTAAAATGAGGAAAATTACAAATGCAACCCTGTGTATCTGCACTATCATTCATCTGAACCATTGGCAGAAACTGATTGGGTGGCTCTATGAACAAAAAATCCAATAACTGTAGTGTAAATGCTTGTTTAATTAACCTTGTATGATGGGCTGCCCATCAATTATGTGGCTAATTGCCACCCTATCAGACCAAATAAAACGCACTATCGCACTCTGGAGTCTGCATCATTTCACCAGATGATATAATTTCCGAGTGAATGTGGATATCGAAGCAAGGTGGGTGGTTGGCATACACATCAGGATGTGTCTGTTTGTGCACATGGAAGATTGGACGCTGCATGAATCTTGAGCTTTAACTCAAATCATAAGGCTTGCTTGACAAAGTCTCCATAGCAACAGTAAGCAAGAAGTGTTCATCTGTCTTAATCGAGGACAAAGTGTGTTTTCGGTGAGTGGGTGTGTGTTTTCTCCGATCTAAGCTCCCCACAGAGTGCAGTGTTGGTCTCAACACATATCTGCTTTGCTTCATAGACAAGCTAACCTTATCTCCTCTGCAGTCTCAGCCCTGCTCAAATCATTTACACTCATCCAGATGCCATCCAAAAAAAAAAGAAAAAAAACTACCCTCAGAGTATTTCACTTACCCTGAAATACATCCCACACATACTTATAGCCATATTTGCTCCTTTCAGGGTCCTGCCACAGCTTATTCTCTTGGTGGAACTGAAGCAAAGAACGACTATGAGTAGATTTTCACATCAGCTGGCGCATGTGGAGAAGAAGGGACTGTCATTATGCTGTTCAGTGGAGCAGCAATATCTCTAGCTGCTTGGGGACATTGGGCGCCTGAGCATGGCCGGTCTGCCCTCCTGCCTGTCTGCTGGCCTGCCTCTCACTGACCGTCTACCTGTCTACCTGACCGTCTCAGTGCCTAGCAGTGTGCTCCTATGTCAGCTTATGCGTCTGCCTGCTCGTTGTTCTCGTTTGCTGTGCAGCTCTGGGTTTACCTGTGCACCTGAAGAGAAGCACAAGCTGTACCCTCAGGACTGGCTTCTGCTCAGGACAGCATTATGGATAATAGGGGCTCCTCTGTTATGTTGCCACCGGCTTCTACATTAAACCTAACTGGAATGGTGTCAAAGCTCTCACACCGCCTCCCCATCACTGTTCCTGTCACCTTTTTCATTTTCTTCTCCCGCTCAAAGATTTTCCTCCTTTCCTCCTTCCTCCGTGTCTTAGTTTCCTCTATTTTCCATCACTCTGTCCTCTTTCTCCATGCAAGTCCATGACACCTGTCTACCACCATGAATTTCCAGGCTAAGAGTTATTACACAAGAGACTAATATACACCCAGAGCTCATATGAGCTTCTTAAGAACCTCCGGCCTATTTCTGTCCCACATCTTCAATGCAGTGGCTGAACACATGCTCCCACAGTGATTTCCTCAGCAACTGATAGATGTTTTCAACGAAGACGCTTTAGGGGGATCGATCCCCCTAAAGTAAAAGCACCCTTCAGCTGATACGAGATGAACAGCAGATGACAATTTGGAATTAACCTTTGTCTGGTGTTAGCTTTCTGTTACCATCTCTGATGTTAACGGGTCGGTTTTGACCCGTGTTTTAAATTATCTCTAAAATACACTAAAAGCAATTATCCATCATCCAATTTGTTTCTCATCTCTTGGTTACATTGTTAGGCTTCCTTATCCATGAAAATATTGGTTTTAATATTTTTGGTGTGGGAACTCTGGGCCTTTTTTTGTCAGTTTAGCCCTTAATTTCAATTTTAAAAACTGGTAAAATGAGCCTCAAGAGAATCATATGAATAAATAAAAGCTTGTTACGGAGAGGTATTAGAACACATATCTTAGATGCATTTGTTTCATTTATTTTTTCATTTTAATATTATTAACTTTAGTAACATCTATGGTGTTATGGGTAAATTTCGACCCATTTACTTCAAGGAAATGGAAAAAAAGTAAAAGGTAACAATTTCAACCAGAGCATTTTATAATTTAGTGAAAAAAAAATGTTGGATATTATTTAGTTGAAATAAAGGTTCCTGACAAAGTCAAAAAGCCTTGATGCAATAAACGCATTTTTGTGGTAGTTTTATGAATTTAAAACTTAAGAACGCGTCGGTGGCGACCCTAACAACAGACGAAGGTTAAACCGTTGCTGCTGTGGCAGGAATCGCGGTGGGCCTATTCAACGATGATGATTTTTGGGCTTCTGGAGGCTACCTGTAGCCTCCAGAAGCCCAAAAATATCCTGAATAAAGAAAAATAGAAAAGAATTATAAAAGACCACAATAGAGTCCAGCTTTTACTCTGCATCACACAGTCTGATAATTAACAATAAGCTTGTGATCACGAAGGAAGGATTCAGAAGCATCTTGTGTTGTTAAAAGAAAGAAAGAAAGTCTCAAAGTGTCGCATCCTGACAAGAAAAGATTTACAAGAGTACGAGACAATCCAACGCTAAGATATAAATGGTTAGGCCAGTCAGCTGTGGGCTGATGTTCATTGGACGTTAGTCAACAAAGTGGGTCTTTGTCCCTTCGTGCTTTCCTGATCTGACTGATCAAAGTTCACCCTCGTTAACTTTGATCATTCGGATTGATTGAGTCACCAGTCGATTATTTCTTTGAAAGTCTTTGCCTTTTTTTCAAAGAGTTCCTATACGTGGAACTCTTTGAAAGGGATTTTCAAGGAGCTATAATTAAAGGAACCGTTGATGTTATTGAATGGTAAGGAGTGTAAACTTTTGTTAGGTATAAAAACAAAGTGAACTGAAGCTGTTTTGAGTCAGAGTAGAAAATGCCTCTCTCTTTTTGTGTCTACTGACAGCAACACTGTCAGAAGTTACTGTACAGAATTAGGATGGAGGCGCCTAGGATATATCTGATAAGAGAACAGCTGTACAAATGATCCTTTATACTTTCTGCACTTTCATAGTTAAAATGACCGTAGTATGTCTGTAAACCTTATTTGCACAATCACTCAAGTAGAATGGCATTTGTGAGTCTTGTCAGAGGCTTAAAGTAGCAATTTATTCTCACGGAGGTCAATTGCCCCAAATCCTATTATTAATTGCCATTTTATTCTATTCCTGCTCAAAACTGCTTTTATTTGTGTCATATTGGTCCCTAATGAAACTTTACACTTCTTACCATCAAATAATAGACCTACAGTAGTGCATCAAGCTACTGTACATAAATAATGACAATAAAAACTTTTACAGTTCAGTTATCCAGGGCGTCTTAACAAATAACAACATTAACACACTGGATGTGTTAATTAGTCAACTGTAATGGAGCCTGTGAGCAGATTATTTTTGAAGCCTTTATTTTTAGAGCCTTGCACTCTGTTTCGCCTTGCTTCTTCCCGTCATACGAACTTGGAAGTGACTTTAAGTCTTTTCACACACAAGATTAATGCTGAGCTCTCATTAAATTGTGAATTCTGTTTACATGAGATTACAAGAAAGAGATTATGGAACTGACATCTGGAATATTGCATAGCTGAGCCCAAAACCTGCTGAACACTATGTCAGCCTGGTAATATTCATGATTTCATTATTAAAATATATATCAGGGCTGAAAGATGTACAAACTTGTTTCCTCAACACCCACCTCCACATTTGTATTGAAATATGGTCACTTCTCATTCCAAAAACACCAACATGTCAAATTAGTAGGGGTGGGTATTGGGAAGGACCTCACGATACGATACACATCACGATACTTGAGCCACGATACGATACACATTGCGATATCCCGATTATGCGATATCCCGATTATTATATCCTACATAGTTCACCGAAAAATTTAAAAATGCATTACACATCTTAAAATCCAAGTTGTATATATGTACATCATATGATAGTGATGGATCTTAAAATCCGAGTTGCACGTTCATCAGATTATAGTGACAATTCATGGGACAAACTGAGTGAAAACAATGTTTTATTATAACTATACAAGCTAAAGTTACAACATATTTGTACATGTTTTTCATATTATTTACATCATATGAAATTAACATTAAATTTAGTATGAGGTTGCTTTAATTATGTAGCAAATGATAATAAACACAAGAAAGATGGTACTAAAACCAAGGACAGGCACAGTGATCAGTCAGTATAGATATAAATCCATAAATAAATAAACCTCTGTCCATTATTTTTCATTTTTTAAGGACATGCAATTGTGTTATATAAAAAATAAATTATAAAATGAAATAAAACGTGAAATAAAACGTGAAATAAAACCGGAGCTCAGTGCAGGGCCCTCCCAGGGTTGGTAGAGAGTGGCAATGCCCAGGACTGTCACTTAGGTAGTAGCACTGGGTGATATAATGGGAAAAAAATCGGGGATAAAAAAAAAAAAAAAAAAATTGATATTCAAATTTTGAATATCGATATTGAATCAGCTGGAAAAGTATTGCCATATCGATATTTTTGCCCACCCCTACAAATTAGTGGTTTAAAATCTTTTCTATAAGAAAACAATTCAGATTTGCCTGTAGTTTAGTAATAACTTGTGAGGGCGGTATGTGGTACTTCATGCTAAAGGAGATAGCACCACACACTAATCATACTTTCTTCATGGAAACATAAAAGTACCAGCTTCACCAAAACAGACTTAAAATAAAGCACATGAGACTGCTTTTAGAGAAACTTGGGCTTGCAGAAGAGGGTTGTTTAGCAGAGACTGAGTAGCATCTCTAAACCACTTCTAGGAAGGATAAGCAAGACCTGATGCATGGGCTGCACTGAGATAAACCAGGGATCACAGTGGATGATGGGAAAAAAAGCACTGTTTTCTGATAAAACGCAGGGAAAGGTGGTTGCTGAAAGGTATATGTCAGAAGACAAACACCAAACAGAGTAAAACCACAGTATATATCATTTGAAAAATAGCGAAGGACATATTAAAGTCAGCGTGTGTTTTGTCACAGTTAGACATGGACCCCTGCGAAGAATCAACCCTATACAGAAGTAACACTTTCCTCAGGGAAACTCTACACTGCAGGTTTGAATCTCTCTGGAGAAGCAGCAGAATAAAGAGGCCGAACATGCCTCAAAGCTTGGCAAGCACTAGAGGAGCAAAGAAGATCAATGAATGCTGAATGTAATGGACCACGATTACCTGACCTGAACCCGCTGGACATTTGCAAGGGGGCCTGTTCACTGAGAGGCTCAAGTACTGCTTACATCAAAGGAAGCTCTTTGGAAAACATACAGGGATGTTTGCTGGGCCAGAGAAAAGGGGGGGGGGGATACCCAACACTACTGAACATTTTGGCTTAAATTCAAAATAAGTCCCAAACAGGATTATATTCACTTGCGGTTCCAAATGTTTAACCCTATTTGAAACTCAAATACTGACATGGGGCCCGCCTTGAAATACTTGTACATGTTTGCTTTTTTCTTTATAGTCATTAAGGGAACAAAGTTTGAAAACAAATCATCAAAGTTTCTGTGTTTGGCAGGACTTACTTGAGTGTTTGAAGTCACTATCAACTCAATATGGTCAAGGCCTGAAAATGTATTTCTCAATGAGCCGTTCAGATTTGCAGGATACAGTAATGTCTCAGACATAGATCAGAGTAGGTTTACCCACAATCCCCATCTTTATCCACCCAATTTCACATTATTGCTGCATTTACTGTACTTCAAAAGAGCTTAAGCTTTAATACACAAAAGATCCATCAATGCATGAACTAATTATACATAGGAATTGAATATGATACAAGAACAAACTTTGTGTTGCATCAACAAATCAGTCATCCATAACAACGTAATAAACACAGCCTGTCGCTATCACCAGAGCTTTAATAACTAATACTCATCACTAAGTCAGTTTTCTAATTATTAGAAACAATGACTGAAACTAGGATCTACTAATGAAATTAATATTATGCCGAATTTGAGTTTTTTTTTTTTTTACAAGGCCAATTGTTATTGGCTAGAGCTGAGATTACATTTAAAAGGATCAAGCGGGTTAAATAGAGCTAATTCAGCCATGTTAAGTGACATTTTAGTACGGCCTTATTAAAATAGTCTTTCATTCATAGTTTTTTTTGTGTCGTATTTCTCTCTACCCTCTGGTCTTGGTGCTAATCCAGGCCTAGTGATCTTCCATTCTGACGCCAGTGAGACCAAGCCTGACACCCTCAGCCCTACATTATTAACAAACGCACGAGAAACTCTGCCTTTGCCTGCTGGGTCTGTCTCTGCCTCCATCTCGCTCTCACTCAACACACCACGCCAGCAATTCCCATGACAGGCTGACATTAGCGTGTGCACACATGCATGTGCGTGGAGGAGGGGTCTAGCTGTCATGTGTGCCACGATACTCATGCCATAAAGCAGATCTTTTGTTAATTGCAGCCATTAGAGCTGCAGACACAGTCACCGAGTCTATCACAGTTAATGAAGAGTGCACAATGAGATAAATGAGACATTGTATATTTCATGTCGGAACATTGATCGAGTGACGCTGGATGTGAAGTCGAGGGCGTTTGGAGCAGTTGTGGTCCTTCTGACCCTCATCACCAACATCACTGATGAGGTATCTTTTGATCAGCAGAGATTAAGGTGATTATTATTATTTTTTTTTCTTTTGGGTGCTGATTAGGTTTTTGTCCTGAATTTATCAGAAGCTTCAGGGACACACTGTGATCCACTTATTTTTTTGTGTCCATGTGCAGTCCACCGACTGCATATCTCTAACAATCTAAAATGAAGTTCTCTAAAAAGTTTCAAGCCCAGATGGGAATATGCAGTCCTTAAATTAATGACAAAAGGGACATAATGTCTAGTATTAGGTAAAAAGAAACCTTTCAGCAAATAAAAGTTCTAGTTATTTATCTCCAGCATCAGGCCTCAAGGTGTTTCACTCAGCAGCAGCAGCAACATGAGATTCTCCAGATGGCATGAATAATCTCTGTTTTCATACAATAACATTACTGCAATCAAATGGATTTATTAACTTCACTGTAATGAATGAGTTATAATTTAAAGTGAAATGATACTAAATGTGATGAACAACCGCAATAATGTGGTCATGCAGCTCGTTGCTTTATATACCTGTTAATTCTATGTGTGGATATAGCAGTCAGAGAACTGGACATACCCCCTGCAACATTACCCAGTTTAGTATTTTGAGTTACCACAAGAAATATAATTTACCTTATTTAACACCTAATAATAACTAATGTTAGCACTATGCAGTAGGTTCCCTAATTTACCTTAAGTCACGTATTCTTATAATAAAGTTACCTTACATCTGTTTAGATCTTAGATAGTTTAGATCGGGCCTCATTTCAGATGTCATCTTGGTAGCTATATCTGAAACGAGGACTGTCAGAGTGGAAACCGATGCCTGCCCGAACTCTGTCCAAGCTACCAGAGATATCACAGCCAACAGTTGCTTGCCTAGTCCCTCATTGGCACAGCCAGGTGGCTTAGACAAAAAAGCTGATAGTAGCAGCGTTCGCACTGCAGCCCTGACCCAGGTTGGTCTTCAGTGGTGTGGGGGCAAAGATGGCATTCCCAGGCCCACCTCTGCCCTCTGCCATGGCAGAAAAAAAAGGTTGTTTGATTGTCAAACACTGGAGGCTGTTCAAACTTCCCAAACACTATGAGGCTAGCCCAGAGCAGGTGTGTTAGCAGTGATGCCAGTAACGCATTGCTTAGTAGCGCGTTGCTCTAATATGACCACTTTTTCAGTAACAACTAATCTAACGCGTTACTATTTCCAAACCAGTAATCAGTTACTTATCCAATTCACTGAGCGTTAGTTTTTTTGTCAATTTTCTTAGAAAAAAGATATGTATGCTTTCTTCTTGCATCTTGGGGAATGACGTCAGTATGCGACCAGTCACGTTTTCAGCATGAGTATAACTCACCTACAGTACATATCAGGCAGCCCGCGACACAAACGTAAACAACAATGGAGGGTGGAGAGAGATGCATGTTTCTTAGCTGGAAATCAGTCACTATTTTAGTTTGTTTCAACTAATGATGGCAGTATTAACGTTCGTTGTACACTCTGTGCTGGCGACAAAGTGTTATCTCGCTTCAAAAACACTACGTCAAACTTGAAGAAACATTTGCAGTCGCAGCACGACACAATCAAACTTACAGAGACTTACAAAGTCCCACCAGGTGGTGCCAAGCACAGAGCTGCGACTAATGCAGGAGGACCCCCACCACCCAAACAACAAAAGCTGAATTTCGGTGCAAAACCAGTAAGTGGTGGAGAGTTAAAGAAATTGTTCGGGGAGTATGTTGTAGAGGAAATGCTGCCTTTAAACACGGTTGACTCGCCCTCGTTTCATGCCATAATAAACAAGATTTCGACTACTATCAATGCTGAGCTGCCTCACAGAATATATTTTTCTTCTTACCTGGAGAAGGAGTATTCAGAGATGGAGAGAAATCTGAAGGCCATGCTGACAGAAGTGGATTTTGTGTAACAACAGAAGCTATATGGGAGTAACGCTCCACTGGATCAGTAGATCCACATCAGAACGCAACAAGGCTGCATTGGCATGTAGGAGAATTTGTGGTAGACACACGTATGATGTCATGGGTGCAGAAATCGATACATTCACTCTACATATGGACTACACAACAAAGTAGTTGCAACAGTGACTGATAATGGATCCAACTTTGTCAAGGCATTTCAAGTTCATCAGCCTGTCACAGAGTCCGATGATGAGACGGGGGAGGAAGAGTTCAACCCCCCAGATGATGCTACTTTTTTTTAGATCTTTCAGAAATCCTCTCAGCTGAGAATGAAAGTGATGGTCAGCTTTCTCTTCCCCCGTACGATAGGTGTGCTTCACACACCATCAACATAATATCCACAAGTGATGTGGACAGATATTTAACTGCCAATGCAGAGAGTAAGGCTGTGTATAGGAGCAGCACAGCAAAATGCACAGCTCTTTGGACTAAATCACATACGTAGATCAAAAAGCATCAAAAAACAGTGGAGGAAGTCAGCAAAAGGACGCTCCTGGTAACAACATCCACAAGTTGGAATTCCTTTTTTGATGCTGTAAAGAGAATTGCAGAAATCCCCATGAATGAGCGGAACACTCTGTGCACCAAGCTGGGAGTTAAGTGCTTCAAAGACAAAGAGTACTAGTTCCTGCATAAGTACTGCACGGTCATGAAGCCTCTGACTACAGCACTGGACATTTTACAAGGTGACGGTCCTTATGGGACTTTACTACCCACACTTGAAATTCTGATGCAGAAGACCCTGGCTGTGAAAGATGCCCTCTCCAGGATGACTGCAGGCCTTCCAGATGCCACAGTGCAGGTAAGTTCCATCTTTAAGCTGGTTTAAGATTTCTTGCATTACAATATTCATGAACAGTGAACAAACTATTAATTATCAATGCAAAAGAAGATTAAAACAAATACAAACGTTGGCAAATAACCTCAAACAAAATTAAATTCATAATACTGATCACATATTAGGCATGATTTGCAAGTAATTCAATGTAACAGTGACGTGCGGTGAGGTTCATGGTTGGTGAGGCACTGACTCCTTTAGTGTCAGATTTACAAATATATAAACCAAAAAGGGTAGCTTATTCTACTGGTTATTTCATATCTCTTCAGCATTCTTCACAAAAAAACACACGGACAGACACACGCACGCGCGCGCGCATACGGTACATATTACAGATACGTAAAGGTAAGAAAAACGTGCATTTGCTCTAAAACCCTCCATGTGTTGGCCGTCGCAATTCTATAATTCATACAACATAGAGAGTATAGACTTGTGTACAAAACCACAGATTTAAATTTTGACCTTTAGTGAAATATTCAGTTGTTTTTAAAACGTTTAATTCTGATAGGCTACTTTAATCAATTTAATACAGATTGCTCAACAAAAAGCATGAAAAAAAAACAAAGAATATTTTATTTAAGGCCAAAATTGAGTTTTTAAATATTCTATTGTATTTTTCTTAGTCAAATCTCTTTTTTATAAGATTGAAAGTGTTTTTGGTCTTACTTTTATTTGTAAATGAAGTCCATGGGCCTGTCCTTCGCCACAAAAACCTCCGTTTCTTTGTTGTAAAAGTCCTCCTTATTTTCCTACGTGAGCGAACGGCGTTGACTCACGTTCGCCCCCTTCAGGTGAGGCAGAGTATTGTCTGCCTCACCCTGTGCCTTTTTCACTGCGGTTTTATTTCCCATCAGCGAAACTAAATATCTCACTAACAAACATTAAACTTTAATGGTTAAAGACATTAGCCAGACTGTGGAAAATCAGGTCAAATAAACGTATCTGAAAACATTATATTGGCGACATGCAGAGATACGGCAGCCAGCACGGGCCAATCGCAGTATCAACCCAGTTTGTGATGGATTGCGCAATCAGAGGTCAGGCTCGGATCGCTGCTGCCTCACCTCACGTTTCAGCCCCGTATTTGAACAGGAAATAGGCAAATTCAGCGATTTTGACTATAATAAATGTTCGAAATTAGTCATACATAAAGATCAGTGGACAAATATTAGTATAAATTTGATGTTATAATTATTTATTAATTTTTTTACTTGACATGATGACAGGTGGGGCTCTGCCTCAGCTGCCTCCCCTGACCGCACGTCCCTGCAATGTAATAATAAATAGTAGGCCTTGAAGGCATAAACATAGCAATTATATGTTTTAGGCTATCCAGACTCGTTTTGCGGGTGTGCTGGATGACAAAGACGGCCCTTCTTGCAGCTGCCAGTTGTCCAAAATTACGATGGCTGAGAGATGCAGGTAAGAGGGAGCACTTTTGAGGCAGAGCCAGAGGAGGACACCTACTCTGCAGAAAAGGAAGTCATGGACTACCTGAGGTCAGACTATGACCTTCAGATTCGGCATCAGTTTTCAAACATAAAGGACATTTTCTTAAAGTATAACACTCCATCCAACCCCATCAAGTGTTCCTGTGGAGCGGCTTTTCAGTCTGGGAGGTTTGGTGCTCACTCCTAGAAGAAATAGACTTTCTGACAAGAGATTTGAGAAGCTTCTGTTGATGAGGCACAACCACTGGTTTACTTGCCCCACTCCACTGTTTCACTCATAACATGCGATAACAACATAATTACATAATAGATTGTAAATGGTATTTTTCGCCTTTGCAGTGTCAACAGTTAAATATGTCAGGTCAAAGAAGACTGTCTTTATTTATAGACTATATTAAAAACTATTTATGTTAAACTGTGTATTTTTCATTGAGATTTGTGTTTTTGTCCAAGAAATCGTTTTTAAGTTCAACTTAAAATGTCAGGAAATACTTTGTTGACATTACTCTTGAAAATGCGCTTCAAATAAAGTGAGTATTGGCAAAACCAGTTTTCATTTTTATGTTGAGGCGGTGGGAGATTATTCTCAGCAGCTGTTGAAAGTAACCGATGAAGTAACTTGTAATCTTACTTGGTTACTTTTAAAATCAAGTAATCAGTAAAGTAACTTAGTTACTTTCAGTAATCAGTAATCAGTAATTTCTGTACCAGGCTATAAATATGTTTATTTCTGTCACAAAGTTTGACATTTAACATGGGGGTTAATATAGGACTCGCTAATGGAACCAGCCCCCAGTGATCATTTCACGAACTGCAACGTTTTCGAACTTTGGCATTCATAACACCTCCAGAAGCTAAATCTTGACACAGCCACCTCACCCTATCATCGAACCTCTCCATCGAACTGTTCATTTTCAACATGTCTTTAGATTTCTCTTCTTGACTCCACCTCATCCTCTATGAGAGAAACGATGGGGAGGCTGGATCATTTTATGCTCATATGGGTTTGTGATGTTACAGTAATCCAAACAGCTCATGAATGACATATTTTCAGACTCAGACTGTCTAAAACTCTATTGGAGTTTTTGGTTTGTCATTTCAGACATCCAAATGTTTGCTCGAGTCTAGAACACAAATGTGTCTCCTTTAAACTCTAATCCCATTACTTCTGGAGCAAGCATATACAATCCATTGGTGATGTGTCAAAGCTTAGACATTAACAGTCATTACTCATTAAAGATGTTTGTCCCATTAAGGCATTCAAAATGTAAGAGTAATTCTTATTTTTACTTTATAATCTGGGATTTTATAAATCTAACAATTTCCATTTTCTAATATTAGCATCGGTAGTTGTTAAACCTTATTTCTATTCCATTTAAGTTCTATGACAACTAAACTCAAAGAAACAAGTAGTCATGGAACATTAGTGTTCACACAAGTACCTCTGGACGTGTTAGCTGTGTGTGTTCACACACAGTGTTGCAAAGTGGGAGGAATTATATAAGATTCCCGTTGCTCCAGAAGTAAAGTCCCACTCTTCACATACACAGTAATACTTGACTGTTTCCTGATAGCTGATCCACTTGCATATTTGGATCCGCATGACGCAACAACTGTTCTGACCTAGAAAAAAACAGGACTCTTTCATGAAAAGTCATCCTTCAAGGTGTCCACTTGGATTTGGAATCCCCCATGGAGCTTCCATTTTCAAATACAGATTAAGGTTTTGTGATATGATGGTCAAAAGAGAAAAAGAAGAAAATGAGAATGGGAGAGCATCTCCCCATCATTATAGTTTTGCCTTGTCAAAGCTCTTCATACTCTAACCCAGTGGTCCTCAACCTTTTTTCAGTGATGTACCCCCTGGGAAATATTTTTTCAGCCAAGTACCCCCTAACCAGCGCAAAGCACTTTTGGTTGTTAAAAAAAAAGACCTAAAACAGAGCACTGTGCCATCAGTAACTGATTTATTAAACATAAAAATATTGCTGCTATGCTTCAACCACGACTCCATCGTTGGTCCAAGTGATTGACAGGTGAAGCCAGGTGGCATTTGACAGGTTAGGTGGAACCATCCTGATGTGGGGGATTCTCTGCGGTTTTAGGATAATAAGTTGAATAGCCTACTCCTGAAGATAGAATTCATTTTATGAATTTAGACTTATATTTTCCTCAATTATTCATGAAATATTTATTTTTAAAGGATTTTTGCATGGATGCTACTTTTTAAATATATGTATATTTTAAAATCTCACGTACCCCCTGGAGTGCCTTCACGTACCCCCAGGGGTACGCGTAACCCCATTTGAGAACCACTGCTCTAACCCATGTTCACCCATTCACAAAACATTTAGTGTTCATTCATGTACATTTATACTTTCTGCTTCTTCTTTTTTTTTTTTAAATATTTTTATCTAAAGCAATTTGAATTGTCTTGTACATGAAATGTGCTATACAAATAAACTTGCCTTGCCTTGCCTTGCCTTGCCTTGCCTTGCCTTGCCTTGCCTTGCCTTGCCTTGCCTTGCCTTGCCTTGCCTTGCTTTGCTTTACCGGCCTTGCCTTGCCTTCTGTCAATGCCTTCAGCTCAATGGTCACCCGTGCTGGTATAAACAAAGCTCTAGTGCAGCACATACTCAATACATACTGACATTGAAATTGTTATCGGTAGGTTGGGGAATAAATATTTTCAAATTATTGTCTATTTTAGTAATAAATTAAGAAGAAAGCCGAACTCTATCAGATTAAGAGACATTGTAACAACTTTTAGTAAAATAATAAAGTGCATATTATTTCGCTTTACTCAGCAAAAGTACAGGCAGATAGGGCAGACAAAGCAGAGACAGAGTCAGCATTGATCATACATCACCATCATCTCTGAACCTACAGCCCTTACTTACCACTAGATGTTTGTTTGAAGCTGCATGCTAATACAGTGGATATGACTTTAACTCACCTTCTATTTATAATTAGGATTAAACTGCATTGATTTATATTGCTGGTGACACTGTCACAGTCAACCTTTTAAAATGATTAAACTGCTACTGGGATGGTCATTTCCCTTTTTAGGAAGGGGAACAGAGGACCATCAACCCCCTTTGTAAGGTGCCCGAAGGGGTGACAGAGAATGCAATTGATCCAATTGAACTCAAGATTCAGGTGGAACAATGTGCGTTCTGTCCTGGCTGTGGATCACTGGACTAACTCTTTACCCTCACCCCAGTCCTAGAATGGGCATGGGACCTTTCTGAACTGGTCCACATGTGTTTTTGTGGACTTGGACAAAGCATTTGATTATTTTCCTCGGGGCACTCTACTCGGGGGGGCACACACAGAATACTAAGAGTTTAGTCCACATTGCTGGAAATACATCACATTAGTTCCAGAGAAAGTGGGACTCGGTCATTAATTATTTTCATAATATTTTATGGATAGATTTTCTCGGTGCAGCCAAGGGATCCATTCCAAGATGTGTCTGTTTTGGTGACCGAGGGATTACATCTACAGTATGCTTTTTGCACATGGTGCAGTCCTGCTGGCTTCATCAAGACATGATCTTCAGTTTGCACTGGAGTGGTTCTTAGCTGAATGTAAAGCAGCAGAGTTGTGAATCAGCAACTTCAAATCTGAGATTTGGTTCTTAGTTGGAAAAGGGTGCAATCCCCTTTCTGGCTTTGGGATCAGGTGTTACCTTGAGTGAAGGTTTTTAAGTATATTGGGCTTGAGTGAAGGAAAAATGAAGTGGAAGAGCAACAGGAGGTTGAATCCGACTTCATGACTAATGCGGTTTCTGTACTGCTCTGTTGTGGTAAAGAAAGAGTTGGGTCAAAAGGCATGGCTCTCTTTTTATCATTCAATTTCCTACCTTAACCTATGGTCATGATCTATGCGGAGTGACCAAAAGAATGACACTGCAGATACAAGCAGCTGAAAGGAGTTTCCTCCATATGGGTGGCTGGACTCTTCCTTGGAGAAAGGGTAAGAAGTTCCGTCATTTGGAGGGTATCAGAGAACAGTTGCTGTTCTCCACCTCTTTGGCCATTTGGATGGCTGCTGGACTAGTCCGTAGTGAGCTGTTTTAGTTATGTCCAACAGGTGGAGGCCCTGGAGGAGACCAGGACATTGTGGAAGGATTACATCTTTAGGCTGGCTTGGAACGGCCTCAGTATCTCTCCAGGAGTACTAGAGGTGGTGGGACGGAAAGGGAAATCTGAACCCCTTTGCTTAGACTGCTACCCTTGCAAACCCAACTCAGGATGGATGGATGGATGGATGGATGGATGGATGGATGGATGGATGGATGGATGGATGGATGGATGGATGGATGGATGGATGGATGGATGGAGATTTTACTAGAGTACTCCTTATTAATATCATCTGCAGATACCTATGACGTAAGTGGTTTTGACCTCTGTTTGTGGACAGATTTTGTCAGCAGACATTTCTATTAGAGTCCTTTATTGTCAACAGCTGGAAAACCCATGTTGACTGGTTGAACAACATTCTCCTACCCCTCTATTTATATGTTTTCATTTGAAAAATTTACATCACTACAGGAAAGATTATCCTTGAATTCTTAACCTTCATGTACAAAATAGAAGGATTTGGTGAACTCTTCAGTAGAGGAGCTTCTTTGGTGGAGTGGCAACAAAGACTTCTACATAATATCCATGCTGTGTGAAATACTGTCACAACTACGTTGTTATTCTTTCTGATTTCATTTGATTTGCTTACGTTTTCATCATTAACTTACCTTTCAAATAAGAATAGATCAGGAATCCACATTGTGACTGCCAATCATTGCCTTCGTGAATGTACTTGTCATCTGTGGAAGTCGTTGGTATGGTATGTGAGAAATTCTGGATATGTCCGTCAAATCATTCCCTGGAGACCACTCTGCAATTAGCACTGATATTAACACTGTACAGCAGATGCTTTCACTAATGGCCTCGGTTATGATGACAGACATGCAGTGAGACATGCCACCGCGATTCATCCATGTCTCCATTGTCAGTTATAATGAAGTTATAATCTTCACTATAACTGTGAAGCCTTGGCATCAAAGATCGCTTCTTTGTTCCCTCTCTTACTGCAGATGAATGCTTTCTATCCCTTCTCAATTTCCTCCTTTTCTTTCTTGGCAGTTCCTCTCTCCATTCTGCTTCTCTTTCAGGCTTTCTCCTTTGCCTCTTCCTGATTGCTGATGTCACCTTTTTTTTCTCTAAAAACCCTTTCCATTTTGGATTTCTTCTAAAGATTTTTCCCTTCCATCAAATCCCTTCCTCGATTTTTTTTTTTTTTTTTGTTCCTGTCTTTCTTTTTAACAGCAAATCAATTCCTGGAAACAGAAGAAGTTGAGGAGCCAACCACTGGCAGCAACAGACAAAACTATTTGTAACTCTTAATTCAGCAAAGAGGTCACTCTAGGGGCTTGATTATTTTTTTCTTTTCCTTTTTTTTATTTAGGACAAAAAAAAAGGATCAATTTAAAGGCTAACTTGACAGACAGGTCAGCTGTTGATCCAAAGGCCTCATTAACATTTCCGTCTTGCACTGCTCAGATAAGGCAACAACAGCCATATTGAGATGGTTGCCATCCATCAGATGTGCTGGGTGGCTGGTAATAATGACGGTGATATTTCGTACATGTTATCGCGATCTCTGTGTCCATCTTTCAAATTACAGATGCTGTAGGTTTCATGTGTCCAACTATCAATCTAATGAAAGGATGCCCTGTGATTTGCAAAGTGATATTTTAAATTTATAAGATAAATGAAGGATTGCTATTGTCTAACGTCACTAAGACAATATATTAGGCCTTCAAAATCCTCTGATGTTTGTTAAAATGATAAAGAAAAATTCCACATTAAAATATTGTTTTTTTCCAGAAATGTCATATTATTTTTTTTCCTTTTTCTGAGGTACATATTTTCTCAATAATATCCTGACTAAATTACCTCATTTTGGCTGTGACCAAAACAAGGCCTTAACATTCAATTATTTTGTTATAAATGTATGTAATACATAATATGGGAATGCATAAACAAATCAAAAGGATATGCTGTGTTTTTTTGTTTTTCTTTTTACTTCTTTTAACACTGGCTCATCCCCCTCACAATAAGCATAGCAATGAAACATGAAAAGAAAAAGACGAGGAGACAAGGGACAAGGTGTGGGGGAGAAAAAAAATGTGTAAGACCGAGGCTGTTCTGCCAGTGACAGGAAGGATTTTACTCATTGGTGAACCAACTTCTTTTTTCTTCCCTGTGAGTTTGTTTGACTCAGAGTGAAGAAAATGGAGCGTGTGAGCCTCAATGGTATTATAAGAGCAGGTTAAGGAAGGCTGCAGCACTACAGGAAAGTTAATAGGGCTTAACGGGCTCAGCCACTGTGAATCACAATCTTTGCACACAATACTGAACAGAAAACACTTGCGAAAATGGGTAAAACACAGGAATGCAATATTATAGCACGATTCTTCGATTCTGTTCCGCTAAAAATGACAAACAGGTACATAACAAGACCCTCAATTCCTATACAACTAAAGCTTACTGATGGGGTCAGTGGAGCTTATTGGATACAAATATACTAATACCAGTGACTGCTCAACCTTAAGGTTTAA
Source organism: Cololabis saira (assembly GCF_033807715.1). Classification (NCBI taxonomy): domain Eukaryota; kingdom Metazoa; phylum Chordata; class Actinopteri; order Beloniformes; family Belonidae; genus Cololabis; species Cololabis saira. Next base: position 26,460,423 of record NC_084605.1, on the reverse strand, counting down.
AAAAATCACTTTTTTTCACCACCCAAAAAGCTTAACAGGACAGATTTACTGTGTCCATGTCTTTTTGGTATTTTGGTAGCAGGTTCCCACAGAAAATGTGGTATAGAAATGAATAATTAAAAAGAGACATAATATAAACAACTGGGCATAACAGCATATTTGGATGTTTGAAAGAGTTACTAACTCAAAAACTCTGACATTTTGTGATTTATTTGGGTCTAAGAATGTAACTGCATCGTCAGTGAGCTATTTAGATTTGTGGAGTACTGTGACATCATAGACCCAGATCGGAGCAAGTCAGTTCTCTATCGTATCAAGACTATCTCCACTCCGTTACATGTTCCGTATGTACGGGGATTGATCCCCCTGCTGTCAAGGTACGTGGATATTTCTTTAAGACACACCGGCTTGCCCGGCCACGCCCTTAGGTTTACCTATAAAGCACCTGTGCTGGCGTGTAATCAGTGATTGTTTGATCTCCACCTGAGTCAAGGTGCAAGTGTGAGACGATCCGTGTTACAGAGAAGTGTGAGTGTGTGGGTGCAGCGTGAATCCACTTACGTGAATCAGCACGCATTTTTGGCCAGAGAAAGCCCACAGTCGTGCATGAATTGTTTTATTTTTTCTGCACGTACCAGAGAAGCCCGTTGTAGATATTTCTCCGGGAAGCGGGCAGGTTCCCCTCTTTCTGAGATGCCCAAACGGAAAGTTGGGAAGTCGAGGGCTGAAGCCACACGAGGGCAGGGGGAGTGTTCGAGACCCTGGCAGGGCACTCTGCCTCCCCCTATGCTAGGCTGGCCTTGCGTTGACCCCTTCCCCCCCCCCCCCCCCCCCCCCCCCCCTCTGGGGTTGGAGGAGGTGGAAGACGAGGTCGACGTGGAGACAGTCTTTTCTGACGACGATGACCTGTCTTGTGGGCAAAGTGGGGTCGGCACAGAAGATGGAAGCTCTTCGACCCCACATTTCAATGAGGTTTTTGGCAGGGCAGCCAGGGCTCTGGGTGTGGCCCCCCCTGACGACCTTACTGCGCCCACCTCTCGGTTTGAGGAGGTCGGGGAGGTCCGCCCCGTACCGGTACGGGTGCCCCTCCTACCGGACTTCGAGGAACTGGTGTGCGCTCAGTTTGCTTCACCAGCAGCCGCACACAGGTGGTCCGCATCATGTCGCAGGTTTTCGGACATGACTGACAGGGAGCGTGTTGCCTGCGGGCCGCTCCCTCAGATGGATCCGGCTCTCTCTCCTCTCGTTTCTCCCTCCGACTCCATTCTTGGCAAAGCCACCTGTCCCAGCAGGAATTGTAGACTCATGGATGACCTGCTGATCAAGCTGCACAGAGCTATGGCTACCCAGACCCGTTTGACGAATACAGGGGCTATCATGTCCCTCTACCTTCGTGACCTGTCCAAGAAAGTGCAGGAGGGTCCCGGGGGTTCTGATATTGCGGGTGAACTTCGGACCGCTTCCTCAGTCCTCTCTTCGATCATGAAGGAGCAGGCGGTGGCTACAGGCAGAGCCTTAGCTTCCTTTTGGGTTGCTAGACGCCACTTATGGCTGTCCCAGTCTCAGCTCCAGCAAAGGGATCGGGACTGTTTGGTTAGGTTGCCGGTGGAACCTTCGGCCATGTTTGGTTCGAATGCAGCTCAGCTACTGCAGCAGGCACGGGACAATCGCCGCACCGCACAAGAGGTGTCGGGCTTCTCCAGGCGCCCCAGGGGCTCCAGGCGGCCGAGAACAGCCGTCCGTCCACTAGAGGCCCCGACATGGGGTACAGGGGACCTCAGGCCCCAGCTGGAGGCTTTTCCTCGGCGTAACTCCCGCCATCGGGGGAGGAGGGGGGGACCGGCTCAGGGGTCCTCCAAGCGCCCACCCCCCTCCTGACTATTCCAAGACCCCGGCCTGCCAGCTGCCCCTGTCGACGGACCGTTACAGGGACGCGTGGGCGGCTTTGGGGGCGGACCCATGGGTGGTTTCCACCATGACACATGGCTACCGCTTACAATTTTCACGCAGACCCCCTCTGGCGAGGTTGGCCACCTTCACTACTGTGACCAACCCTCAACATGCAAAGGTTCTGCGGGAGGAGTTGTCCTCCCTTCTGGATAAACACGCCATAAGGGAGGTGAAGTGCGGGGACCACCAGGCTGGGTTTTTTCTCCCGCTACTTCTTGGTCCCCAAGCAGGATGGGGGACTTCGCCCGATTCTGGACCTCAGGGTGCTCAACAAATATCTGCGGCCCCTGAGGTGCAGGATGTTGACGATCCCCAAGGTGCGGCAGGCCATTACCATGGAGGACTGGTTTGCCACTGTGGACCTCAAAGATGCGTACTTCCAGATACCCATCTGGCCGGGGCACTGGCGGTTTCTGAGGTTTGGCTTCGAGGGCAGACGGTTCGAGTTTCGGGTCCTGCCTTTCGGCATATCCCTGGCTCCCCGGACATTTACCCGATGTATGGATGCGGTCCTCGCGCCCATGAGGCTGCAGGGGCTCCGCATCCTCAATTACCTCGACGATTGGCTGGTCTGTGCGGCCTCGGAGGAGTTCTGCCACCACCATGTGGCCCTGCTCCTGGAGCACATTCAGACCCTGGGCCTGCGCTTGAACTACAGGAAGAGCAAGCTCCAGCCTTCTCAGGTGACAACCTTCCTGGGTACGGTTCTGGACTCCAGGAGGGCGGTTATCATGCTGACTCGGGAGAGGCAGCAGGCCTTCACGGCCTGCCTCAGCCACTTTCAGCTGCGCTCTCGGGTCAGCTGGGGACTCTGCCTCCGTCTCATGGGCCTGATGGCAGCCATGGTGCAGGTTGTCCCTCTTGCCCTCCTGTATATGCGACCTGTCCAGCGGTGCCTGCTGGGCCTGGGCCTGTGCCCACAGATGTCCCGCCGGATCACGGTTGTGGTTTCTCGGAGGCTCCACAGGGCCCTCTCCTGGTGAAGGGATCCGGCCAATCTGGCGAACGGGAGTGCTCTGGGACCGGTGGTGTATCGCCAACTGGTATTCACAGACGCATCCCAAATAGGCTGGGGCGCTGTCCACGAAGGCTGCGGGGTCAACAACCGCTGGTGCGGTCGCTGGATGTCCCAGCACATAAATGTCCTGGAGCTGAAAGCTGTCCTCTTGGCACTCAAGAGGCACAGTTCCTGCCAAGACTGAGGGGTCACCATGTCATTGTCAGGGCCGACAGCACAGTAGCGGTGGCCTACATCAACAGACAGGGAGGTCTGGGCTCCCCTGTCCTATGCAAGCTGGCAACCACACTGTGGCAGTGGGCTCACCCCCTCTTCTGTTCGCTCAGGGCTGTGCACATGCCGGGACCGTTGAACACAGCAGCGGACCTCATGTCGAGAGGAGGGCCGACACCGGGGGAGTGGAGACTCCATCCTCAGGTGGTCAAGGAAATCTGGCGTCGTTTCGGCAGGGCGGACGTCGACCTGTTTGCTTCCAGTCGACGCATTGTCGCCTCTTCTTTTCCCTAAACAACGACGATCCTCCCCTGGGGTGGGATGCGCTGGCGCACCCGTGGCCTCGGGGCTTCCTCTATGCCTTCCCTCCGTTCACTCTCCTCCAGCCTCTCCTTTACAGGATTCAGGTGGAGGGGGCGAGGCTGATTCTGGTGGCTCCTCTTTGGCCCCACATGCTGTGGTTCTCTGCAATCCCACCTCTCCTGGACGGCACACCATGGGTTCTCCCGCTTCGGCGAGACCTGCTGTCCCAGGCGAGCGGAGCCCTGTTCCACCCCTTCCCAGCGGGGCTCAGACTGGTGGCCTGGCCCCTGAGAGGGACGGGCTCCTGGCTTTAGGCTTGCCAGAGACTGTGGTGAAGACTGTGCAAGCAGCCCGGGCACCTTCCACTAGGGCTGCCTACTCATACCGATGGGGGGTATTTACCACTTGGTGTGGGGTGCACCAGATGGATCCCTATTCGGCCAATGCCCGGGGCATCCTGTCGTTTTTACAGTCTCAATTGGAGGCTGGGAAGTCTGCTGCCACCCTACGAGGTATGGTGGCAGCTGTCAAGGCAGTTCGTGTCGGTGAGCATGCTTTGTCTCCCGATGACTGCTCCCTGATTTCCTGATGCCTTAAGGGTGCCCAGAGGCTTGCGGTTCGTAGGACTGGACCTTCTGTCCCTCCTTGGGACTTGGATATCGTCCTTGGTGCACTTCAGCATTCCCCCTTTGAGCCCCTTGGGGTTGCTGATTTGCAATGGCTCTCGTTTAAGACCGCGTTTCTGCTGACTGTGACTTCTGCCAGGAGGGTGAGCGAGCTCCATGCACTGTCTGTTCACAGTGACTGCTGCAGGTTCCTGCCGGATGGCTTGGGGGTTGTCCTCCGCCCCAATCCAGGTTTTCTGCCTAAGGTTCTGTCTGAGTTTCATCTGTCCCAGACAGTCGAGCTGCGGTCACTGTCCTCTTCTGAGGTGGGACAGTCGAATGAGCAGCTCCTGCCTGTACTATGCCCTGTCAGGGCCCTGACAGAGTACATACGGCGCACGCAGGCCATCAGGAAGACCGATCAGCTTTTTGTTTGCTTTAACTCGAGCTGTCTTGGCGGGCCATTATCGAAGTCTCGACTGTCCCACTGGATTGCGGACACTATTCAGAAGGCTTATGTGCTCTCCGGTGTGCCTGTCCCGTCCGGGGTTCGGGCGCACTCGACACGTGGCGTGGCCACCTCATGGGCCTTGTGGCGAGGGGCCTCTCCTGCTACCATCTGTGCAGCAGCCACATGGTCATCTCGGTCCACATTTTCACGGTTTTACCGTCTGAATGTTGCAGCCAGCCCCTCCTTTGGGGAGAGGGTGCTGGGCGTGACTCAACGGTAGCCGGCTACCTTTTTGTTTCTTTTGGTCAGATCCTTTGTTGTCTCCTTCGGTCGGCTTGGCGCCTTGCGGGCTGATCTGAGCGGCCGCTCCGTTCTTGTCTTTTGTTTGGTTTCTTTTGGTCAGTCTTGCGACTTGCAGACTGTCCTGAGCAGCCTGTCTGTCTCTCAGGCTTGGCCTTTGCGTCTTGCGGGGCCTTGTCCTGACTGGTATGTAGACAGTGTGGAAGAATAGGAGATGTCACTTTGGTGTACTGGGCTGTGAGCCGCACCGTCTCCTCACGGGGTGTCTTAAAGAGTTCCCCGTACATATGGAATATGTAACGGAGTGGAGAGATAGTCTCGATACGATAGAGAACATTTGGTTACTTTGTAACCTTGGTTCTCTGAGTGAGAGACTATATCTCCAGCTCTTCAGGCCGCTCGGAGACATGTTTCGATCAAACTATCACTGATTACACGCCAGCACAGGTACTTTATAGGTAAACCTAAGGGCGTGGCCGGGCAAGCCGGTGTATCTTAAAGAAATATCCACGTACCTTGACAGCAGGGGGATCAATCCCCATACATATGGAACATGTAACGGAGTGGAGAGCTAGTCTCTCACTCAGAGAACCAAGGTTACAAAGTAACCAAACGTTATCTATCTTTCTTCATCTTAATCTCCTCATTTCAATATAACCCCCCACTGAAATGAAAAATCTCCCATTTTTAAATAATGCTGAACTTTTGACATTGCAGAAGAAACCCTATCTGACTCCGCCCCCTAAGACCTGCTGCTGATAGCATGAAGTAAAGACGGGGTTGAAAAGGGAACTTTGCTACTGATCACTGTGATTTTTGGATTACAGCAAGTCACAGACATTTCAGGAATATCTTAAGAAATTTTGCCATTTTATATATCTATATATATAGGTTAAATGTATATATATATATATATATATATATATATATATATATATATATATATATATATATATATATATATATATATATATATATATATATATATATATATACATATATATATATATATATATATAAATATATATATATGCGACTGTAATACACAGTGAAGAGAGATAGGCAGGATAATGTCCACTTTTAAGCAGTCAAGTGTAAGATAAAAGACTCAAAATATAACAAAACAGAACCTAAACTGCATCTGAGTGTTTGGAAGTCGCAATTTATAAAGATACAAATGTAGAGATTTTTTTTTAAATACATAATGGGAGGGGAAAAATAGATAAATAAAATAAAAGCACAAATATTTTAGTGCATTGCACCTGGACAAGTTCATATCTCCACCTTTCGATGTTGTAGACAGGATAGCAGTTCACCTTAAACTGATCCTCTAATTTTGACTATGTACTTATTTTGTTTAATAGAAAAAGTAAAAAAAGGGCAGAGAAATTCAGAAGAGACTGAGTTTGTTTCCATATTTTTTAAGGAATTCTCAAATGTAAGGTTTAGTTATTTAGAGAGCTAAAACCTGTTTTTTTTTTTTTTATGCAGGAACGGAGGTAAGCCCCACAGGACCCCCTCCTTGACCCGAAGCCAAGAGATATTGCTGATGTTTGATCAGAAAATGGGTTCTTATGCCAGAGGGACAGAATTCACAGGTTTTCTGCCCAGTAAAAGGATTGGAATTGAGGTGGGCAAAAGCCATCTTTTAATTTATCTTTAGGTAGTTTTTTTTTTCTATCCCTTTTCTTTGACCACCCTAATGTTTGATATAAATTATCAGACATTGGAAGCTTGTTTTCCTAAATAGATGATTGATAAATGCAAGGGCCCGTTCATCGCTGCTTGCAGATTTAATTTTACCTTCTTTTCTCATCATTTTATTTCATTTTATTTGTTATTTACTGTCTAATTATGTCTTGCCGCTTTTAATGTCGATGTAAAGCACTTTGAACTACCTTGTGTTGAATTGTGCTATATAAATAAACTTGCCTTGCCTTGCCTTGCCTTTTAAATCTTGCTCCAGCCAATCTTTGGTAAAAGCATGAAACCTGTGTCTGACTCTAGCCCTACCCCAACTCTACCACTACCACCATCACCACCGCATGATGACCGAAATCCGTCCGATGGATGCACTCTGCACCGGCTACGCATGAAACCCTTCATTTAGTGGGTTTTCACGTTTTAATTACAGGAGCCATTGTCGCTTGCACTTGGGGTTGAGCAGTCGGAAGACTCCACCATTGAAGTCACTCTTCTTGCTCACTGGCTCTCACGCTGTATCTTTCTAAGCCTGCTTTCCTCTAACCACCTGCTATTTTCAGGAGGCTGAATCACTGAGTCGCTATGAAAATTAACAGGCATTATAGCGTGCAAGCAATTCATTGATCTTTCTACTGTGTCTTTACATGCCTAGGGGAAACCTGAGTAGTATTTTAGATGTGCATGCAGCATGTAAACTGGGTTAAATAAAACATGATTTATAGTTGGGTTTTTGCATAACGTGTTAGCTACATGCTAAACAAGCGGCACTGAGCAGTTTGTTTTTTGACGGGTAGATCAAATTTTCCAACAGAGATGACAAAGATATTCGTCCATCCAGCATGGTCTAAGATACCGTATCAAGCCCAGCCACCGTCCTAGATGTCACTCATGAATGTTCCTGTATGTTTTATATCTGAATTTCCCTTTTGTTGATACAGTTATTTAATGTTTGGATCAGAAAGAAAGTTTATGAAAACGATTTATTACAGTCTTCAGAGGACATCTAGTAATGCCGCAGGAAGTGCCTCTATATATTCATATCTTAACACTTGTTGTGGGAATATTAGCATGTTCACTCGTATTGAGTCTTTGTAAAGTGTCCCAGAGCTTGTGGTCTGGTTCACAGGGCACATATATATCCATGTGTTTAATCTGAATGTGAGTAACATCGTTGACTGTATGCAGTCTACAGTCTGCCTGCAAGTATCGAGTCCAGAGGCTACTGTGTGTTGGCTGAACTTAGAAGTGATTGAAGGTATCGACTAGATCTACTCATGTCCGTTCCATTTTCCCAATCAATCCCACTTTGGATCCTGCATTGGCTTTCTAGATATTTCCACCAGCTAAGAATCAATATTGGGATTGAAAGATTGAAGTCCACTAATCCAATTGACTTTACAGAGATCTATTCAGAGGCCCGGGATTGTTTTCCTTTGCTTTCCTTAATTCAGAGGGGGTAAATGACAGATATGGACAGAAACTATTAGTGTCTTTGGGCTTGATTGTGATCACCGGCCACAGAGCATCTCTACGCTTGGTCTGCATTTGTCATTGAACTCAGACTGTTTATTATTGGAAGCAAGTTGTATCCATTTAGGTGAGTGCTGTTACAAATCTGATGGTTTACCACTGCATTTACTTCGGCCCAGCATCCATTTCTCTGAAATGAACCGTGCATTGAATCCCTGAGACATGTTGACAATCATAGACTGCTTTTCCAAAGTCGGCTTTTGAACCCTCTCTATTCATTTTTATATTCTTTTTATTTTTGTTTTATTGCAGGACATCATGTTGGCAAGAAATGACAGCACCCAACCCTGGTTGATCCAAAAATGGGTATAAGAAGCCGGGCTGGAAGCTGGCTGGAACATGTTAACCTATTCATTCTGATCAAATCTGTCCAAACATCCTTCATTTCAGACGATGCTACTAAAACAGCATTTAAGTGCTACCAGAGATAAATTGAGGACCATCAGAGCTCCGCTGGGACCTCCAGTTGCTCGGCCCGCCGTTTGTGTGCCTAGGCTGTTGGCCGAGACTGGCATGCATCAGGCACAGACACCATGGGTCTCGGCAGATGCTCCTTCTTTCTGCTCTGGCAGCACTCACGTGAGATACCGTTGTCTAGTGGACTGGCAAGAGTCATGAAATGATCTGCTGGACCAGAGGACCCAGCTGCACCTGGAGGGAAAAGCAAATGAGCTAAAGGCTAGTTGGCTCTGGCTACCAGCCTTCAAGCAGGGTGTATTAAACAATTACACAGCAAATATGAGAGACTGCTACATCTATCCTATCCATATTTGCGGCTGATTAGTTTATTGGTGCTAATCGTCCACTAATTATTAGAAGAACATACATTTAAAAAAAAATTTGGTTTCATTAGAATATTGAGAAAACTTTGAATTATGTCATTTTTTTTATATTAGACACATTTCAAGTCCTTGGTGACTTATAACACTCTCATACCAACCAATATCCTGATTTAATCCTCCGCCTTTTAGTGTTCAGGTTGTGTCTTCTCGGGATGAAATGAAATGCAGCAGGAGGCCTGTGAGAAAACCTTTTACTGGTTTAAGATCAGCCACAGGTATTAAGCTGCTCTCAGGGCCCAATAAACCTCCAGGAAAACGCCAAAGCAGGCAGGCGGGAGTGCAAACAAAGACGGATCAGATAAAGGGAAATTATTGAGATACACTGGGGCTTGTAATCTGGGCAAAACAGAAAACTGGGGCTTACTGTTTTTCTTTTTTATGCATGCGTTTAGAGGAAAATTTGTGTTTGAATATGTTGCTCTTTGATGTTGGAATAAAGGACCCAGAAATGCTGATAGTGAATTTATATTTTTTAAATGCGATTTCTCTCCCTTTCTCTTTTTTCTTATTTCTTTCTATCACAACTACATCAAACTCTACACCCCATCTGAATCTTTAATCCTGCCTCTATCCCTCCCTCATACACGTATGTCTCTCACATGCTTGAGAGCTTTTCTTTTTCTTCTTCTTTTCCTTTTTTTGGGGGAGAAAACTGGAAGGAGACCTATCCTCTGCTTTGACATTTTCAGCACATCTAATGCAATCAAGGTCATCCACCTGCTGTGGATATATCGTGTCTGATCACCACAACAGCGCTCTTGTCTTTACCTACAAGGACTGAAGGCTTCTGTTTAACGGAGGACTTTACTGAGGTCAACTCAAATAACAGAATGCAAAAAAGCTGGAAACTGAATCCAGCACAAGATTAGACAACCTTTGAGTTGACCTAGACTGGAAACAACCGCAGCTAAATTACCAGAGTTTGGCTTTAAACCCCTCTTACATTGAATTGCTGTGATTGCTTTTAATCAGTCCAAGGACACATGGCTCTTTAAAATTAGTATTTTTATATGACATATCCTGGGAGCTTTTGTTTTAAGGGGGAGAAAGCTGGACTGGAAAGTGAGTTTCTGCATTTTTCCTTCTTTTAAAGAATAATAATATTTATTCTACAAGTTGTGTGTGATAGGGTTTTAATGGGTGGAGTCTTAAGGGAAATAAGAAAATGTTTTCTGTGAAGCTAAATCAATATGTCTTTTAAATGGCAAAAACACAGACCGCTAAGGTCTTGCACATGCTGTCCATGTCTTAGCAGTCATAGAATCTGATGTATAGCATATTTTATTGGGCTCAAGGTTTGTCATATTTTACCCGTACTGATCATATCCTTTACTGCTTTTACGGCTGCAGATATCATAAAGTAAAATCCTCTAAGCTGCAGTATAAAATGGCAAAAACAATAAAATTATCAATGTGCAAAAAGCAGAGATGAAGCCAAGCATGTGTTGTGGCTCATATCTCTTGGAATGACTGTATAGGGAGGACAATGGGACATCTCTGAATGGCCTGTTCTGGTCCTAATGCATCTGCAGGGTGAGATTTCCTGGGGATGACGAATCTGTTTGCTCTCCAAGACTGAGAAATGGATAAGAGTCAGACCTAATAGCAATTTTACCTGACATTCGATAAGGAAAGGCTGAGGAGAAACAGTTGCCTTTTTTTTTCTTGCCCTCCTGTTCAATAAAGCTCCCATTGAGAGGAGGAAAACAGCAGACTCGCCTTTCCTTTTTTACCCTGAGGGGAAAGTACCTCACATTGAGGCTATCGCTGAAAGGTCAAGCTGCTCTGAATCTCACGGACACTCCATTCAGGACACACACTTCCTGTGTCACACCAGGCCCCGTGCAGCTATCATGTCTGTTTTAATAACGTTTTCACGACACAAAGGGGGAATACGAGCTCCAGTGGTGTAGAGAATGTCAGGACGACGCTCTGACCTTTTGATCACCGTGAATACAGATGGGCATCTAAAACTCTGTTGATGGCAGAAATATAACTTGTGTCTTTCACATTTACGGTGCCCTTTAGCTCTGTTATTGCTCTATGTGCATCTCCCTGAAACACATCCATTTTTATTTGAATGCATATTAAACCCTCTCAATACTAAAATATATAACACAACAGGACACGATATACATCAACTGGTGTTGAGTTATTTTTTCAATTTGTGAATTATGGTTTGTTGACCTTTTCCATCCATTCACTCTCGATATGCTCATATTCCTATTTAGGGTCACAGAGATCTCCTGTAGCCTACTTCAGCTTTCCTCGAGCGAAAGGCAGTGGTACGCCCTATACAGGTCGCCAGTCCATCACAGGGCAAACACACACAAACACACACTCATGTTCACTCGTGTGGGCAATTTACAATCACCATTTATCCTGAAATGCATGTTTTTCCATTGTGATAGGAAGTTCGAGTACTTGGAGAAAACTTATGGAAGCAGAGGAGTAAATGGCATTCAAACCTGGAGCCGGAACCTGGAACCCTCTTGCTGTGAGGCTTGTTGACCTAATGAGACCTTGACATCAACACTCAATCTGTGTTATAGTCACTGTCTTGAGGGCTCACGTCTGCAAATAAGTCTATGTATTTGGAGTTTTAACTATGCCAGGCCATGCCTCCTGAAATATAAGGAGAATTCAATTGTAGATGATTCTTATGGTCTATTGACTTCTACTGTGAACCCATCATGACACCACATTTTATTCTGCCTTCAATTTGAACCAAGGTTTATTTAAGTTTTTAATTTTATATTCAAATGTATAATATTTCTTCTAAACAGCCTCACTTAAGGCGTGGCAAAAATTAAAATTTGTCATGGAAGGGCTTAGACAAATATTGTCTTCTTCTTGACTTTCACACACACAGATGATCCTGAAGAAAGTCACAAAACGGTGTCTATTTATTCTTCATCTCAAATTTTCCATCCTTTTTCTGCTCATGCGGACATGAAAATGATTTCCATGTTGGGGTTTTTAAGGTTCAAAGAGCTGCAGTTTAAACTCTTGGCGGTGGTGGAACTACTTTCGCCATGCACTGCTTTCTGTCACATAAACTCTAAACCGCAGTATAAAATAACAAACTAGAATTTGTGACTTAAGCTGGAATATTGTCTTTGCACTTTTTTTGTATGCTTCATTTTATTTTCACTTTCGCTGTAGTTTTAGGTTTTGGTTAGGTTTAGGTGTAAAATATAAACTTTGGCTTAGACCAAAATAAGCTAAACCACATTATTTTGAAAGTTTTGCTGACACTATATCTCTTAGAGGGGTTTTCTGCTGCTACAGTATACATGGAGCCATCTAAAAAGAAGGTCGGATGGCAATGCTGGCAGCTTTCCACTTGATTTTTTTGGATTGGGGTCAAATTTGTTGCAGCATTCAATGAATCCCCACATCACTGCCTCTCTGGCCCTGTGATTGCTATAACGTGTAAGTCGTTACGTACTGCCCCTAAACAGAGAGGTAAAACAGACTCTTGAATAGATATTGCAGTGTTGGTCAATTCTTTATTGATTATGTAGTGGATATTCAATTGCATTAATGAATGAAAAGTATAATAAAGAGGGGTAGAGGGGATGTTTGAGGACTGATATTTTGAGATAATGTTATGACTAAGAACCACATTATCTCTTTAAAGCTTTATGCATTAAATCTGCTTTACCCATCAAATCCCTTTTACTGCAGTTTTTCGGTTTCACAGTGAGTCTAAAGCCAGTCTTATATCTTCTGCAGAAAAAATGTCACCGTGATTTTTCTTTTTTTGAATTAAAACAGATATTATTATGGGCATGCCAAGTAATGGCATGACCATATTGCAATCGTCCAGAATGGCCCAAAGTGCAATGCTGCTAACAAGCTAAAGTCGCAAAAGTCCCACGTCACACCAGCGGGTGTACAGCATGACCCCGCTCGGATGTGGAAAAAAAACATCCCCAAAAAATAAAACACGCCCGAAAAAATGAGGAAAAACATGAAAATGAAGGCGATATATTAGTATCTAGAAAAGGTTTCCCTTTTTTTATTATGGGCATGCCAAGTAGTGGCATGACCATATTGCAATCGTCCAGAATGGCCCAAAGGGCAATGCTGCTAGCATGCTAAAGTCGCAAAAGTCCCACTGCGCACCAGCGGGTGTACAGCATGACCCCGCACTGATGTGGAAAAAAAAAATCCCCAAAAAGTAAAACACGGCCGAAAAAATGAGGAAAAACATGAAAATGAAGGCGTAAATTAGTACCCAGAAAAGGTTTCCCTTTTCTTATTATTATTATGGGCATGCCAAGTAGTGGCATGACCATATTGCAATCGTCCAGAATGGCCCAAAGGGCAATGCTGCTAGCATGCTAAAGTCGCAAAAGTCCCACTGCGCACCAGCGGGTGTACAGCATGACCCCGCACTGATGTGGAAAAAAAAAATCCCCAAAAAGTAAAACACGGCCGAAAAAATGAAGAAAAACATGAAAATGAAGGCGTAAATTAGTACCCAGAAAAGGTTTCCCTTTTCTTATTATGGGCATGCCAAGTAGTGGCATGACCATATTGCAATCGTCCAGAATGGCCCAAAAGGCAATGTTGCTAGCGTTTCGCTAACATGCTAAAGTCACAAAGGTCCCACTGCGCACCAGCGGGTGTAAAGCATGACCCCGCTCTGTTGTGGGAAAAAAAAATCCCCAAAAAATGAAACACGGCCGAGAAAACCTGAAAAATGAAGGCGTTAAATTAGTATCTAGAAAGGTTTCCCTTTTCTTATTATTATGGGCATGCCAAGTAGTGGCATGACCATATTGCAATCGTCCAGAATGGCCCAAAAGGCAATGTTGCTAGCGTTTCGCTAACATGCTAAAGTCGCAAAGGTCCCACTGCGCACCAGCGGGTGTAAAGCATGACCCCGCTCCGTTGTGGAAAAAAAAAATCCCCAAAAAATGAAACACGGCCGAGAAAACCTGAAAAATGAAGGCGTTAAATTAGTATCTAGAAAGGTTTCCCTTTTCTTATTATTATGGGCATGCCAAGTAGTGGCATGACCATATTGCAATCGTCCAGAATGGCCCAAAGAGCATTGTTGCTAGCATTTTGCTAACAAGCTAAAGTCGCAAAAGTCCCACGTCACACCAGCGGGTGTACAGCATGACCCCGCTCTGATGTGGAAAAAAAAAATCCCCAAAAAATAAAACACGCCCGAAAAAATGAGGAAAAACATGAAAATGAAGGCGATATATTAGTATACAGAAAAGGTTTCCCTTTTCTTATTATTCTTATTCCGCACTCTTTTTTCGTCCGTTAATACGGCCCGAACCGCAACGTGCACCCATGCATGCCATACATCGTTGGATGCGTCTCCATCGTGCCTTGATGGGCATTACTTTTCTCAGTAATAGGGGTTACCGTGGCAACGCTAGTTGCCAAAAAGCAAAAAAAAAGGCGAAAATTCACACGCTTATTGCTCGGCCGAACTTTATCGTAGAGACATCGTTCAAACTTTCAAACACTCGGCCCGATTGTCACTAAAGGACCGTATAACTTCATCATGCTAGTTATTACGGTTTTTGCGATATTTAACTTTCAATTTAAAAAAAAAATCTATTTTATTTTGGACGCTTGTTGCTAGGCAACGGTTTATCGTACAGACATCATTACAACATTGACAAACCCAGGACGTGTTGTACTGACACATATTTTAGTCTCATCATGCTAGCTATTACGGTTTTTGAGATATTCCACTTTTCTCATTTTGATGATAATGGAATTTTGGACGCTTGTTGCGCGGCAACGCGGTATCGTAGAGACTTGGTTCCAACGTTAAAAGACTCAGCTTGATGTGGACTACAACATACTGAGGTCTCACTACGCTGTCGTTTACAGCTTTTGAGATATTGAAACCAAATTGTCCCATTCTATCCTATGGGGCTTGTTACCATGGCGTCAAAAACCTATGCATTTGTATGGGGGAGCATGTGAATAAACAATCTGTTAATGCTGCTCGGACCGCAATGTGAACCCATGCATGGCATATATCGTTGGATGCGTCTCCATCGTGCCTCGATGGGCATTACTTTTTTCAGTCAAAAGTGTTACCGTGGCAATGCTAAATGCCAAAAAGCAAAATAAAAGGCGAAAATTCAGACGCTTATTGCTCGGCCGGACTTTATCGTAGAGACATCGTTCAAACTTTCAAACACTCGGCTTGACTGGCACTAACGGACCCTAGAACCTCATTATGCCAATTTTTAAAGTTTTTGCGATATTGACCTTTCATTTTTTTTTTATTCCGTTTGACTTTCGACGCTTGTTGCTAGGCAACAGATTATCGTAGAGACATCATACAAATTTTCCCTGACTCGGCACGCTGTGACCGTCAACATATTAAAATTTCATGAAGCTGTGATCTAAGGAAAGTTTAATGTAAAATCCATGCCAAATGGCCCCATTCATTCGAATGTTTTTTTTTTACCATGGTGGAAAAAAAAACCTATCCGTTAACCTAGCCTGAACCAGAATGTGCACCCATGCATGGCATATATCTTTGTATGCGTCTCCATTGTGCCTTGATGGGCATTACTTTTCTCAGTCAAAAGCGTTACCGTGGGGACGCTAGACGGCAAAAAGCGCGCCCCATTAATAGCTATTGGGAGCACAGGAATGAATGCAATACAACCGTAAACACCTCAAACTGACATAAAACCACCCCGAACACAAACACTACAGCCCCAAACCAAAGCAGCGAGAGGGGACGAATGGGCAGTAGGGCATGCCCATATCAAAATTTCCTGAAATTCTAGTTATTATTATTCTTATTATTCCGCACTTTTTTTTGTCCGTTAATACGGCCCGAACCGCAACGTGCACCCATGCATGGCATACATCGTTGGATGCGTCTCCATCGTGATTCGATGGGTATTACTTTTCTCAATAATAGGGGTTACCGTGGCAACGCTAGATGCCAAAAAGCAAAAAAAAAGGCGAAAATTCCCGCGCTTATTGCTCGGCCAAACTATATCGTAGAGACATCGTTCAAACTTTGAAACACTCGGCCCGATAGTCTTTAAAGGACCATACAACTTCATCATGCTAGTTATTACGGTTTTTGCGATATTTAACTTTCAATTTAAAAAAAAAATCACTTTTATTTTGGACGCTTGTTGCTAGGCAACGGTTTATCGTACAGACATCATTACAACATTGACCAACCCGGGACGCTTTGTACTGCAACATATTTTAGTCTCGTCATGCTTGCTATTACGGTTTTTGAGATATTCCACATTGTTCATTTTGATGCTAACGGAACTTCGGATGCTTGTTGCGCGGCAACGCGGTATCGCAGAGACTTGGTTCCAACGTTAAAAGACTCAGGTTGATGTGGACTACAACATACTGAGGTCTCATTACGCTGTCGTTTACAGCTTTTGAGATATTAAAGCCAAATTGTCCCATTCTATCCTATGGGGCTTGTTACCATGGCAACAAAAACCAATGCATTTGTATGGGGGACCATGTGAATAAACAATCTGTTAATGCTGCCCGAACCGGAACGTGCACCCATGCATGGCATACATCGTTGGATGCGTCTCCATCGTGCCTCGATGGGCATTACTTTTCTCAGTCAAAAGTGTTACCGTGGCAACGCTAGATGCCATAAAGCAAAAAAAAAAGGCAAAAATTCAGACGCTTATTGCTCGGTCGAACTTTATCGTAGAGACATCGTTCAAACTTTCAAACACTCGGCCCGATTGGCACTAACGGGCCGTACAAGCTCATTATGCCAATTATTAAAATTTTTGCGATATTGACCTTTCATTTTTTTTTTAAATTTCCATTTGACTTTGGACGCTTGTTGCTAGGCGACAGATTATCGTAGAGACATCGTACAAATGTTCCCCGACTCGGCACGCTGTGGCCGTCAACATATTCAAATTTCATGAAGCTGGGATTTAAGGAAATTTTATGTCAAAATCCATGCCAAATGGCCCCATTCATTCGGATGGGATTTTTTTACCACGGTGAAACAAAAACCTATCCATTAATGTAGCCTGAACCGCAACGTGCACCCATGCATGGCATACATCGTTAGATGCGTCTCCATGTTGCCTCGATGGGCGTTACTTTTTTCAGTCAAAAGTGTCACCGTGGGGGGCGCTAGACGCCAAAAAGCGCACACCTTTAATAACTATTGGGAGCACAGGAATGAATGCAATACAACTGTAAACACCTCAAACTGACATAGAACCACCCCGAACACAACCACTACAGCCCTAAACCAAAGCAGCTGGAGGGGTCGAATGGGCCGTAGGGCATGCCCATGTCAAAATTTCGTGAAATTTTCTAGTTATTATTATTATTATTCTTATTCCGCACTTTTTTTCGTCCGTTAATGCGGCCCGAACCGCAACGTGCACCCATGCATGCCATACATCGTTGGATGCATCTCCATCTTGCCTCGATGGGCATTACTTTTCTCCGTAATAGGGGTTACCGTGGCAACGCTAGTTGCCAAAAAGCAAAAAAAAAGGCGAAAATTCCCACGCTTATTGCTCGGCCGAACTTTATCGTAGAGACATCGTTCAAACTTTCAAACACTCGGCCCGATAGTCACTAAAGGACCATAAAACTTCATCATGCTAGTTATTACGGTTTTTGCGATATTTAACTTTCAATTTAAAAAAAAAATCACTTTTATTTTGGACGCTTGTTGCTAGGCAACGGTTTATCGTACAGACATCATTACAACATTGACAAACCCGGGACGCTTTGTACTGCAACATATTTTAGTCTCGTCATGCTTGCTATTATGGTTTTTGAGATATTCTACATTGTTCATTTTGATGCTAACGGAACTTCGGATGCTTGTTGCGCGGCAACGCGGTTTCGTAGAGACTTGGTTCCAACGTTAAAAGACTCAGCTTGATGTGGACTACAACATACTGAGGTCTCATTACGCTGTCGTTTACAGCTTTTGAGATATTGAAGCCAAATTGTCCCATTCTATCCTATGGGGCTTGTTACCATGGCAACAAAAACCAATGCATTTGTATGGGGGACCATGTGAATAAACAATCTGTTAATGCTGCCCGAACCGGAACGTGCACCCATGCATGGCATACATCGTTGGATGCGTCTCCATCGTGCCTTAATGTGCATGACTTTTTTCAGTCAAAAGTGTTACCGTGGCAACGCTAGATGCCAAAAAGCAAAAAAAAAGGCGAAAATTCAGACGCTTATTGCTCGGCCGGACTTTATCGTAGAGACATCGTTCAAACTTTCAAACACTCGGCCTGATTGGCACATACGGATCCTAGAACCTCATTATGCCAATTTTTTAAGTTTTTGCGATATTGACCTTTCTTTTTTTTTTTAAATTTCCGTTTGACTTTGGACGCTTGTTGCTAGGTAACAGGTTATCGTAGAGACATCGTACAAATGTTTCCCGACTCGGCACGCTGTGGACTTCAACATACTCAAATTTCATGAAGCTGGGATTTAAGGAAATTTTATGTCAAAATCCATGCCAAATGGCCCCATTAATTCGGATGGGATTTTGTACCATGGTGAAAAAAAAAACCTATCCGTTAACGTAGCCTGAACCGGAACATGCACCCATGCACGGCGTACATCGTTAGATGCGTCTCCATCTTGCCTCGATGGGCATTACTATTCTCAGTCAAAAGCGTTACCGTGGCAACGCTAGATGCCAAAAAGCGCGCCCCATTAATAACTATTGGGAGCACAGGAATGAATGAAATACAAGCGTAAAAACACCTCAAACTGACATAGAACCCCCCCGAACACAAACACTACAGCCCCAAACCAAAGCAGCGAGAGGGGACGAATGGGCGGTAGGGCATGCCCATATCAAAATTTCCAGAAATTTTCTAGTTATTATTCTTATTATTCCGCACTTTTATTCGTCCATTAATACGGCCCGAACCGCAACGTGCACCCATGCATGGCATACATCGTTGGATGCGTCTCCATCGTGATTCGATGGGCATTACTTTTCTCAGTAATAGGGGTTACCATGGCAACGCTAGTTGCTAAAAAGCAAAAAAAAAGGCGAAAATTCCCGCGCTTATTGCTCGGCCGAACTTTATCGTAGAGACATCGTTCAAACTTTGAAACACTCGGCCCGATAGTCTTTAAAGGACCATACAACTTCATCATTCTAGTTATTACGGTTTTTGCGATATTTAACTTTCAATTTAAAAAAAAAAATCACTTTTATTTTGGACGCTTGTTTCTAGGCAACGGTTTATCGTACAGACATCATTACAACGTTGACCAACCCGGGACGCTTTGTACTGCAACATATTTTAGTCTCGTCATGCTTGCTATTACGGTTTTTGAGATATTCCACATTGTTCATTTTGATGCTAACGGAACTTCGGATGCTTGTTGCGCGGCAACGCGGTATCGCAGAGACTTGGTTCCAACGTTAAAAGACTCAGGTTGATGTGGACTACAACATACTGAGGTCTCATTACGCTGTCGTTTACAGCTTTTGAGATATTAAAGCCAAATTGTCCCATTCTATCCTATGGGGCTTGTTACCATGGCAACAAAAACCAATGCATTTGTATGGGGGACCATGTGAATAAACAATCTGTTAATGCTGCCCGAACCGGAATGTGCACCCATGCATGGCATATATCGTTGGATGCGTCTCCATCGTGCCTCGATGGGCATTACTTTTCTCAGTCAAAAGTGTTACCGTGGCAACGCTAGATGCCATAAAGAAAAAAAAAAGGCAAAAATTCAGACGCTTATTGCTCGGTCGAACTTTATCGTAGAGACATCGTTCAAACTTTCAAACACTCGGCCCGATTGGCACTAACGGGCCGTACAAGCTCATTATGCCAATTATTAAAATTTTTGCGATATTGACCTTTCATTTTTTTTTTAAATTTCCATTTGACTTTGGACGCTTGTTGCTAGGCGACAGATTATCGTAGAGACATCGTACAAATGTTCCCCGACTCGGCACGCTGTGGCCGTCAACATATTCAAATTTCATGAAGCTGGGATTTAAGGAAATTTTATGTCAAAATCCATGCCAAATGGCCCCATTCATTCGGATGGGATTTTTTTACCACGGTGAAACAAAAACCTATCCATTAATGTAGCCTGAACCGCAACGTGCACCCATGCATGGCATACATCGTTAGATGCGTCTCCATGTTGCCTCGATGGGCGTTACTTTTTTCAGTCAAAAGTGTCACCGTGGGGGGCGCTAGACGCCAAAAAGCGCACACCTTTAATAACTATTGGGAGCACAGGAATGAATGCAATACAACTGTAAACACCTCAAACTGACATAGAACCACCCCGAACACAACCACTACAGCCCTAAACCAAAGCAGCTGGAGGGGTCGAATGGGCCGTAGGGCATGCCCATGTCAAAATTTCGTGAAATTTTCTAGTTATGGGCATGCCAAGTAGTGGCATGACCATATTGCAATCGTCCAGAATGGCCCAAAGGGCAATGCTGCTAGCATGCTAAAGTCGCAAAAGTCCCACTGCGCACCAGCGGGTGTACAGCATGACCCCGCACTGATGTGGAAAAAAAAAATCCCCAAAAAGTAAAACACGGCCGAAAAAATGAGGAAAAACATGAAAATGAAGGCGTAAATTAGTACCCAGAAAAGGTTTCCCTTTTCTTATTTTTATTATTATGGGCATGCCAAGTAGTGGCATGACCATATTGCAATCGTCCAGAATGGCCCAAAGGGCAATGCTGCTAGCATGCTAAAGTCGCAAAAGTCCCACTGCGCACCAGCGGGTGTACAGCATGACCCCGCACTGATGTGGAAAAAAAAAATCCCCAAAAAGTAAAACACGGCCGAAAAAATGAAGAAAAACATGAAAATGAAGGCGTAAATTAGTACCCAGAAAAGGTTTCCCTTTTCTTATTATGGGCATGCCAAGTAGTGGCATGACCATATTGCAATCGTCCAGAATGGCCCAAAAGGCAATGTTGCTAGCGTTTCGCTAACATGCTAAAGTCGCAAAGGTCCCACTGCGCACCAGCGGGTGTAAAGCATGACCCCGCTCCGTTGTGGAAAAAAAAAATCCCCAAAAAATGAAACACGGCCGAGAAAACCTGAAAAATGAAGGCGTTAAATTAGTATCTAGAAAGGTTTCCCTTTTCTTATTATTATTATGGGCATGCCAAGTAGTGGCATGACCATATTGCAATCGTCCAGAATGGCCCAAAAGGCAATGTTGCTAGCGTTTCGCTAACATGCTAAAGTCGCAAAGGTCCCACTGCGCACCAGCGGGTGTAAAGCATGACCCCGCTCTGTTGTGGGAAAAAAAAATCCCCAAAAAATGAAACACGGCCGAGAAAACCTGAAAAATGAAGGCGTTAAATTAGTATCTAGAAAGGTTTCCCTTTTCTTATTATTATTATTATGGGCATGCCAAGTAGTGGCATGACCATATTGCAATCGTCCAGAATGGCCCAAAGGGCAATGCTGCTAGCATGCTAAAGTCGCAAAAGTCCCACTGCGCACCAGCGGGTGTACAGCATGACCCCGCACTGATGTGGAAAAAAAAAATCCCCAAAAAGTAAAACACGGCCGAAAAAATGAAGAAAAACATGAAAATGAAGGCGTAAATTAGTACCCAGAAAAGGTTTCCCTTTTCTTATTATTATTATTCTTATTATTCCGCACTTTTTTTCGTCCATTAATACGGCCCGAACCGCAACGTGCACCCATGCATGGCATACATCGTTGGATGCGTCTCCATCGTGATTCGATGGGCATTACTTTTCTCAGTAATAGGGGTTACCATGGCAACGCTAGTTGCTAAAAAGCAAAAAAAAAGGCGAAAATTCCCGCGCTTATTGCTCGGCCGAACTTTATCGTAGAGACATCGTTCAAACTTTGAAACACTCGGCCCGATAGTCTTTAAAGGACCATACAACTTCATCATTCTAGTTATTACGGTTTTTGCGATATTTAACTTTCAATTTAAAAAAAAAATCACTTTTATTTTGGACGCTTGTTTCTAGGCAACGGTTTATCGTACAGACATCATTACAACGTTGACCAACCCGGGACGCTTTGTACTGCAACATATTTTAGTCTCGTCATGCTTGCTATTACGGTTTTTGAGATATTCCACATTGTTCATTTTGATGCTAACGGAACTTCGGATGCTTGTTGCGCGGCAACGCGGTATCGCAGAGACTTGGTTCCAACGTTAAAAGACTCAGGTTGATGTGGACTACAACATACTGAGGTCTCATTACGCTGTCGTTTACAGCTTTTGAGATATTAAAGCCAAATTGTCCCATCCTATCCTATGGGGCTTGTTACCATGGCAACAAAAACCAATGCATTTGTATGGGGGACCATGTGAATAAACAATCTGTTAATGCTGCCCGAACCGGAATGTGCACCCATGCATGGCATATATCGTTGGATGCGTCTCCATCGTGCCTCGATGGGCATTACTTTTCTCAGTCAAAAGTGTTACCGTGGCAACGCTAGATGCCATAAAGCAAAAAAAAAAGGCAAAAATTCAGACGCTTATTGCTCGGTCGAACTTTATCGTAGAGACATCGTTCAAACTTTCAAACACTCGGCCCGATTGGCACTAACGGGCCGTACAAGCTCATTATGCCAATTATTAAAATTTTTGCGATATTGACCTTTCATTTTTTTTTTAAATTTCCATTTGACTTTGGACGCTTGTTGCTAGGCGACAGATTATCGTAGAGACATCGTACAAATGTTCCCCGACTCGGCACGCTGTGGCCGTCAACATATTCAAATTTCATGAAGCTGGGATTTAAGGAAATTTTATGTCAAAATCCATGCCAAATGGCCCCATTCATTCGGATGGGATTTTTTTACCACGGTGAAACAAAAACCTATCCATTAATGTAGCCTGAACCGCAACGTGCACCCATGCATGGCATACATCGTTAGATGCGTCTCCATGTTGCCTCGATGGGCGTTACTTTTTTCAGTCAAAAGTGTCACCGTGGGGGGCGCTAGACGCCAAAAAGCGCACACCTTTAATAACTATTGGGAGCACAGGAATGAATGCAATACAACTGTAAACACCTCAAACTGACATAGAACCACCCCGAACACAACCACTACAGCCCTAAACCAAAGCAGCTGGAGGGGTCGAATGGGCCGTAGGGCATGCCCATGTCAAAATTTCGTGAAATTTTCTAGTTATTATTATTATTATTCTTATTCCGCACTTTTTTTCGTCCGTTAATGCGGCCCGAACCGCAACGTGCACCCATGCATGCCATACATCGTTGGATGCGTCTCCATTTTGCCTCGATGGGCATTACTTTTCTCCGTAATAGGGGTTACCGTGGCAACGCTAGTTGCCAAAAAGCAAAAAAAAAGGCGAAAATTCCCACGCTTATTGCTCGGCCGAACTTTATCTTAGAGACATCGTTCAAACTTTCAAACACTCGGCCCGATAGTCACTAAAGGACCATAAAACTTCATCATGCTAGTTATTACGGTTTTTGCGATATTTAACTTTCAATTTAAAAAAAAAATCACTTTTATTTTGGACGCTTGTTGCTAGGCAACGGTTTATCGTACAGACATCATTACAACATTGACAAACCCGGGACGCTTTGTACTGCAACATATTTTAGTCTCGTCATGCTTGCTATTATGGTTTTTGAGATATTCCACATTGTTCATTTTGACGCTAACAGAACTTCGGATGCTTGTTGCGCGGCAACGCGGTTTCGTAGAGACTTGGTTCCAACGTTAAAAGACTCAGCTTCATGTGGACTACAACATACTGAGGTCTCATTACGCTGTCCTTTACAGCTTTTGAGATATTAAAGCCAAATTGTCCCATTCTATCCTATGGGGCTTGTTACCATGGCAACAAAAACCAATGCATTTGTATGGGGGACCATGTGAATAAACAATCTGTTAATGCTGCCCGAACTGGAACGTGCACCCATGCATGGCATACATCGTTGGATGCGTCTCCATCGTGCCTCGATGGGCATTACTTTTCTCAGTCAAAAGTGTTACCGTGGCAACGCTAGATGCCAAAAAGCAAAAAAAAAGGCAAAAATTCAGACGCTTATTGCTCGGTCGCACTTTATCGTAGAGACATCGTTCAAACTTTCAAACACTCGGCCCAATTGTCCCTAACGCTACGTACAACCTCATTATGCTAATTATTACAGTTTTTTGAGATATTGGCCTTTCATATTTTTCTTTATTTCCGTTTGACTTTGGACGCTTGTTGCTAGGCAACAGATTATCGTAGAGACATCCTACAAATGTTCCCCGACTCGGCACGCTGTGGACTTCAACATATTCAAATTTCATGAAGCTGTTATTTAAGGAAATTTTATGTCAAAATCCATGCCAAATGGCCCCATTCATTCGGATGGGTTTTTTTTACCACGGTGAAACAAAAACCTATCCGTTAACATAGCCTGAACCGCAACGTGCACCCATGCATGGCATACATCGTTAGATGCGTCTCCATGTTGCCTCGATGGGCATTACTTTTTTCAGTCAAAAGTGTCACCGTGGGGGGCGCTAGACGCCAAAAAGCGCGCCCCATTTTTAACTATTGGGAGCACAGGAATGAATGCAATACAACCGTAAACACCTCAAACTGACATAGAACCACCCCGAACACAACCACTACAGCCCCAAACCAAAGCAGCGAGAGGGGTCGAATGGGCGGTAGGGCATGCCCATATCAAAATTTCCAGAAATTTTCTAGTTTTTATTATTATTATTATGGGCATGCCAAGTAATGGCATGACCATATTGCAATCGTCCAGAATGGCCCAAAGGGCAATGTTGCTAGCATTTTGCTAACAAGCTAAAGTCGCAAAAGTCCCACGTCACACCAGCGGGTGTACAGCATGACCCCGCACTGATGTGGAAAAAAAAATGCCCAAAAAATAAAACACGCCCGAAAAAATGAGGAAAAACATGAAAATGAAGGCGATATATTGGTATACAGAAAAGTTTCCCTTTTCTTATTATTCTTATTATTCCGCACTTTTTTTCGTCCGTTAATACGGCCCGAACCGCAACGTGCACCCATGCATGGCATACATCGTTGGATGCGTCTCCATCGTGATTCGATGGGTATTACTTTTCTCAGTAATAGGGGTTACCGTGGCAACGCTAGTTGCCAAAAAGCAAAAAAAAAGGCGAAAATTCCCGCGCTTATTGCTCGGCCAAACTTTATCGTAGAGACATCGTTCAAACTTTGAAACACTCGGCCCGATAGTCTTTAAAGGACCATACAACTTCATCATGCTAGTTATTACAGTTTTTGCGATATTTAACTTTCAATTTAAAAAAAAAATCACTTTTATTTTGGACGCTTGTTGCTAGGCAACGGTTTATCGTACAGACATCATTACAACATTGACCAACCCGGGACGCTTTGTACTGCAACATATTTTAGTCTCGTCATGCTTGCTATTACGGTTTTTGAGATATTCCACATTGTTCATTTTGATGCTAACGGAACTTTGGATGCTTGTTGCGCGGCAACGCGGTATCGCAGAGACTTGGTTCCAACGTTAAAAGACTCAGCTTCATGTGGACTACAACATACTGAGGTCTCATTACGCTGTCGTTTACAGCTTTTGAGATATTAAAGCCAAATTGTCCCATTCTATCCTATGGGGCTTGTTACCATGGCAACAAAAACCAATGCATTTGTATGGGGGACCATGTGAATAAACAATCTGTTAATACTGCTCGGACCGCAATGTGCACCCATGCATGGCATACATCGTTGGATGCGTCTCCATCGTGCCTCGATGGGCATTACTTTTCTCAGTCAAAGGTGTTACCATGGCAACGCTAGATGCCAAAAAGCAAAAAAAAAGGCGAAAATTCGGACGCTTATTGCTCGGCCGAACTTTATCGTAGAGACATCGTTCAAACTTTCAAACACTCGGCCCGATTGGCACTAACGGATTCTACAACCTCATTATGCTAATTACTACAGTTTTCGCGATATTGACCTTTCATTTTTTTTTTTAATTTCTGTTTGAATTTGGACGCTTGTTGCTAGGCAACAGGTTATCGTAGAGACATCGTACAAATGTCCCCTGACTCGGCACGCTGTGGACTTCAACATACTCAAATTTCATGAAGCTGGGATTTAAGGAAATTTTATGTCAAAATCCAGGCCAAATGGCCCCATTCATTCGGATGGGGTTTTGTACCATGGTGAAAAAAAAAACCTATCCGTTAACGTAGCCTGAACCAGAACATGCACCCATGCACGGCATACATCGTTAGATGCGTCTCCATCTTGCCTCGATGGGCATTACTATTCTCAGTCAAAAGCGTTACCGTGGCAACGCTAGATGCCAAAAAGCGCGCCCCATTAATAACTATTGGGAGCACAGGAATGAATGAAATACAAGCGTAAAAACACCTCAAACTGACATAGAACCCCCCCGAACACAAACACTACAGCCCCAAACCAAAGCGGCGAGAGGGGACGAATGGGCGGCAGGGCATGCCCATATCAAAATTTCTAGAAATTTTCTAGTTATTATTCTTATTATTCCGCACTTTTTTTCGTCCATTAATACGGCCCGAACCGCAATGTGCACCCATGCATGGCATACATCGTTGGATGCGTCTCCATCGTGATTCGATGGGCATTACTTTTCTCAGTAATAGGGGTTACCATGGCAACGCTAGTTGCTAAAAAGCAAAAAAAAAGGCGAAAATTCCCGCGCTTATTGCTCGGCCGAACTTTATCGTAGAGACATCGTTCAAACTTTGAAACACTCGGCCCGATAGTCTTTAAAGGACCTTAGAACTTCATCATTCTAGTTATTACGGTTTTTGCGATATTTAACTTTCAATTTAAAAAAAAAATCACTTTTATTTTGGACGCTTGTTGCTAGGCAACGGTTTATCGTACAGACATCATTACAACATTGACCAACCCGGGACGCTTTGTACTGCAACATATTTTAGTCTCGTCATGCTTGCTATTACGGTTTTTGAGATATTCCACATTGTTCATTTTGATGCTAACGGAACTGCGGATGCTTGTTGCGCGGCAACGCGGTATCGCAGAGACTTGGTTCCAACGTTAAAAGACTCAGGTTGATGTGGACTACAACATACTGAGGTCTCATTACGCTGTCGTTTACAGCTTTTGAGATATTAAAGCCAAATTGTCCCATTCTATCCTATGGGGCTTGTTACCATGGCAACAAAAACCAATGCATTTGTATGGGGGACCATGTGAATAAACAATCTGTTAATGCTGCCCAAACCGGAATGTGCACCCATGCATGGCATATATCGTTGGATGCGTCTCCATCGTGCCTCGATGGGCATTACTTTTCTCAGTCAAAAGTGTTACCGTGGCAACGCTAGATGCCATAAAGCAAAAAAAAAGGCAAAAATTCAGACGCTTATTGCTCGGTCGAACTTTATCGTAGAGACATCGTTCAAACTTTCAAACACTCGGCCCGATTGGCACTAACGGGCCGTACAAGCTCATTATGCCAATTATTAAAATTTTTGCGATATTGACCTTTCATTTTTTTTTTAAATTTCCATTTGACTTTGGACGCTTGTTGCTAGGCGACAGATTATCGTAGAGACATCGTACAAATGTTCCCCGACTCGGCACGCTGTGGCCGTCAACATATTCAAATTTCATGAAGCTGGGATTTAAGGAAATTTTATGTCAAAATCCATGCCAAATGGCCCCATTCATTCGGATGGGATTTTTTTACCACGGTGAAACAAAAACCTATCCATTAATGTAGCCTGAACCGCAACGTGCACCCATGCATGGCATACATCGTTAGATGCGTCTCCATGTTGCCTCGATGGGCATTACTTTTTTCAGTCAAAAGTGTCACCGTGGGGGGCGCTAGACGCCAAAAAGCGCACACCTTTAATAACTATTGGGAGCACAGGAATGAATGCAATACAACTGTAAACACCTCAAACTGACATAGAACCACCCCGAACACAACCACTACAGCCCTAAACCAAAGCAGCTGGAGGGGTCGAATGGGCCGTAGGGCATGCCCATGTCAAAATTTCGTGAAATTTTCTAGTTATTATTAGTGCCACGGCTGCGCCACGTGGCACGCCTCCTCCATTGAGCTGCGCAAGCTCAATGGAGGAGGAGTGCCTCGTGCGCAGCACGAGGCACTCATACTATTGCTCAGGCTTATTTATTATATATTCTTCCGTAAAAACTTTGTCCGGCTACTCCTCCTACAGCTTTGAGAAAACGCGAAAAGTAAAAACGTAGAAACGTGCGCCTTAATCGGGAATCGATGGGTATGACTTTTATTAGCGATTGGCGTGCACGTTTTTGCGCAACGTGCACAAACGTGCGCTTTTTGCCCCATCCGGAACGCATTGCGTGAACTTTGGGGCCTCACCACTCGCACACCGTTACTCGAAAAATTATGAACCGATTTAGAAAGTTGTAGGCCCTGAATTTAACTACAGTCCTGTGGATTTTCAGAACGATGGCACGAATAGTTTTTGCACGAAGTGCAAAAACATTTCCAAATTTCCAAACTAATGGGGAGCTCATTTTCCCTATGTATTCCTATGGCGCCATTCAAAGCGGATGGGAAAATGTTGAGAAAAAAGACAAAATTCACCTTTTTTCTGAGTCACGTATCTTTCTCATACTTGCACGTAGAAACGTCATTCAAACTTCAAAACGGAGGAAAACTTCTCTTCTCTCTCCAAACCCGAAACAGTTTTTTCCTAAAATGTACACTTTTCAAGATATGAGCCCTCAAGCGAGGACTGGAAATCACTTTTTTTCAAATCTAGAGCACGGGAGTCAGTTTGCTAGAGTGTAGTTACACTGAAAAAAAAACATGATTTCTTATTTGTAACTCGAGGTCACGGCCAAACCGTAAAAGGTAGACAGATAATTTTTGGTCAGAATATAGACATAGGTGTTGTGATTTATAAAATGTGACTTTGACAGGCGTGGTGTGCACAAAATTTTAACGGGGGAGCCAACAGACACGCCAGTTCCTGTCTCTCTCTTCATTGACTCCCATGTTAAATGAAGTTTTCTTAAAAAAAATCTCATTTTTGTTTTCGAATTGCCGTTACTAACACATTTTAAGGAATATCTGTATGAAAATAACATTTAGATAATCTGGTAGGTTCTCTGTTTCTCAAAATGTTTTCGTTTTTCTGCTAAGAGCTACGGTTTGAGCGCAAAGTGGAGTGATTTCAGGTTTGTCACAACCAAAAATCCAGCTGAGTCATTCCCGCTCCCTCTGTATCAGGTTCTTGTTGCCCCTAGCAACCAGAGCTCAGCTGTTGACTGATTAGACTGACCCAGAACTGGTCACATGACTCACTCAGTACAGAATTCATAGTATAACCTGGAAAATGGAGAAATCTGAACCCTGACCTTTTAACCTTAGATGAACACACACACACACACACACACACACACACACACACACACACACACACACACACACGATAGGTGTTATTATGGGATGTCAGGTGTTTTTATAGGATGTTAGTGTTATTATGGGATGGCAGGTGTTATTATAGGATGTTAGTGTTATTATGGGATGGCAGGTGTTTTTATAGGATGTTAGTGTTATTATGGGATGGCAGGTGTTTTTATAGGATGTTAGTGTTATTATGGGATGTTAGTGTTATTATGGGATGGTAGGTGTTTATTATGGGATGGTAGTGTTATTGGTGTTAGCGGTCCCGTTAGCGGTTCTGTTAGCGGTCCTTTTAGCGATCCCGTTAGCGGTCCCGTTAGCGGTCCAGTTAGCGATCCCGTTAGCGGTCCAGTTAGCGACCCCGTTAGCGGTCCCGTTAGCAATCCTGTTAGCGGTCCCGTTAGCGGTTGTTAGCGATCCCGTTAGCGATCCCGTTAGCGGCTTGGTTAGCGATCCCGTTAGCGGCTCGGTTAGCGGTCCCGTTAGCGGTTCAGTTAGCGATTCCGTTAGCGATCCCGTTAGCGGTCCCGTTAGCGGTCCAGTTAGCGATCCCGTTAGCGGTCCAGTTAGCGACCCCGTTAGCGGTCCCGTTAGCGGTTCCGCTAGCGGTTGTTAGCGATCCCGTTAGCGGTCCCGTTAGCGGTTCAGTTAGCGATTCCGTTAGCGATCCCGTTAGCGGTCCCGTTAGCGGTCCAGTTAGCGATCCCGTTAGCGGTCCAGTTAGCGACCCCGTTAGCGGTCCAGTTAGCGACCCCGTTGGCGGTTCCGCTAGCGGTTGTTAGCGATCCCGTTAGCGGTCCCGTTAGCGGTTCCGTTAGCGGTTCTGTTAGCGGTCCTGTTAGCGGTCCTGTTAGCGGTTCCGTTAGCGGTTGTTAGCGGTCCCGTTAGCGATCCCATTAGCGGCTCGGTTAGCAATCCCGTTAGCGGCTCGGTTAGCGGTCCCGTTAGCGGTTCAGTTAGCGATTCCGTTAGCGATCCCGTTAGCGGTACCGTTAGCAGTCCAGTTAGCGATCCCGTTAGCGGTCCAGTTAGCGACCCCGTTAGCGGTCCCGTTAGCAATCCCATTAGCGGTCCCGTTAGCGGTTCCGCTAGCGGTTGTTAGCGATCCCGTTAGCGGTTCTGTTAGCGGTTCTGTTAGCGGTCCCGTTAGCGGTTCTGTTAGCGGTTGTTAGCGGTCCCGTTAGCGATCCCATTAGCGGCTCGGTTAGCGGTCCCGTTAGCGATCCCGTTAGCGATCCCGTTAGCGATCCCGTTAGCGGTCCCGTTAGCGGTCCCGTTAGCGATCCCGTTAGCGGTCCCGTTAGCGGTTCCGTTAGCGGTCCCGTTAGCGGTCCCGTTAGCGGTTCCGTTAGCGGTTGTTAGCGGCTCGGTTAGCGATCCCGTTAGCGGTCCCGTTAGCGATCCCGTTAGCGGTTCAGTTAGCGGTTCTATATTTTCTGTAATAACTTTTGAATGGTTTGACATAGAGAGTCATGGGTGGTGTCATTGGAATCTGTATCGAGTCCTTGACCTTCATGGGTGCAAATAAGCCCCGCGATCATCCGGCAGTAGTCCGTGGCACTTCAAAATTTCCCGGGAATTTTGTCTAGTTATTCTTATTATTCCGCACTTTTTTTCGTCCGTTAATACGGCCCGAACCGCAACGTGCACCCATGCATGGCATACATCGTTGGATGCGTCTCCATCGTGATTCGATGGGTATTACTTTTCTCAGTAATAGGGGTTACCGTGGCAACGCTAGTTGCTAAAAAGCAAAAAAAAAGGCGAAAATTCCCGCGCTTATTGCTCGGCCGAACTTTATCGTAGAGACATCGTTCAAACTTTGAAACACTCGGCCCGATAGTCTTTAAAGGACCATACAACTTCATCATTCTAGTTATTACGGTTTTTGCGATATTTAACTTTCAATTTAAAAAAAAAATCACTTTTATTTTGGACGCTTGTTGCTAGGCAACGGTTTATCGTACAGACATCATTACAACATTGACCAACCCGGGACGCTTTGTACTGCAACATATTTTAGTCTCGTCATGCTTGCTATTACGGTTTTTGAGATATTTTATTATTATTATTCTTATTCCGCACTTTTTTTCGTCCGTTAATGCGGCCCGAACCGCAACGTGCACCCATGCATGGCATACATCGTTGGATGCGTCTCCATCATGCCTCGATGGGCATTACTTTTCTCCGTAATAGGGGTTACCGTGGCAACGCTAGTTGCCAAAAAGCAAAAAAAAAGGCAAAAATTCCCGCGCTTATTGCTCGGCCGAACTTTATCGTAGAGACATCGTTCAAACTTTCAAACACTCGGCCCGATAGTCACTAAAGGACCATCAAACTTCATCATTCTACTTATTACGGTTTTTGCGATATTTAACTTTCAATTTAAAAAAAAAATCAATTTTATTTTGGACGCTTGTTGCTAGGCAACGGTTTATCGTACAGACATCATTACAACATTGACAAACCCGGGACGCTTTGTACTGCAACATATTTTAGTCTCGTCATGCTTGCTATTACGGTTTTTGAGATATTCCACATTGTTCATTTTGATGCTAACGGAACTTCGGATGCTTATTGCGCGGCAACGCAGTATCGCAGAGACTTTGTTCCAACGTTAAAAGACTCAGGGTGATGTGGACTACAACATACTGAGGTCTCATTACGCTCTCGTTTACAGCTTTTGAGATATTAAAGCCAAATTGTCCCATTCTATCCTATGGGGCTTGTTACCATGGCAACAAAAACCTATGCATTTGTATGGGAGAGCATGTGAATAAACAATCTGTTAATACTGCTCGGACCGCAATGTGCACCCATGCATGGCATACATCGTTGGATGCGTCTCCATCGTGCCTCGATGGGCATTACTTTTTTCAGTCAAAAGTGTTACCGTGGCAACGCTAGATGCCAAAAAGCCAAAAAAAAGGCAAAAATTCAGACGCTTATTGCTCGGCCGGACTTTATCCTAGAGACATAGTTCAAACTTTCAAACACTCGGCCCGATTGGCACTAACGGAGCCTAGAACCTCATTATGCCATTTTTTTAAGTTTTTGCGATATTGACCTTTCATTTTTTTTTAAATTTCCGTTTGACTTTGGACGCTTGTTGCTAGGCAACAGATTATCGTAGAGACATCATACAAATGTTCCCTGACTCGGCACGCTGTGACCTTCAACGTATTAAAATTTCATGAAGCTGTGATTTAAGGAAAGTTTTATGTAAAATCCATGCCAAATGGCCCCATTCATTCGGATGGGTTTGTTTAAACCATGGTGGAAAAAAAACCTATCCGTTAACTTAGCCTGAACCGGAACGTGCACCCATGCATGGAATACATCGTTGGATGCGTCTCCATCGTGCCTCGATGGGCATTACTTTTCTCAGTCAAAAGCGTTACCGTGGGGACGCTAGACGGCAAAAAGCGCGCCCCATTAATAGCTATTGGGAGCACAGGAATGAATGAAATACAACCATAAACACCTCAAACTGACATAAAACCACCCCGAACACAAACACTACAGCCCCAAACCAGAGCAGCGAGAAGGCTCGAATGGGCAGTAGGGCATGCCCATATCAAAATTTCCAGAAATTTTCTAGTTATTATTCTTATTATTCCGCACTTTTATTCGTCCATTAATACGGCCCGAACCGCAACGTGCACCCATGCATGGCATACATCGTTGGATGCGTCTCCATCGTGATTCGATGGGCATTACTTTTCTCAGTAATAGGGGTTACCATGGCAACGCTAGTTGCTAAAAAGCAAAAAAAAAGGCGAAAATTCCCGCGCTTATTGCTCGGCCGAACTTTATCGTAGAGACATCGTTCAAACTTTGAAACACTCGGCCCGATAGTCTTTAAAGGACCATACAACTTCATCATTCTAGTTATTACGGTTTTTGCGATATTTAACTTTCAATTTAAAAAAAAAATCACTTTTATTTTGGACGCTTGTTTCTAGGCAACGGTTTATCGTACAGACATCATTACAACGTTGACCAACCCGGGACGCTTTGTACTGCAACATATTTTAGTCTCGTCATGCTTGCTATTACGGTTTTTGAGATATTCCACATTGTTCATTTTGATGCTAACGGAACTTCGGATGCTTGTTGCGCGGCAACGCGGTATCGCAGAGACTTGGTTCCAACGTTAAAAGACTCAGGTTGATGTGGACTACAACATACTGAGGTCTCATTACGCTGTCGTTTACAGCTTTTGAGATATTAAAGCCAAATTGTCCCATTCTATCCTATGGGGCTTGTTACCATGGCAACAAAAACCAATGCATTTGTATGGGGGACCATGTGAATAAACAATCTGTTAATGCTGCCCGAACCGGAATGTGCACCCATGCATGGCATACATCGTTGGATGCGTCTCCATCGTGCCTCGATGGGCATTACTTTTCTCAGTCAAAGGTGTTACCATGGCAACGCTAGATGCCAAAAAGCAAAAAAAAAGGCGAAAATTCGGACGCTTATTGCTCGGCCGAACTTTATCGTAGAGACATCGTTCAAACTTTCAAACACTCGGCCCGATTGGCACTAACGGATTCTACAACCTCATTATGCTAATTACTACAGTTTTCGCGATATTGACCTTTCATTTTTTTTTTAAATTTCTGTTTGAATTTGGACGCTTGTTGCTAGGCAACAGGTTATCGTAGAGACATCGTACAAATGTCCCCTGACTCGGCACGCTGTGGACTTCAACATACTCAAATTTCATGAAGCTGGGATTTAAGGAAATTTTATGTCAAAATCCAGGCCAAATGGCCCCATTCATTCGGATGGGGTTTTGTACCATGGTGAAAAAAAAAACCTATCCGTTAACGTAGCCTGAACCGGAACATGCACCCATGCACGGCATACATCGTTAGATGCGTCTCCATCTTGCCTCGATGGGCATTACTATTCTCAGTCAAAAGCGTTACCGTGGCAACGCTAGATGCCAAAAAGCGCGCCCCATTAATAACTATTGGGAGCACAGGAATGAATGAAATACAAGCGTAAAAACACCTCAAACTGACATAGAACCCCCCCGAACACAAACACTACAGCCCCAAACCAAAGCGGCGAGAGGGGACGAATGGGCGGCAGGGCATGCCCATATCAAAATTTCTAGAAATTTTCTAGTTATTATTCTTATTATTCCGCACTTTTTTTCGTCCATTAATACGGCCCGAACCGCAATGTGCACCCATGCATGGCATACATCGTTGGATGCGTCTCCATCGTGATTCGATGGGCATTACTTTTCTCAGTAATAGGGGTTACCATGGCAACGCTAGTTGCTAAAAAGCAAAAAAAAAGGCGAAAATTCCCGCGCTTATTGCTCGGCCGAACTTTATCGTAGAGACATCGTTCAAACTTTGAAACACTCGGCCCGATAGTCTTTAAAGGACCATAGAACTTCATCATTCTAGTTATTACGGTTTTTGCGATATTTAACTTTCAATTTAAAAAAAAAATCACTTTTATTTTGGACGCTTGTTGCTAGGCAACGGTTTATCGTACAGACATCATTACAACATTGACCAACCCGGGACGCTTTGTACTGCAACATATTTTAGTCTCGTCATGCTTGCTATTACGGTTTTTGAGATATTCCACATTGTTCATTTTGATGCTAACGGAACTGCGGATGCTTGTTGCGCGGCAACGCGGTATCGCAGAGACTTGGTTCCAACGTTAAAAGACTCAGGTTGATGTGGACTACAACATACTGAGGTCTCATTACGCTGTCGTTTACAGCTTTTGAGATATTAAAGCCAAATTGTCCCATTCTATCCTATGGGGCTTGTTACCATGGCAACAAAAACCAATGCATTTGTATGGGGGACCATGTGAATAAACAATCTGTTAATGCTGCCCAAACCGGAATGTGCACCCATGCATGGCATATATCGTTGGATGCGTCTCCATCGTGCCTCGATGGGCATTACTTTTCTCAGTCAAAAGTGTTACCGTGGCAACGCTAGATGCCATAAAGCAAAAAAAAAGGCAAAAATTCAGACGCTTATTGCTCGGTCGAACTTTATCGTAGAGACATCGTTCAAACTTTCAAACACTCGGCCCGATTGGCACTAACGGGCCGTACAAGCTCATTATGCCAATTATTAAAATTTTTGCGATATTGACCTTTCATTTTTTTTTTAAATTTCCATTTGACTTTGGACGCTTGTTGCTAGGCGACAGATTATCGTAGAGACATCGTACAAATGTTCCCCGACTCGGCACGCTGTGGCCGTCAACATATTCAAATTTCATGAAGCTGGGATTTAAGGAAATTTTATGTCAAAATCCATGCCAAATGGCCCCATTCATTCGGATGGGATTTTTTTACCACGGTGAAACAAAAACCTATCCATTAATGTAGCCTGAACCGCAACGTGCACCCATGCATGGCATACATCGTTAGATGCGTCTCCATGTTGCCTCGATGGGCATTACTTTTTTCAGTCAAAAGTGTCACCGTGGGGGGCGCTAGACGCCAAAAAGCGCACACCTTTAATAACTATTGGGAGCACAGGAATGAATGCAATACAACTGTAAACACCTCAAACTGACATAGAACCACCCCGAACACAACCACTACAGCCCTAAACCAAAGCAGCTGGAGGGGTCGAATGGGCCGTAGGGCATGCCCATGTCAAAATTTCGTGAAATTTTCTAGTTATTATTATTCTTATTATTCCGCACTTTTTTTCGTCCGTTAATACGGCCCGAACCGCAACGTGCACCCATGCATGGCATACATCGTTGGATGCGT
The DNA here is from genome assembly GCF_033807715.1 of Cololabis saira. Classification (NCBI taxonomy): domain Eukaryota; kingdom Metazoa; phylum Chordata; class Actinopteri; order Beloniformes; family Belonidae; genus Cololabis; species Cololabis saira. Next base: position 26,424,265 of record NC_084605.1, on the reverse strand, counting down.
CTCCATCGTGATTCGATGGGTATTACTTTTCTCAGTAATAGGGGTTACCGTGGCAACGCTAGTTGCTAAAAAGCAAAAAAAAAGGCGAAAATTCCCGCGCTTATTGCTCGGCCGAACTTTATCGTAGAGACATCGTTCAAACTTTGAAACACTCGGCCCGATAGTCTTTAAAGGACCATACAACTTCATCATTCTAGTTATTACGGTTTTTGCGATATTTAACTTTCAATTTAAAAAAAAAATCACTTTTATTTTGGACGCTTGTTGCTAGGCAACGGTTTATCGTACAGACATCATTACAACATTGACCAACCCGGGACGCTTTGTACTGCAACATATTTTAGTCTCGTCATGCTTGCTATTACGGTTTTTGAGATATTTTATTATTATTATTCTTATTCCGCACTTTTTTTCGTCCGTTAATGCGGCCCGAACCGCAACGTGCACCCATGCATGGCATACATCGTTGGATGCGTCTCCATCATGCCTCGATGGGCATTACTTTTCTCCGTAATAGGGGTTACCGTGGCAACGCTAGTTGCCAAAAAGCAAAAAAAAAGGCAAAAATTCCCGCGCTTATTGCTCGGCCGAACTTTATCGTAGAGACATCGTTCAAACTTTCAAACACTCGGCCCGATAGTCACTAAAGGACCATCAAACTTCATCATTCTACTTATTACGGTTTTTGCGATATTTAACTTTCAATTTAAAAAAAAAATCAATTTTATTTTGGACGCTTGTTGCTAGGCAACGGTTTATCGTACAGACATCATTACAACATTGACAAACCCGGGACGCTTTGTACTGCAACATATTTTAGTCTCGTCATGCTTGCTATTACGGTTTTTGAGATATTCCACATTGTTCATTTTGATGCTAACGGAACTTCGGATGCTTATTGCGCGGCAACGCAGTATCGCAGAGACTTTGTTCCAACGTTAAAAGACTCAGGGTGATGTGGACTACAACATACTGAGGTCTCATTACGCTCTCGTTTACAGCTTTTGAGATATTAAAGCCAAATTGTCCCATTCTATCCTATGGGGCTTTTTTTTTTTAATTTCTGTTTGAATTTGGACGCTTGTTGCTAGGCAACAGGTTATCGTAGAGACATCGTACAAATGTCCCCTGACTCGGCACGCTGTGGACTTCAACATACTCAAATTTCATGAAGCTGGGATTTAAGGAAATTTTATGTCAAAATCCAGGCCAAATGGCCCCATTCATTCGGATGGGGTTTTGTACCATGGTGAAAAAAAAAACCTATCCGTTAACGTAGCCTGAACCGGAACATGCACCCATGCACGGCATACATCGTTAGATGCGTCTCCATCTTGCCTCGATGGGCATTACTATTCTCAGTCAAAAGCGTTACCGTGGCAACGCTAGATGCCAAAAAGCGCGCCCCATTAATAACTATTGGGAGCACAGGAATGAATGAAATACAAGCGTAAAAACACCTCAAACTGACATAGAACCCCCCCGAACACAAACACTACAGCCCCAAACCAAAGCGGCGAGAGGGGACGAATGGGCGGCAGGGCATGCCCATATCAAAATTTCTAGAAATTAGAAGGAGCTTGTTACCATGGCAACAAAAACCTATGCATTTGTATGGGAGAGCATGTGAATAAACAATCTGTTAATACTGCTCGGACCGCAATGTGCACCCATGCATGGCATACATCGTTGGATGCGTCTCCATCGTGCCTCGATGGGCATTACTTTTTTCAGTCAAAAGTGTTACCGTGGCAACGCTAGATGCCAAAAAGCCAAAAAAAAGGCAAAAATTCAGACGCTTATTGCTCGGCCGGACTTTATCCTAGAGACATAGTTCAAACTTTCAAACACTCGGCCCGATTGGCACTAACGGAGCCTAGAACCTCATTATGCCATTTTTTTAAGTTTTTGCGATATTGACCTTTCATTTTTTTTTAAATTTCCGTTTGACTTTGGACGCTTGTTGCTAGGCAACAGATTATCGTAGAGACATCATACAAATGTTCCCTGACTCGGCACGCTGTGACCTTCAACGTATTAAAATTTCATGAAGCTGTGATTTAAGGAAAGTTTTATGTAAAATCCATGCCAAATGGCCCCATTCATTCGGATGGGTTTGTTTAAACCATGGTGGAAAAAAAACCTATCCGTTAACTTAGCCTGAACCGGAACGTGCACCCATGCATGGAATACATCGTTGGATGCGTCTCCATCGTGCCTCGATGGGCATTACTTTTCTCAGTCAAAAGCGTTACCGTGGGGACGCTAGACGGCAAAAAGCGCGCCCCATTAATAGCTATTGGGAGCACAGGAATGAATGAAATACAACCATAAACACCTCAAACTGACATAAAACCACCCCGAACACAAACACTACAGCCCCAAACCAGAGCAGCGAGAAGGCTCGAATGGGCAGTAGGGCATGCCCATATCAAAATTTCCAGAAATTTTCTAGTTATTATTCTTATTATTCCGCACTTTTATTCGTCCATTAATACGGCCCGAACCGCAACGTGCACCCATGCATGGCATACATCGTTGGATGCGTCTCCATCGTGATTCGATGGGCATTACTTTTCTCAGTAATAGGGGTTACCATGGCAACGCTAGTTGCTAAAAAGCAAAAAAAAAGGCGAAAATTCCTGCGCTTATTGCTCGGCCGAACTTTATCGTAGAGACATCGTTCAAACTTTGAAACACTCGGCCCGATAGTCTTTAAAGGACCATACAACTTCATCATTCTAGTTATTACGGTTTTTGCGATATTTAACTTTCAATTTAAAAAAAAAATCACTTTTATTTTGGACGCTTGTTTCTAGGCAACGGTTTATCGTACAGACATCATTACAACGTTGACCAACCCGGGACGCTTTGTACTGCAACATATTTTAGTCTCGTCATGCTTGCTATTACGGTTTTTGAGATATTCCACATTGTTCATTTTGATGCTAACGGAACTTCGGATGCTTGTTGCGCGGCAACGCGGTATCGCAGAGACTTGGTTCCAACGTTAAAAGACTCAGGTTGATGTGGACTACAACATACTGAGGTCTCATTACGCTGTCGTTTACAGCTTTTGAGATATTAAAGCCAAATTGTCCCATTCTATCCTATGGGGCTTGTTACCATGGCAACAAAAACCAATGCATTTGTATGGGGGACCATGTGAATAAACAATCTGTTAATGCTGCCCAAACCGGAATGTGCACCCATGCATGGCATATATCGTTGGATGCGTCTCCATCGTGCCTCGATGGGCATTACTTTTCTCAGTAATAGGGGTTACCATGGCAACGCTAGTTGCCAAAAAGCAAAAAAAAAGGCGAAAATTCCCGCGCTTATTGCTCGGCCGAACTTTATCGTAGAGACATCGTTCAAACTTTGAAACACTCGGCCCGATAGTCTTTAAAGGACCATACAACTTCATCATTCTAGTTATTACGGTTTTTGCGATATTTAACTTTCAATTTAAAAAAAAAATCACTTTTATTTTGGACGCTTGTTTCTAGGCAACGGTTTATCGTACAGACATCATTACAACGTTGACCAACCCGGGACGCTTTGTACTGCAACATATTTTAGTCTCGTCATGCTTGCTATTACGGTTTTTGAGATATTCCACATTGTTCATTTTGATGCTAACGGAACTTCGGATGCTTGTTGCGCGGCAACGCGGTATCGCAGAGACTTGGTTCCAACGTTAAAAGACTCAGGTTGATGTGGACTACAACATACTGAGGTCTCATTACGCTGTCGTTTACAGCTTTTGAGATATTAAAGCCAAATTGTCCCATTCTATCCTATGGGGCTTGTTACCATGGCAACAAAAACCAATGCATTTGTATGGGGGACCATGTGAATAAACAATCTGTTAATGCTGCCCGAACCGGAATGTGCACCCATGCATGGCATATATCGTTGGATGCGTCTCCATCGTGCCTCGATGGGCATTACTTTTCTCAGTCAAAAGTGTTACCGTGGCAACGCTAGATGCCATAAAGCAAAAAAAAAGGCAAAAATTCAGACGCTTATTGCTCGGTCGAACTTTATCGTAGAGACATCGTTCAAACTTTCAAACACTCGGCCCGATTGGCACTAACGGGCCGTACAAGCTCATTATGCCAATTATTAAAATTTTTGCGATATTGACCTTTCATTTTTTTTTTAAATTTCCATTTGACTTTGGACGCTTGTTGCTAGGCGACAGATTATCGTAGAGACATCGTACAAATGTTCCCCGACTCGGCACGCTGTGGCCGTCAACATATTCAAATTTCATGAAGCTGGGATTTAAGGAAATTTTATGTCAAAATCCATGCCAAATGGCCCCATTCATTCGGATGGGATTTTTTTACCACGGTGAAACAAAAACCTATCCATTAATGTAGCCTGAACCGCAACGTGCACCCATGCATGGCATACATCGTTAGATGCGTCTCCATGTTGCCTCGATGGGCGTTACTTTTTTCAGTCAAAAGTGTCACCGTGGGGGGCGCTAGACGCCAAAAAGCGCACACCTTTAATAACTATTGGGAGCACAGGAATGAATGCAATACAACTGTAAACACCTCAAACTGACATAGAACCACCCCGAACACAACCACTACAGCCCTAAACCAAAGCAGCTGGAGGGGTCGAATGGGCCGTAGGGCATGCCCATGTCAAAATTTCGTGAAATTTTCTAGTTATTATTCTTATTATTCCGCACTTTTTTTCGTCCGTTAATACGGCCCGAACCGCAACGTGCACCCATGCATGGCATACATCATTGGATGCGTCTCCATCGTGATTCGATGGGTATTACTTTTCTCAGTAATAGGGGTTACCGTGGCAACGCTAGTTGCCAAAAAGCAAAAAAAAAGGCGAAAATTCCCGCGCTTATTGCTCGGCCGAACTTTATCGTAGAGACATCGTTCAAACTTTGAAACACTCGGCCCGATAGTCTTTAAAGGACCATACAACTTCATCATGCTAGTTATTACGGTTTTTGCGATATTTAACTTTCAATTTAAAAAAAAAATCACTTTTATTTTGGACGCTTGTTGCTAGGCAACGGTTTATCGTACAGACATCATTACAACATTGACCAACCCGGGACGCTTTGTACTGCAACATATTTTAGTCTCGTCATGCTAGCTATTACGGTTTTTGAGATATTTCACTCTTCTCATTTTGATGCTAACGGAACTTCGGATGCTTGTTGCGCGGCAACGCAGTATCGTAGAGACTTGGTTCCAACGTTAAAAGACTCAGCTTGATGTGGACTACACCATACTCAGGTCTCATTACGCTGTCGTTTACAGCTTTGGAGATATTAAAGCTAAATTGTCCCATTCTATCCTATGGGGCTTGTTACCATGGCAACAAAAACCTAATGCTGCTCGGACCGCAATGTGCACCCATGCATGGCATATATCGTTGGATGCGTCTCCATCGTGCCTCAATGGACATTACTTTTCTCAGTCAAAAGTGTTACCGTGGCAACGCTAGATGCCAAAAAGCAAAAAAAAAGGCGAAAATTCAGACGCTTATTGCTCGGCCGGACTTTATCGTAGAGACATCGTTCAAACTTTCAAACACTCGGCCTGATTAGCACTAACGGACCCTAGAACCTCATTATGCCAACTTTTAAAGTTTTTGCGATATTGACCTTTCTTTTTTTTTTTAATTTCCGTTTGACTTTGGATGCTTGTTGCTAGGCAACAGATTATCGTAGAGACATGATACAAATGTTGCCCGACTCGGCAAGCTGTGATCTTCAACATATTCCAATTTCATGAAGCTGTGATTTAAGGAAGCTTTAATGTAAAATCCATGCCAAATGGCCCCATTCATTCGGATGGGTTTTTTTTTACCATGGTGGAAAAAAACCCTATCCGTTAACGTAGTCTGAACCGGAACGTGCACTCATGCACGGCATACACCGTTAGATGCTTCTCCATCGTGCCTCGATGGACATTACTTTTCTCAGTCAAAAGCGTTACAGTGGGGACGCTAGACGGCAAAAAGCGCGCCCCATTAATAGCTATTGGGAGCACAGGAATGAATGCAATACAACCGTAAACACCTCAAACTGACATAGAACCGCCCCGAACACAAACACTACAGCCCTAAACCAAAGCGGCGAGAGGGGACGAATGGGCAGTAGGGCATGCCCATATCAAAATTTCCAGAAATTTTCTAGTTATTATTATTATCATCTCTGTCCATATGAACACTCAAAGCCAGATCAGTGTTGTCGAGTATTGACCCCTGCCTCCTGCAAACCCCACGTTTATGAAAAGGTTTTAGGGCATTTGCTGGTTGACAGCAATGGGAAAGAGAAAATCGGTTTTGGGGACATTCTGAGGACAAAGTGGAAAAGAAGGGGAAAGAAATTTGCAGTAAAGGAGAGCAGTGACAGGTGTACAGGAGCGTGCTGTAATGAGGACGCAATGATGAAGAGGTGGAGTTAAATAAAGAGGAAAGCATGGGTTGCAAAGTCAGCATTATGGAGTCAGGTGCATCGAGTGTTGTCGGGCGCAGAACAGCGTTGGTGGAAAAGGGAAGTTTGTTAGTGTGTGTTTTTTTCACTATCCACTTTATTCAAATATCCTGGATGGTATTGGTTCACATAATATACAACTAATGGTGTTGGCCCTGAGTCAGGCCTTTGAGCCAATATATATCTCTTTTGTTTTGACTCAATGACGACAGCCTTATTAGCATTATAAAGCACTATTCCAGCTCAGCTGTCATAACTGTTTAAATTTACTGCATTGCATTTAGAAACACAAACATGTCTATGCTCGGAGGGGGCAGGCATACTACTTAGATTTCAGCCTTTTCAAGCCTGGGTGTTTGTATATTTCTTAGGTTTCAACTTGAGGCTCTTGCAACAGACTTTCTGCTTTAGAAGCCTGTCTCCATTAAACCCATAAAATGCTCTAATATAAATATTTTCTTTAGACGGTATTTTTAAAAGTCACCAAAAAAACGCAGATAGAGCAAAAGATTGTTTAACAAAAAGGCAGGCCATTAGATGAAGATGTGTTTTGCTCAGATTATGGTTAGAGTAATTAATTAAAATGTTTAAACAAAAGTGAACACATGGGCATCCCACAAACATGGAAAGGAGTCAAACTTTTAGCCAGGGTTTGGAAAAATTAACACATTCCAGGGACCGTAGATAGTCACATTGAGTATTTGCAGAAACTTGAAGTTAAATTTGAAATTAAAATAAATTAAACTGGTGCAAATTCAACTTTTTTGATCTGGGCTGCTCAGGGACACTTTGGCTGACACCAAGTCACCCTCAAGTTCTATTTTTCTTGAAGGTTTTGCATTTTAAAATGTCATAAAACAGAGCAAAAGCAGCTGCTGGAACTAAAAAGAGGCTAGAAATGCATTAATACTTCAAAGGAGTCAAGTTATTATTTTACCTACTGAAAATCATTAATAAGAGTAGGATTTAGTAAAATTTCGTGACAAAGTTGAAGGCATCCAACCACATAAATAAACCCATGTGGGCAGTTCACAGGGTGGAGGCATGGGGCGGTCCCATACTGTATGGGGCCCTTTTTCAGCCCTTTTATATCTGCGATGAGCCCCACTCACACATTATGGCTGGTGTTAGACAAACAATAGTTCCATGAAATTGTCAAGTAAATTTGAAGCAAACGTCAAAAATGATCTACCTAATGAATGCACTTGAACGACATTTCCAATAACAATTTTGAGGCAAATAAATGAAGGTGTTAAACGTTGTTGAGGTGGTTGTGTCATACAGTGGTGGTCGCTAACCTGCAACAAATCAGTCACCTCTAACTTCAAATTATGCACAAAACTGTTGTTATAAACTGTTTATTACAGGTCTGCATAATAATGCTTGTACTTTCACCTTAAACGGCTAGATAACTCTCTTTTCTTTTAATAGAAAGATAATTTGTGTAGGGAGGGGGAAAAGAGAAACTTAGGTTGAAATACCAAACTCTGTACGATCTGCATGGTCTGTATCTACTTTTAAGAGCAAGCTAAAGACCCAGCTCTTTAAGGAGCACTTCTGGTTCTAGTTAACTTCTCTGCTCATCAGAATTAGTTAGAAGATCCAGCTCTTTGCAGTACTGAGTAAGCTGCATGCACTTATGACAAGATGATCGCATGATGGTGTCTTTTTAGACGTAGCTTTGTTGTATAAAGGGACTGTTGGGTTGGGCAAATAAAAAATATTCTAGCTCTAGCATGGCAGCACCTGTGTCCAACTGGGCTCACAGCAGTCTGACCAGCACTGATCCAGCTGAACCCTCCTATGTGATTTTGTGCTGGTGTTGTTCTCTCAGATGTAAGTCGCTTTGGATAAAAGCGTCTGCTAAATTACAATAGTAGTAGTAGTAGTAGTAGGTCATTTGCTTTGTTTGTGTAATATAAGGTTGGGAAAACGTGGAGGCACCAACGGGCATATTTTCAGTGGACCTGAAATAGTTTTAAGTGTAACAATAACCAGTTTTGAAATAGAAAACACCACCATATCCAGTTTTTGGTTCATGTAAAACCTTCTCACAATCATAAGCACCATGGAGCATCAAGGAGCTGGAGAGTGCAATTATTTTTGAAGTGTATTTTCACACTTTCTAAAAATTTACTAATAAATTCAGAACTAAGCTTGAGTGTTACCACTGTTCTCATTGTGTAGGTTCATCCAAATATTTAGAGGGACAGCATTTCTATGTCCAGATCTATGTCTATGTTTTCTATGTTTAATTTGCATCTGAAACACAGAAACTGAAGAATTAATGAGGCTGAATTTTTGACAATTACACAGATACAACTGCCAATGTAAACATGGTCCCTGGTAATAGTCATCTTACTGAGGTGGCATTTAAGCATCTTTGCTAAATGAGCAATTATTCCTAAAAATAAGCAATCAGAGTAAAAATGAGCAAACAAATTTACCACACATGACTGTTGCTTGATGGTAATGGGGAAGGTTGCTGAGGGTCACTGCTATATCTGGACCTGAGCAGTGAACCCATGCTGGGGGAGCCTGGCAGTCAAAAAAGCCACACTCCAAAATAAACACACGGCTGTACTGAAATGATTCAAACAGGAACACTAATCCATCCCAGCCAGCCTTCATTAAAGTGGTCCACCCAAGCTCTAATTATAGGATTAGAGGGCAGCCAGCGGGACACAGCAAGGGCCTCTGGTTGGATGCAGCAGCCCCAAAACACACTGATCATTGTACCAAGTGACCCAGGTATCCACCCACAAGCACGCGCACAGACACACACACACACACACGCACACACACACACACACACACACACACACACACACACACACACACACACACACACACACACACACACACACACACACACACACACACACACACACACACACACACACACACACTCTTGCCCGAACCCTAAACACTCATTTACACAGTGCTTGTTTTTGTCTCCCCCCTTCAGGAGGCAGTACACACTTCTCGGTCTGAACTCATGCAAACCGAACACGGCACACACCTGGGTAAGTATAGTGCTGACCGTGCGCCTCCCAACACACATAAAAATAACTCTTATGTGGAATGGTGAGGAGAGTCAATCTCACTGTCTGATAGTAGAGGGAGCGTAGGGTCAGGAGAACTTTTCTCAATAACATCTTATTATAACCACAGACAGTCTGGGCTTTTAAGATCTTTTAAGTGATGACCCTGGAAAGGCTGGATCACCACTTAAGGAAGGAAAGTGCATCCTTTACTCACTCCCATACTTGTTTTTTAGTTAAGTCAGCTGGAGGAGCTCCATCCCTTCTTGTTTTGCAGGCCATTTATTCATCCATCAAGGATTAAATATGTTTGTGATTACAGGCTGAGATTGATGGGGGTCTCACCTCCTGAATTAAGAACTGCGTGGCCTCTGAAGAGGAAGTTCAAACACTGATCAATATATTCTATCGTACTTGAATCATTACTATGAAAATATACTTCCTTAATTTAACTCCTCTAAACTGTTCAAATACTTGCAATAGTCTCTTACAATGTTACACCTAGTTAGGGCCCGAGCACTTGCAGTGCGAAGGCCCTATTGTATTTGCAGGAATTATTAGGGCCCGAGCACCTTCAGTGCGAAGGCCCTATTGTATTTGCAGGAATATTTATTATTAGGGCCCGAGCACCAACTTTTGAATGGTTTGACATAGAGAGTCGTGGGTGGTGTCATCAGATTCTGTATGGAGTCCTTGACCTTCATTGGCCTGGATTAGCCCCACCCCTTCTTCTGATTGGTTGTCCCTTTTTTCTGCTATAACTTTTGAATGGTTTGACATAGGAAGTCGTGGGTGGTGTCATTTCTGATATGCTTATGGGGGGTGGTGGCCGTGAGTGCGAGGGCCTGTTCATCGCTGCTTGCAGCTTTAATTTATTTTAAAGCTTGTCAGTTGCCCCAAGAGCTAATGTTAATTACCATTTTTGCCATTCTTGGTCGTTAAAATAAGTGTACACTCCTTACGGTCTAATAACAGACCTAGGGTTGTTCCTCTTTATTACTTTTGAAAAGCAGCTTAAGGAGCCTTTGTGTATACCTATGTGGAAATTTGACTTGCCTACAGCAAATGTGACTGTTGTACAGGTGTATCATAACAAGTTTAGCAAGTTGTTACATATTGTCCCACCAGCAGGTTTCATCACCTCATATGCAATTTTAAAAATTTGGTTTGACGGGCTTCCGGCTTAGCTGTACATGGGGTGAGACGTGATTAGCGGAGCTCCTGCAGAGTTAATTTTAATTCAACATTTATAGGCACTTTTTGCATCACTCCCACGGCTTTGGTTTTAACTAAATTATTTTCAACGCGGTTACTTCGACAACTTACCACGGAAATGCCTCCAAAGTCCTTCAAAGCGGGGAATAACCCTCCAGCTAACCCGCGGCCTGCTGCTCATGCCGTCTCCTCGCCCCGCGGTGATTCCCCTCCTCCGGAGAGCACCTGCGCTGCGCAGGTTCCAGCTGCGGAGTTCAGCCGGCTTAAAACCGAACTCCTCTCCGCTCTCCGCAATGATGTTGCAGCTATATTTCGGTCAGAGCTTCAGGCAGCACTTACCGATAATTTAACGTCCATTAAGTCCGAGCTGCTTTCTCTTAAAGCCGATCTTTCTGGCAGTATTTCCTCCATGAAGGCGGACGTCGCGGGTCTCGCGACCACGGTCGCTGAGATGGAGCTGTCGCTCACAAGCTGCTCAGACGACATCGTTGCTCTCCAGAAAAAAGTGGATCACTTGTCGAAAGAATATGTGAGGCTGGAGGACAGATGCGAGGATTTGGAGTCAAGGTCTCGTCGGCAGAACGTACGGATTATTGGCGTCCCGGAGGAGGATCCTGACTCTTCATCTGCAGCCGGGGTTTCCAGGCTATTGGCGGAAGCCTTCTCCCTCGACGCTGAGCCGGTGGTGGACAGAGCCCACCGCACCCTCATGCCGAGACCGAAGCCCGGGGAGCGGCCCCGCGCAATAGTGGCCAGGCTGCATTATTACACCGACTGCGCTGACATCCTGAGAAAGGCGAGAGAGCGGCAGCAGATCAAAGTCCGGGGTATGAGCATCTCCGTGTTCCCGGATCACACAGCCAAGACAGCGTGGGCGCGCGCTGCCTTTAATGACGTGCGCCGTCAGCTGCGGGAGATTGAAGGAGTCCGGTATGGATTGCTGTATCCCGCCCGGCTGCGTGTAAGCCATGATGGCCAGCAACGTGACTTCACGTCGCCAGATGAAGCCCTGGCATTCATCAGGAAAATAAAAAAAGTGACTACCAGCTAGTTTTCTGGGACGACTTATCCAGCTTGATGTCCGTGCGGGACTCTGGCCCGGGGTGAGTGACTGAGTCAATTCAGAAAATGGGACTTTATGTCGTAATTTTTTATTTTTTATTTTTTATTTATTTATTTATTTTTTTTTCTTTTCTCTTCTAACTATCAATGGGAACAACACTGTTTTAAATTGATGGCCTAATCATTTCTCTGGTATGATGCCTTGATAAGAAAATATGCACGCACCCCTGTCTTTGCTTAAATTGTGTGCATGTGTGTGCGTGTCTGTGTGGGTGTGTGAGTGCATATATGTATATATTATTGTTCTATAGGCCAAAGATCTCCCTAATTTACGTTTGTTGTTACCCTGACAAGACAGCGATCGTCAGAATGGCTTAGATTGATGGTTTCATATGCCTCATATTTTATTTTTTTTTTTTTTTAAGAGTTTAACTCTGCAGGAGCTAATTTTGTTTTTGTTTTTGTATTTAGCTTTATAGTCGAAAGCATCTCTTTTCGAGAATGGCTTCCTTTGAAGCCAGCACGGCTGTTTCCATCGTTTGGGGATGGGATCATCTAATGTGCGCTGAGTGGGTGGGCGGGGGTTATGGGATGTTGGCTTTTTGTCTCTGTAGGTATGTATATACTCCTGAGTTTTGTTTGTTTTGGTTTTCCCTTTTACCTCTTTTCCTTATATCTCCTCTGGTGGTGGGTGAGTCGGTCTTATTTTCTCTCAGAGAATGCCTATGAACGATCGTAATCTGCGCAAGCCTGATACTGGATCAAACATTACATTCACTAGCTGGAATGTGAAAGGTGTGAATAATCCAATTAAGCGATCAAAGATTTTTTCACATTTGAAACGCTTGGACACTGACATAGCTTTCCTTCAGGAAACTCATTTGCGAAATAAAGATCATTTCAGACTCAAACGAGCTTGGGTGGGTGATATTTTTCATTCAAATTTTGATTCTAGGTCTAGAGGAGTAGCAATTTTGATCAACAAAAGAGTCAATTTCTCCGTCTCCAGGACAATATCCGATAAGAATGGTAGATATCTTATTGTTGCGGGCACTCTATACTGTAACCCTGTATTGTTGGTGAATATATATGCCCCTAATTTTGATGACCCCAATTTTACGGATAGGCTGTTTGGCAACCTCCCTTTCTTAAATACGCATATTACAATACTGGGCGGTGATCTGAATTGTGTTATTAATCCTTCTTTGGACCGTTCGAATCCTCGTACTTTGACTCAATCCTCTATGTCAAAATCTATTACCGATTTTACAGTCAAGAACGGGCTTGTTGATCCGTGGAGGGTCTCACATCCTGGAGATAAGGAATTCTCTTTTTTTTCACAAGTACATCAGTCATATTCACGTATTGACTATTTTTTTGTTGATGGCTCTCTTCTCCCCAAAGTTACTTCTGTCGTATACCACCCAATTGTTATTTCGGATCACGCCCCTCTAACTTTGAATATAACATGGTCTGAGCGCCCCCGTTTTTCTTCTCCCTGGAGGTTTAATCCATTGCTTTTATCCGACGATGCATTTAATGTCTCTATATCTGCTTCAATAGATGATTTCATTGCATTAAACAAAACAGATTCTACCAGTTTTTCGCTAGTATGGGAATCACTCAAAGCATATTTGCGAGGACAGATTATTTCTTATTCAGCATACGCCAGTAAAATCCGCAGGGCTAAATTACAGGAGCTCACATCTAAAATTCAGGACACAGACAGACTAAACTCAGTTAACCCGAGTCCGAGTTTACTGAAACAACGGCTTGATTTGCAGTCAAAATTCGATCTTATAGCGACAGCTGATTCTGAACGGCTCCTATTACGCGCTCATGCCAACTATTATGAACACGGCGATAAACCAAGCAGGTTATTGGCTCACCAATTAAAAAGGCAAGCAACGTCGAGACTGATTCCCAGCATTAGAGATTCTAATGGCACACTTACCACCGATCCAATCGCCATCAACACAATTTTTAAATCATACTACTCCTCTCTCTATGAGTCAGAATCTCCACTTGACACAGCAGAAATGACCTCCTTTCTTGATAATATCACTGTCCCTACTATTAATTTGGATGTGGCTAATGGCCTCGATGCTCCTTTCAGCTTGCAAGAAATTGCCGCCGCCATTGAAGCTACGCAAAGCAACAAGGCCCCTGGTCCCGATGGGTTCGGAGCTGAGTTTTTCAAAAAATTCAAAGACAAATTAGCCCCCCTTTTACTTTCAATGTACAATGAGTCCCTTGATCATGGCTCATTGCCTCCCTCTTTAATGCAGGCGTCTATTGCCCTCCTTTTGAAGAAGGACAAGGACCCTGAATCATGCACTTCTTATAGGCCCTTGTCCTTACTGAATGTAGATGTCAAAATTTTAGCCAAAGCACTAGCAATTCGTCTTGATAAGATCCTTCCTAGCATCATATCTGAGGAGCAGAATGGTTTCATCAAGGGACGCCAGCTCTTCTATAATGTTCGTACACTTCTTAATGTGATTCTCTCTAAAGATTCTTCTCCACTCCCTGAAGTTGTTATCGCAATTGATGCTGAGAAAGCTTTTGATCATGTCGAATTTAACTATCTTTTTGCAACACTTCATAAATTCGGATTTGGACACAGGTTTATATCGTGGATTAGACTTCTTTACACTTCCCCTCAGGCCAGCATTCACACCAATGACAACTACTCCACTTATTTTACATTATCACGTGGCACGAGACAGGGCTGCCCTCTCTCCCCTTTGCTATTCGCTCTATCCATCGAACCACTTTCAATTGCTTTAAGAACTCTTCCTCTATTTCGCGGAGTCTCTAGGTCCAATGTGGAACTTAAATTGTCACTTTATGCAGACGACCTCCTTTTATATGTATCTGACCCTTTAACCAGCATCGCACCAATATTATCTCTGTTGAAGAATTATGGATCCTTCTCCGGCTATAAGGTCAATCTTCACAAGTGTGAATGCTTCCCCATAAACTCCTCTGCTTTACAACTCAAACAATCTGATATCCCCTTTAAACTCAGCCCGTCGGGTTTTAGATACTTAGGGATTAATGTGACCCGCACCCTGCCCTCTCTTTTCACCGCTAATTTTTCCTCACTGGTAACTCGAGTGAAGGCGGACTTACAGAGGTGGAACTCCCTACCACTGTCGCTGATAGGAAGAATTAACACAGTGAAAATGACTGTATTGCCTAAATTTCTTTTTTTGTTCCAATGCACTCCTTTATTTCTACCAAAATCTTTTTTTAAATCACTTGACCAAATTGTTTCCAACTTTTTATGGGCCGGTAAGACACCCAGAGTGAGGTATTCGCTTCTCCAAAAATTTAAATTTAATGGGGGTCTAGCACTACCAAACTTTATGCTTTACTATTGGTCAGCGCATATTCACAAACTAATTTATTGGCTTCAGTCTCCTGAGTTATTATGGTGCAGATTGGAGGCTCAGTCACTCTCTTCATCCTCTGTAACGGCCCTACTCTCCTCCTCTTTACCATTGAATCCCTCTAAGTTTACAAATAGCCCTGTGGTGCTTTCCTCCCTTAAGATTTGGTCACAGTTTAGGCGCCACTTTAAATTTGCTTCTCCATCCATCTATACACCTGTTACTAAGAATCATCTGTTCCCTCCATCACTAATAGACACCACTTTTATGATTTGGTACAACCGGGGCATTAAGCACTTCAGGGATCTATATAAGGATGGTATCTTTTCCACATTTTCAGATCTGAGGTCAAAGTTCAATTTGCCTGCCTCCCATTTGTTTCGCTACTTCCAGCTTCGACACTGCGCCTCTGCTCTGTTTCCATGCTTCCCTTCCCTTCCTGCTAACCAACCGTGGGATGATCTTCTAACAATGAAACTCAGTCAAAAATCTCTGATATCTAAGATATATGCACTGTGTATGACATTTGATGATCATTCTGTAGATAAAGCTCGGGAGGGTTGGGGACGAGAGTTGGGCCTTGACTTCACAGGGGAGCTGTGGGATAAAGCTATCCGTAGCATACGATCTAGCACGCCTTGCGCTAGATTTGAACTTATTCAATTTAAGGTGCTGCATAGAGCCCACCTATCAAAATCCCGATTATCGGAAATATATCCGAATGTTGCAGACCTATGCGACAGATGCCAGGGTTCTCCATGCAATTTAAGTCATATGTTTTTCTCCTGTCCTAGGTTACAGAAATTTTGGAGTGATTATTCTGTGATCATGTCTAAAGTTCTAGGTAAAAAAGTTGTTATGGCCCCTCTCTTAGCAATATTCGGACTCACTGTTGACTCCTCACATATCAGCCCCACACAGTCAGAAGTATTGGCTTTCACATCCCTTTTAGCAAGACGTCGTATCTTACTTCTATGGAAATCCCCCAAGTCCCTGTCTATTTCTATTTGGCTTAGTGATGTTATGTTTTTTCTTAAATTGGAGAAGGTGAGATACTCTTTAAAAGGCAACGCAGCTAAATTCGTTCGCAAATGGCAATCTTTCATAGACCACTTTACCGCGTTGAAGACTCTACCCACCGACTGACCCCCCCCTCCCTTAATTTTCTTTTCATCTCCTTAATTTGTTTTTTTTATGTTTTATTTATTTCCAGTTAATGGGATATCACTTATGGGCATCTACATTCACCACTGCATTTGTTTTTTGTATGCATTTTTGCTCATACATTACTTTCCTCCTTTGATCATTTGTTGCTCATCTGTTTATTTATTATTTACCGCTACAGAGACTCTGTTCCTTAGTTAGGTTTTGTGTGTTTTAAAAAAAAAAAAAAAAAAAAAGGAGACAATGTATAATGCGTGTGTTTGACTACAGATTTCCATGTTTTCATTGTATGTTGTTTCCTATAAAAAGATCAATAAAAAAAAAAAAAAAAAAAAATTTGGTTTGACATAAAGGGTCATGGGTGTTGCCAGCGGACTTAGTTTTGAGTCCTTGACTTTTATTGGTGAAAATTGCACGCGCGAGGGCCCGTTCATCGCTGCTTGCAGCTTTAATTAGGGCCCGAGCACTTACAGTGCGAAGGCCCTACTGTATCTGTAGGAATTCTTCGTATTATTATTATTTTTCTGACGAAAGGAGGGCCTTTTTGCCCCCCCTAAACGTGCCCAAAAGGTCACCAAATTTTGCATGCAAGTCAGGCCTGGCGAAAAATTTGATAATTAATGGTTTGCATTAATGGGCGTGGCAAAATGGCTCAACAGTGCCCCCTTGAAAACTTTGTGCCTCAAGCCCCACGATACGGTTTGACGTACATGCACGAAAATCGCTACACACCTGTATCAGTACACAACTTATAGAAAAGTCTCTTGGCGTCATGGCCGAAACCGAACAGGATGTCGGCCATTTTGAATTAGTCGTGTCATTTTGGCGAAATTTATGCCATTCCTTCGGCAGTTAATACGGCCCGAACCGTAACGTGCACCCAGGTGTGTTATACATCAAAATGTGCGTCTCCATCCTCCGACACCACGCATTACATTTCTCTTTCAAAAGCGTTACCATGGCGACGCTAGACGCCAAAAAGCGCGCCCACCCCTTATCTGATTGGATCAGACAGAAAAAACTTTGCGCCTCAAGCCCCATAATACGGTTTGACGTACATGAACGAAAATCGGTACACACCTGTATCATGTCGCAACTTAAAGAAAAGTCTCTTGGCGCCATGGCCGAAACTGAACAGGAAGTCGGCCATTTTGAACATTCTGAATTAATCGTCTAATTTTGGAGCAATATATGCCATTCCTTCGAGAATTAATTCAGCCCGAACCGTAACATGCCCCCAAGTGTGTTATACGTCAAAATGTGCGTCTCCATCCGGCGACTACGCACATTACTTTTCTCTTTCAAAAGTGTTACCGTGGCGACGCTAGGCGCCAAAAAGCGCGCCCCCCCTTCATCTGATTGATCCATATTTGATAGTTCCCCAAAAGGCACCAAATTTTGCATGCAAGCCAGGCCTGGCGATAAATTTGATATTTAATGGTTTGCATTAATGGGTGTGGCAAAATGGCTCAACAGCGCCCCCCGGAAAACTTTGTGCCTCAAGCCCCACAATACGGTTTGACGTACATGCACGAAAATCGGTACACACCTGTATCATGTCGCAACTTAAAGAAAAGTCTTTTGGAGCCATGGCCGAAACCGAACAGGAAGTCAGCCATTTTGAATTAATTGTGTAATTTTGGCGCAATTTATGCCATTCCTTCGACAATTAATACGGCCCGAACCGTAATGTGCACCCAGGTGTGTTATACCTCAAAATGTGCGTCTCCATCTTGCGACTACGCGCATTACTTTTCTCTTTCAAAAGTGTTACCGTGGCGACGCTAGACACGAAAAAGCGCGGGTCCCCTTCATCTGATTGGTCCATATTTGATAGTTCTCCAAAAGTCACCAAATTTTGCATGCAAGCCAGGCCTGGCGATAAATTTGATATTTGATGGTTTGCATTAATGGGCGTGGCCTAACGGCTAAACAGCGCCCCCTAGAATACTTTTCTCTGCCATAACTTTTGAATGGTTTGACATAAAGAGTCGTGGGTGGTATCATGGGACTCGGTATTGAGTCCTTGACCATAATTGGTGAAAATTAGCCCCGCCGCCTCTTCTGATTGGTTGTCCCTATATCCTGCTATAACATTTGAATGTTTTGACATAGAGAGTCGTGGGTGGTGTCATGGGACTCTGTGATGAGTCCTTGAGCTTTTTTGGCCTTAATTAGCCCTGCCCCTTCTTCTGATTGGTTGTCCCGATTTTCTGCTGTAACTTTTGAATGGTTTGACATAGAGAGTCCTGGGTGGTGTCATCAGATTCTGTATGGAGTCCTTGACCTTCATTGGCCTGGATTAGCCCCGCCCCTTCTTCTGATTGGTTGTCCCTTTTTTCTGCTATAACTTTTGAATGGTTTGACATAGGAAGTCGTGGGTGGTGTCATTTCTGATATGCTTATGGGGGGTGGTGGCCGTGAGTGCGAGGGCCTGTTCATCGCTGCTTGCAGCTTTAATTTATTTTAAAGCTTGTCAGTTGCCCCAAGAGCTAATGTTAATTACCATTTTTGCCATTCTTGGTCGTTAAAATAAGTGTACACTCCTTACGGTCTAATAACAGACCTAGGGTTGTTCCTCTTTATTACTTTTGAAAAGCAGCTTAAGGAGCCTTTGTGTATACGTATGTGGAAATTTGACTTGCCTACAGCAAATGTGACTGTTGTACAGGTGTATCATAACAAGTTTAGCAAGTTGTTACATATTGTCCCACCAGCAGGTTTCATCACCTCATATGCAATTTTAAAAATTTGGTTTGACATAAAGGGTCATGGGTGTTGCCAGCGGACTTAGTTTTGAGTCCTTGACTTTTATTGGTGATAATTGCACGCGCGAGGGCCCGTTCATCGCTGCTTGCAGTTTTAATTAGGGCCCGAGCACTTACAGTGCGAAGGCCCTACTGTATCTGTAGGAATTCTTCGTATTATTATTATTTTTCTGACGAAAGGAGGGCCTTTTTGCCCCCCTAAACGTGCCCAAAAAGTCACCAAATTTTGCATGCAAGTCAGGCCTGGCGAAAAATTTGATAATTAATGGTTTGCATTAATGGGCGTGGCAAAATGGCTCAACAGCGCCCCCTTGAAAACTTTGTGCCTCAAGCCCGACGATACGGTTTGATGTACATGCACAAAAATCGGTACACACCTGTATCATGGCGCAACTTAAAAAAAAGTTTCTTGCCGTCATGCCCGAAACCAAACAGGAAGTCGGCCATTTTGAATGAATCGTGTCATTTTGGCGAAATTTATGCCATTCCTTCGGCAGTTAATATGGCCCGACCCGAAACGTGCCCCTAAGTGTGTTATACATCAAAAGGTGCGTCTCCATCCTCCGACACCACGCATTACTTTTCTCTTTCAAAAGCGTTACCATGGCGACGCTAGACGCCAAAAAGCGCGCCCACCCTTCATCTGATTGGTTCAGACAGAAAAAACTTTGCGCCTCAAGCCCCATAATACGGTGTGACGTACATCAACGAAAATCGGTACACACCTGTATCCTGTCGCAACTTAAAGAAAAGTCTCTTGGCGCCATGGCCGAAACCAAACAGGAAGTCGGCCATTTTGAACATTCTGAATTAATCGCATAATTTTGGAGCAATATATGCCATTCCTTCGAGAATTAATTCAGCCCAAACCGTAACGTGCCCCAAGTGTGTTATACATCAAAATGTGCGTCTCCATCCGGCGACTACGCGCATTACTTTTCTCTTTCAAAAGTGTTACCGTGGCGACGCTAGACGCCAAAAAGCGCGCCCCCCCTTCATCTGATTGATCCATATTTGATAGTTCCCCAAAAAGCACCAAATTTTGCATGCAAGCCAGGCCTGGCGATAAATTTGATATTTAATGGTTTGCATTAATGGGTGTGGCAAAATGGCTCAACAGCGCCCCCCGGAAAACTTTGTGCCTCAAGCCCCACAATACGGTTTGACGTACATGCACGAAAATCGGTACACACCTGTATCATGTCACAACTTAAAGAAAAGTCTCTCGGAGCCATGGCCGAAACCGAACAGGAAGTCAGCCATTTTGAATTAATTGTGTAATTTTGGCGCAATTTATGCCATTCCTTCGACAATGAATACGGCCCGAACTGTAATGTGCACCCAGGTGTGTTATACCTCAAACTGTGCGTCTCCATCCTGCGACTACGCGCATTACTTTTCTCTTTCAAAAGTGTTACCGTGGCGACGCTAGACGCAAAAAAGCGCGCGTCCCCTTCATCTGATTGGTCCATATTTGATAGTTCCCCAAAAGCCACCAAATTTTGCACACAAGCCAGGCCTGGCGATGAATTTTATATTTCATGGTTTGCATGAATGGGCGTGGCAAAATGGCTCAACAGCGCCCCCTAGAATACTTTTCTCTGCCATAACTTTTGAATGGTTGGACATAAAGAGCCGTGGGTGGTGTCATCGGACTCGTTATTGAGTCCTTGACCTTCATTGGCCTGAATTAGCCCCGCCCCTTCTTCTGATTGGTTGGCCCTATTTTCTGCTATAACTTTTGACTGATTTGACATAGGAAGTCGTGGGTGGTGTCGTTTCTGATATGCTTATGGGGGACGGTGGCCATGAGTGCGAGGGCCCGTTCATCGCTGCTTGCAGCTTTAATTAGGGCCCGAGCACCTTCAGTGCGAAGGCCCTATTGTATTTGCAGGAATTTTTATTTTTATTAATATTCTTCTGACAAAAGGAAGGCCTTTTTGCCCCCCTAAACGTGCCCAAAAAGTCACCAAATTTTGCACCCAAGCCAGGCCTGGCGAAAAATTTGATATTTAATGGTTTGCATTAATGGGCGTGGCAAAATGGCTCAACAGCGCCCCCTTGAAAACGTTGTGCCTCAAGCCCCACAATACGGTTTGACATACATGCACGGAAATCGGTACACACCTGTATCATGGCGCAACTTAAACAAAAGTCTCTTGGGGTCATGCCCGAAACCGAACAGGATGTCGGCCATTTTGAATTAATCGTGTCATTTTGGCGAAATGTATGCCATTCCTTCGGCAGTTAATTCAGCCCGAACCGTAACGTGCCCCCAAGTGTGTTATACATCAAAATGTGCGTCTCCCTCCTCCAACACCACGCATTACTTTTCTCTTTCAAATGCGTAACCGTGGCGACGCTAGACGCCAAAAGGCGCGCCCCCCCTTCATCTGATTGGTCCATATTTGATAGTTCTCCAAAAGTCACCAAATGTTGCATGCAAGCCAGGCCTGGCAATACATTTGATATTTCATGGTTTGCATTAATGGGCGTGGCCTAATGGCTCAACAGCGCCCCCTAGAATACTATTCTCTGCCATAACTTTTGAATGGTTTGACATAAAGAGTCGTGGGTGGTGTCATGGGACTCTGTATTGAATCCTTGACCATAATTGGTGAAAATTAGCCCCGCCCCTTCTTCTGATTGGTTGTCCCGATTTTCTGCTATAACTTTTGAATGGATTGACATAGAGAGTCGTGGGTGATGTCATCAGACTCTGTATGGAGTCCTTGACCTTCATTGGCCTGAATTAGCCCCCCCCCTTCTTCTGATTGGTTGTCCCTTTTTTCTGCTATAACTTTTGAATGGTTTGACATAGGAAGTCGTGGGTGGTGTCATTTCTGATATGCTTATGGGGGGTGGTAAGGTTGTTGCACATGGGGGTGAGTGGATGGGTTTGATCAGCTTTGTTTTCACTTTACTTTACACTTTGTGTTCGCTTTATTTTACGAAAAGTGCTATAGCCTATAAATAAAGTTTAATTTGATTTGATTTGACATCAAGCTCATTCAATGCTATGGAAACCTCCATAATCTCTGACATAGTCACAAAATTCCTCCTTCCAATGTTTTTCGGCATGTTACACATAGCTTACAGTAGTTACTTGCTCTCCCAACAATCTGTGTGAAATACAAACATTTCTGCCGGGATATAACACGAGAGAGCCGAATTCTTTTCAATTGATTGGCTTGATGCTAGTGCTAACAATGCCAACATTACCACTGTCAAGTCATTGGGAAAGAAACTGTAACAGTCCACACTTGTAGCCTGTACAAGTGATCTAAATAGTCAAACTAAGAGAAGTTAATTTTTCACAAGCCTGCTAGTTGTTTGCTAGCACTGCATGCTAGCCATTGAATATACTCTCTCCAAAATCCACCACGTCAGTTGACATTTTTCAACATTTTTGAGTCAAATATCACTTAAAAGAGCACTAGCAGGTGGTTGTTGTGCAACTATGTCAGAGATTACAGCAATTCCCATAGGAATAATTGGATTCTGGATGTATCACAAGAATGCACAGAATCACTTTCGCAGAAAATTTTAACTTGTGTGGCAGATTTCGGAGAGAACATAGGCTACACACTTTGCTAGCGTCCATTCGTAGCTACCACAGCACAACTAACTAGTCAGCATTTCTTTCAGTTGTAGGCCTGTTTAGTAAAATTTCACAGACTAGAAGTGTGGACTGCTGGAAGAATAGTTTCCCTCCCATGGCAACAACCAGTTGGCACTAGCAGTGTTAGCATTAGCATTGAGCACACCCATCGAGTACAGAATTGTACTTCCTTACACTCACGACTAGATACATTACATGTTCCATATTTGATAAGCATTGTAAAATTGACCACTTGAGTCGAGTATAACATACCACTTCTTATTTTTGGTGCTTGTGAAAGTCGATTATTTGCCCCGTCCCTTTCCCAGCTATTGCAGCCTCTTGGCATTTCATGTACCAGCATGTTACTGTGGCTTATAGCTTTAATAATACTTTACTATTGTATTATTTTTGGGAATGCTATCAGGCATTTTTGATTTGAAAAAAGAAAAGAAAAAAGAAAACATGAAGAAAAACTAAAATGCATCCATCCATCTCTCAACTTGATCATGCATTTAAGCCCCAGAATGACAGGGGTCATGACTCATGCCATTGTTCAAAAATGCCAGCAGGCTTTGTGGGTGCTTCTTGTAATTCAAGCAGCATGTCTGTACATCACCTGGCAGGAGAATATTTTTCATGCAAGCGCAAAGTGAGATAAAAAAGCAGAGCGCACAGCCCAGTAGTTACAGAGACTATTGCCATTGCTGGTATAGTGGAAGCTTGGCTATAGATATAAGATTTTTATTTTCTTTACAAAATGAGAAATATGGAATATGGCCAACTGGATGAGGAGCTGTCCCCATAGCTGCGTCAACAGAAGCCGTGTCCAGGAGCAGGGGCACAAGAAGGCTTCATCTGCAAGCTCAGGGCGATGCTCCTACCTGGTTAGTTATTGCAGCTCAAAGTTGTGTGACAGGGAACATTAATCTTGTCATTCAGCAGAAATAACTTTATTAAAATTGGTCAATATGCCAGAATAGATGACCAGAAATAAATAAAGATTCTGACATGGCTCAATTTATAAAGTTTATGGCTAATAGAAAAGCTATTATGAATGAGACCATTACCAAGGTTCACCTTATCAACGATTAAGCAGCTAAGTACAGCTGGGTTATTTTTGTTACAGCCGACATGTTGATATCACAAGCTGGCACTTTTGCTCTGGAATACTTTATTGGTGACCCTTGACTACAAAAGTTGCGGTATGGAACAGAGCGTGACCCGTGAGCTGTTCTAATGGATTTGATCTATCAATGTCATCATCTACAGGCTGCAGATATTAATTTAAATAGAAAAGATGCTGATAAAAATGTTGGGACTTAATTTTAATGAAGCACTAGCCTGTTCTGCACTCAAGTCCCCTTGTGATTTTACACAACCATCATTGTATAGTTTGTACTCTGGGTTAAATGTGTAAAAGAGCTTGATGGTGACTGATAAGGTTTAGTTCAATGTGTTGCAAAAGTAGAAGTGAAACTGAAAAGTTGACCTTGACCATTCAGGATTCAGGGACTGAGAATACAGTTACTACATCTTTGTTATTTGAAATGGTCAAGCCAGGATGCCTTTCAAACATTATTCTCAGGGGGAATAAGTGGGACATATCCAACCAGGAAGAGGCTCTAGTGCAGACTCAAGATCTGCTAGAAAGCCTGTATCTGTCTGCAGACCTGGAAACAGCCTTGGAAGACCTGGACGTGGCAAAGAGACAGAAGTCTGAGGACCTTTATTCAGTTTGCCATCCTAGAGAAGCAGCAAAAAATCAATGGGTGGCTGCACAGGCAGATGGGAGGATAGCTCATCCATTCATTTTGTTGGTCATCTCAACACAATATCCATGTAATGGACTGGCATAACTTTTTTATAAATTCATAGTCCACATTATGAATGTTGAGACATTTCACTCAAAATTCATTCAAGTTTGATAGAAATACACAGCACAGATATTCACAATGAATTACGATGATCACACTGATGGCTTTAGTTCATTCTGCATCATTAGTTAGTTCAATCCTTCAGAAAATGATCATATATTTACATTATTTATAACAACATCCCCATCGTTTTGTTGAAATTCATCTTTAGTGCCATTACTGAATATTAGCATGCCAGCGGGCTGAACTGTTGGTAAACATGATAACGCCTACATCTTGCAGAGCATAGTTTCTTCTTTTACGGTGGCTCTGACACCATGAGAAGGAACAAAATGATTTGTTGAAACCAAGGCTTTTATCATTACACTTCATTTCACTCCATCAGTTTGCATTATATCCTGCTTCTGTATGGGAGTTGCTGACAGTCACAGAGACTATTAATAGCTTTAGTCTTCAATTCAACAATTCATAAAGCTGACGACAAAGGCTCCACTTTAATACCTTTCAATTCTTCATTGTGGAACTCACTGTACATTTTTGCAGATATCCCAATACTTGCGTAAAGTTATGCATTTGAACAAAAGCTGCCAAGATGGAGGCTTTCTTAAGCCCTCGGGTGGGATCATCTTAAAGAACATTGAGTTCTTTCTGAATAGTATATTTCTTCCAAATAAGACACCAATTATGGTATTCAACAGCTTCCATGCCTGTGTAAGAAAGAACAAAGTTATAATCACTCACATGAAAACACATACTGTATCTCTTATGAATCCGTAATATCCAATCAAGCAGAATGTCAAGCTTAATTTATCTTAATACAGACACCTGACAATTATGTAAACAATGGAGGCTTCTTTATTCCAAATATCATAAGGAAAGATATGACAAAGGATAATGAAAGCAGGGAAATGATACTGATAACAGTTGAGCACTGAACTCGAAAGAAAAGCGTCTTGGAAGAGAGGTGGACAGATGACGCCTCCTGCAATTGACGATTTTACACAAGTAATTATTATTACAATTTACATGTGTATGTGTTCACACATTTGGCTCCTAAACTGAGCAGCTGTGAAAGGAGGTTTGGGGGAAGGTGTAAAGAGAGGAGGAGGGCTGAGGAGATGGAGGAGCAGCAAGAAAGGCATGAGGCTTATTGGGGCCAACAGAGGGCATTGTTATCTGTAATATCCATTCAAATGTGCCGTATCTGATGCTGTGATTGCGTCGCTCCTCGAGGATGGAAATTAGTCTTGTTCCCCCACTCAGCCCTGGTCACACAGAGGGCAGATTCAGACAAATGAATTCGCACAGACAATACATGCAGAGCGCTGGTGATACAGAGCTCTGTGTGTGGGTGCCGCCCAACTTGTTCTCATCTTCGTTGTTTCATCAAACAACTTTCAGCATTTTATTTCCATGCAGCTTCAGGGTGACTTTCACATTTCATTTTCCCATCGTTCACTGAAAGCCTTTTACTCTTTTGTGTAACACCGCCATGGTCACACCTGACACAAAAAACTAAACGGTAACAATCTATTTAACAGCTGAAACCAATGTTATAACACAGCTGTCCAGCTGCAGCCTGTTCTTATAATACTGAAAACACACACAACCTTGAATGGTGCATCACCTTTAATTTGATACAGTTCTGTCTGTAACATGATGTTGGAAGTAATTTAACAAGTCTCAGTTTAAAAAAATAGCACAACTGAGTATCCCAGGCTAGTCTGAAATACTATTGATTTAATGTAATATATCATGACATCACCAAAGGACAACATCTAGCTTGCTACTCTGAGTCTAAACTGGCAAGGCAGAAAATTGAAGCTCCTAGAAGAAGGTGGAGTCAGGCTGAGTTGCTGATTCCACCCCCTAAAACTAGCTGCTATGAACGGAGATGTTAAGAAATTAACAAGGGATCTATTGTATTGTATTTTGGTGGTATTTTGACACAAACCATGTCACACTCATTTAATTTACACTTTGGAAAATTGAGTTAACTTTTTCAAAAGGTATGTCTCCTCATCTTTTATGACCTACCATAGAACAAGTGTCCACCTAAGCATATTTTTAAATTTTTGCATGCTATACTGCCATTTGATGGAGTATTTTTATTTGCTATGCCTGGCCTGAAAAGATTTGTGAGCAAAGTTTAGCAAAACAGCCTGGAGTAGCTGTCTTCACTCTAGTCTGAAGTCTGCTGGCTGGGTCCAACCACTGCCTCTCATTAGTTGCAACGGCAGAATCATCAGGATGAGCAATCTTCGCCTTGGATCATTTCAGGACCCTTCCAAGTTGACAAACTGGACCAGGAGCCAAAAATAGAGCTGAAATCAGAGCTAGCAGAGATCAGCTGGGCCTAGGACAGTAGGCTTGCCTGACCCACAGACGAGCCCCATGAGCAGCAGATCCTGTTTGCAGCTCTTGCAACACTTTTTTCCGGTGTCATTTTGGTAGCGACATCTGAACTTTTGGACAGATTTGATCTGAATGAATGTTAAGTTATACTGATTAGCATCATAGGTTTAGCATTTACTAAGCCAACCAACTGAACTGAGGTGGGCTTGTTTCAGCCAGCGTCCATGTCTGCGCGTTTACAACTTGGTCCCCTGCAGAATGATGTATAACAGACCTCAAAAGGCACGCTTCAGAAAACCTCACAGGTCTTCTGATACAGCCTAAAAGCATCGTCAGTAAGTTAAAGCATGACAATTATTTTAAAGGATAAGAGTTCAATATTTCATTTTTCTGTCATTAATAGAGGTCATGTTATGATTTCAGCAAAGAAAATCAAGTGTAATTGTGACTTGAACTATCTGAATCTCTTAGGCAGGCATTGTACAGTAACCACCCTCACTCTTCATTGTCACGGAGCAGATAGGGACTGCAATTGTGCTAGCTTGCTATCACCTGTGCTATCTCTCTGTAAAACACTGGGGCCTTTAATCTTGATTATGTACGACCTGTGCTTACATCAGCTATCTTTTAGGATGCCTTGCCACCCAGCACCTCCCACCCCCCACCACCTCGTCCTAATCTCATCTGTGCAAAGTCCAGATGCTTTTGATACTGTTGCTCAATGAGTCTCTGGTCTGTTGGAAGAAAAAAAACAAAAACCTACTTGGTCATAGAAAACGAGTGTTCTGAACAAATGGTGAAATTTGACACTGCAGATCCCAGAGCTGGACTCTTTTGTCTGTGTATTTGCTGCTCTTTTGAGTCATGCTTCTGTGGTGATAGCGTTCAATTCAGCCCTGTAATAAAGCAGGATCATTAATTTGGTGTTGCAAATTGCTACCTCAAAACAGTCCACTTGCATTACTGCAAGTGAAGCGCTAATGTGATTTGACAGCACATGAAATAGGTAAGTAAAACAATATATTGACACGTCGGCCCAGCAACCAGGCAGTGTGAGAATCAAGCAGACCTCTTGATTCCAGCTGAAAGGCTAAGCTTCAATTGCACAAGACAGGCCTTGTGAGGAACCACTGACCCATCCACTGCTGTGATCCATGTCTGATGGACATCAATACACATTCATCTCTGCTTGTTTCACCTCATGCCAGTATAGGCCACAGGCTATAGTGGTTGGCATGAAATCTGGATGGAGAACAAGCATCACTTTGTCTTCCACCAACCTGCTATCACTGATATCAAACACCAGAGGTGGAGATCCAATGGGCCATTTGCTTTGTTTTGAGTCAGCCATTGTTAAAGAGTCAGTATCTGATGTATGAAAACTCTCCAATGTGCACACATATACTGGAAAAAAGGGGGAAACATTTGCTTCTGTGGAAATACTATACAACAATCTTAGATGTTTTTCTCTCACACAAGATCAATTTTTACATCCAGTACATCACACACACAAATGTTTGCTCTATAGCACACCGATTCTTTTTTCTTAAAAGGGGTATATCATGAAAGAATAGATTTTCTGTGTGTGAGGGACAATATTTGAATGTCTGAAGTGACTTCAAAATCAAAAGTGCTGATATACTACAAACGAAACGTTTGGGCCCCTCCTCAGTCTCAGAATATGTCATTCTGTGAGTCGTTCAAATGTACAGGGTTCTGTGACATTGCAGATCAGAGCAGAATTATCTGTCTGGTTCATGTTGAATTCGCTGTAACTCAGAAGTGGCCTGAGCAAAGCTGTGTGACACACCTCCAAAGACACACACTCCACTGAAGAGGAAGATGGAGTCAAGCTGAACTGCTGACTCCATCCCCTAAAAACCAGCTGCGAAGTGAGATGTAAAGAAATTGTTAACAAGAAATCTGTTGTGCTGTATTTTTGTGGTATGTTGACCTAATCATGTCACACACATTTCATTAAACTTTGGGAAACTGAGTCAACTTGCATTACATCTCATTCAATATGTTCCTTTCATTCCACTATGCAAATCTCAAACCATCTCTTCTCTTCTGAATCTGTGTTATTACAGGGGTAACTCCCATGTCCCTCCTCTTTGCTTTTCTGTTTTCAACTACAAACGAGTCTAGGGAGGAAATCACAAACATTATCATTCACTTATACACTTTTAAAATACAAGCAGTTTAATGGCGCTGTCTGTCTCTTCTGCTTATTTACAGTCACTATAGGAAGCATAAACAGTAATAACCTGCCAGGTGGTTGTGAAAAAGAAATATTAGACTACCTAATAGACAGGGGCGATTTTAGCATCAGAGCTTTGGGGGGGCTCAGCCTCCCCAAAGTTCATGGACCACAGAACCCCTAGGGGGGTCCGGGGTCATGCCCCCCCGGAAGACAAATTTGTAGATTTTAAGTAAAAATTGATCAATCTGGTGCACTTTGAGGTCAAAATGAAGAGACTAGATCTATGAAGACCTATACACATCAATATCTTCTTTACTGTTCTGTGGTTTTACAGCGATGAAAAAACAATTGTTTCCCTATATATATGCTGCATACAGGTTAGGGTAGAATTTTGCTTGCATAAATAATACCAAAATCACTTCAGGGGAGACTCAAGTAACATTTTGCTTTGTTGGCAAAACAAAAGTAAAAGTAAATCAAATCAAATGGAACTTCCTAACTTATTGGCTGGAATAATATTCCAACAAGATAATAATGTACTTTTTGGATTCACTCAAACTCTTGTGTGTGAATCAGCTTATATAGCAATCAATCATACACATTTTCTACAAATCTGACTGGTTAGAAGTTGGTAGGCTTCAAAATAGGGAAAGAAAAAAGAAAGAAAGAAAGAAAGAAAGAAAGAAAGAAAGAAAGAAAGAAAGAAAGAAAGAAAGAAAGAAAGAAAGAAAGAAAGAAAGAAAGAAAGAAAGAAAGAAAGAAAGAAAGAAAGAAAGAAAGAAAGAAAGAAAGAACACCCTAAGAAAATAGAAGGGGGAACTCACACACAGGGCATTGAGTGTAATCAGAAACTGCTAGTAATGACCACCAGAGGGGAAAAAATAAAATAAAATAAAAAATTGTCTCTATTTTTTGGGGGGGGGCTGAGACTTCTTTTGGGGGGGGGGCTCAAGCCCCCCCAAAAAGGGCCTAGTGGCGCCCCTGCTAATAGATATTGGGGGGAGTTGTGTATTTCGCATTCATTGCAATTAAGCTTGTAAAAGTGCTATACTGAAAGTTTCTCTCTCCCTGCTGCCGCTTTAGCAGAGCTGAAGGCTGCTTAGCGGTTTTCATTTCGTGCAGACTTTGAACATTATTGACGATGCGATTGCTGGTGATTGGCAGAGGCGCTGAATGGAACCGGGCCCTCAGACTGATGAGCAGTCTAATGGGCCTGTCTAATGTATCATCGATGGATTGACTGCCAACCCGGAGGAGACATTTCAGAGGGATTCCAGCAGATGGATTTCTGGGGTTGGTAAAAAAAAAAAAAAAAAAAAAAAAAGGACCTGCTTTGCTGCTTCGTGTGAGCCAGACTGGATATTGGCCAGTAGAAAGACGCCCTCTTCTTGCGCAGCCGGGATGTGCAAAAATGATTTATTCCAAGAAGTGTACGGGCTTCACATGGTCGCAGCGTCTCCCTCGCTCTCTCTCTAGTTCTCCTCAGCCAATCTGCGCACGGTGACGCTGCGCAAAGGCAGGATCTAATCTTGGCTTCACCGTCTTATTTAACACACCCACCCAGATTCCCACATGCTACAAGGGGCTCATTCTCTTAACCAGCCGCGCACTAGAGGTCTCCCTGCCCTGCAACCTGTGCAGATCACTCCGT
Source organism: Cololabis saira (assembly GCF_033807715.1). Taxonomy (NCBI): domain Eukaryota; kingdom Metazoa; phylum Chordata; class Actinopteri; order Beloniformes; family Belonidae; genus Cololabis; species Cololabis saira. The sequence goes on along the minus strand of NC_084605.1, from coordinate 26,393,446 downwards.
CGGCACGCCTTAAAGGCTGATCTGTCGGCACTCGGTGTGACGGAATAAACGCGCCTTGGATCGCCGCAGTGAATGAGAAGCGCACGCTGTCTGTCGGGGACTTTCTTTAGAAACACTGAAATGTGACGAGCCGCACTTCTCGTGTGCGTGTGCCTGTGTGTGTGTGTGTGTGTATGTTTGTGTGTGTGTTTTTCCCCGGCTACAGGATCGGCTGCACGGTGAGACCGATGCGCGCAGTCAGATCTCTGGGGAACGCACGCTCCTCCAAGGATCGCTCACACCGCGTATCGCGGCTGCTCCTCCCGGCTCCACTTTCCTGCTGCTCCAGACATTTTTCGTGCTCTACAGGAAAAGGAGAGCGCCGGCGTGAAGAGGATGAGGCTTGCGCATGTCTGCCGGTGGTCTGAACCGACTCGACCTGTTTCACCTGGAGCTGCGCGGATGATTTTGCGCCTCTGAAATCGAAACCTTCTCCAAAAAAATAAAGAAAAAACAATAACAACACTCAAGAATCACGCCGGACTCTTATGTTGAAAGTAGGCCACAAAGGTTGAACGCTGAATCCTTTACTCAAGACGGCAAGTGAAGATGGGTCCTACTTGTTTAACGTGTATTTCGTCCGATTGGCGTCCAGTCTGATCAACATCATCAGCGATGTAGTCAGCCTGTTCATCTGCGTGCTGATCATTTGCAGTAAATACTCACATCTGCTCAAAAGGGAGACCATGAAGATGATTCTCCTGCGCAAATTCCGGGTTTTGATCCTCATGGTGTTCCTGGTTGCATGCTCCATGCACATCATGATAGACTTGCTGCCCAAGCTGGAGAAGCACGGCGGCGGCGGCGGCGGCGGCGGCTGCTCCTGCTCCCACGCGCCGAGCGAGGAGCCCCGCAGCTGGGGGGGGAAGCAGGGCTGGCCCAACAAGCACACTCTGCGGATCCTGCAGGACTTCAGCAACGAGCCCAGCTCCAACGTGTCCTCCCACTCCCTGGAGAGGATCCCGCAGGGCGCAGGTGACAGGGCGCAGGCTCCGGGCCGGCTGGAGCTGCACGGCCAGCGCGCTGACAGGAAGAGGCAGTTCATCCAAGACGCCGCGGCGACCAACGCCGTGCCGGTCAAAGGGTCAAGGTTGTCTGCTCTGTTCGAGCATCCCTTGTATAAAAGGTCCCTGCCGCCTCTGACTGACGAGGATACTCTCTTCAATGTAAACACGGACATCAGATTTGACCCCAAAGCAGCAGATGAGCAGTCATGGTAAAGGTTTTTATTCTGTTGAATGCAAACCAGCCATCCAGTCCACAACTGTAAATAGTTTAGTTTAGTTTAACACAGTTGTAACACAATATAAATTTAGAAAGAAATGTGAAGGAGAAAGCCTAAAAACCCTCCAGGGGCTTGAGAAGTGGCTTTCTCCATTTACATACATCCAGAGCATTGGAAAGCAGATACAATTTATAACAAATGGGGGGTGGGGGGGAAACATTAAACAAAAATCAATAAAAATGATAAGATTGGGTACACCTGGTTAAGTTGGAAGACAGTATGGGAAGTATTTATTGTTTAAAAGAGTTGATTTTAGAGCTTTTTTTAATTGATTGGATGAGAATTGCCATAGGTATGAAGGTAATGAGTTTCCATATTTTTGATCCTCTGAAACCAATATTAAACTGAGATTGTGATGTGCGAGTCTTTGGGGGTAAATCATAGAATAATATAACATAACCTAATGGCTACCTCAGAGCTGATCAAATGACGGGTTTTACGTAAAATACCAACACTCTTAGCAATCTTTGTAGATATAAACTTAGTATGTGATTTCCAAGATAATGATTCACCAACCATAATGCCGAGGAATCGTGTGGAGAACACATTAGTTATAGGGATATTATCGATAGGCTATATATTTTAGAAGATTTGTTCAAAGAATGTGGTTTAAGACCAAAACATATGAAGTTAGTTTTTTTTTATGTTGAGTGATAATTTATTAGACCGAAACCAAACAGACAGCTTACCAAGTTCTTCATTCAGGACGTTTATAATGGTGTCGGGATCTTTATGAGGAACTAAATATAGAGGAAATAAAGGAACCCCCCCCCTAAAATAGCAAAGGAGTCTTAAATTGCATTTCATTCATGTAATCCATTCTGCTGAGCAAAACACCTGTCACTCCCCAAAACCTGTTTCTGTCTTAATTGTCTCCCTCTTCATCCTCTCATCCAGGACTGGGGAGGGCAACGTGGACGAGTTCAGCCCTACAGGAGAGCTCACGGCCGACTCCTACCCCAACTGGCTCCGCTTCCACATTGGGATTAATCGTTATGAACTTTACTCCAGACACAACCCTGTCATCGATGCTCTGCTGAAGGACCTGGTGACCCAGAGGATCACCAGCGTGGGTGAGTCATGAACACCAGATCAGGAGTGGGGTCTCGGTGCCCACCGGCAGGGGTGGCTTCACTGAACAGATGGAGCTTGAAAATGAAACTTTTCTCCCATTTAGGGTGACACAAGTCATCCTGACCTGCTTGGGTTCTATTGATACTAAGCAAAATCATGCAAACATAAGTTTATCTTTATAAAAAAGCATAAAAGCATGTTCAGAGTGATAAATAAGTATATTTTTTAAGAGCAAAATAAACCTTCAATAGCGTTCTATCTGACTGTGTAACTGATTGGCAAACCAGACTTTTGTAACTGAAATCACATTTGTTTTCCGTCACGGCATCTTTAGCAGATTGTGTCCCAGTTATATTAGCTGTAAAGTACCAGTGGAAACAGTCCAAATGACACAAATAGTAGCTTAGATGACTTCAATCAGTAGCCCGATCTGGCAGCACAGAGAGCCAATAAATCAAAGAAAGAGGTGTCTCCAAAATTGTTTCACACGATCTATTTGATAAGTGTGAGGGATGGGGCTGCGTACCAGCTGACAAGCGTTGCTCCACGTTGCTGCAGACACCGACAATGTGAACACAGCCCACACAGAAGCACACAACTATGCGTAAAGATGGAAGTGAAGCTGCAGGCCATCAAACACTTGGGTCTGATCGGCCTGCACACACTTGCTTTACAAGCCTGACTGAATAATAAAACACCTCCATCCTGACTCATGTGTTTCCCCAGAAGCGTCACAGAGGGGCTGCATCGAGCCTGAGGGAACACCTGGTCTCAATGCAAAGCAGACAGTTACCTCTGAACCAAATTGGATGCCATCTCTTTTTTATTTGCCCTGGCTTTTCATTTGATTGACAAGTGCAGTAAATCTAGGTCTTCTACAGAGAATGGTAAAGACTTTGCTGAGAATGCAAGTGCATACAGAACTGAGGTGATAATCCGCGCAGGCTCGGCCAGACACAGTATATTCAATCTATTGCTGCTTTTTTCTTCTTCTTTTTTTTCTCTGGGGGATTGTCTTTCTTTTTGGCAGTGTCCTGTTCACACATTCCAAGAGTGCTTTTCGACTCAAAGGTCGCTCATCTTCTGCTTGCTAGAAGAAAAAAAAAGGATCTCAGGTTTTTCTGCCAATGACAAAAATGTAACTGGCTTATAGCAGAGATGAGATGTTTTTTTTCCAGGAGGAGGATTAGCTGTATATAAAACTAGCTTCTCCGTTTTGTTACTATTAGAACAATATATTTCTTTCTTTTCTGTCTTACTGGTTAAGATGTTGTCTCATTTCTCAGATTTTCTTCCTCCTCAGCCTGGGTGGATAGAGGAAGCAGTTCTCAGCATCTCTCGCCAGCTAAGTACATGGTGGCTCAGTAATTACAGAGTCTTAACACAGGCCTGGGGCACAATACCAATATAAGCCAAGAGCAGATGTGGATTATCTAAAGTTAAGGATAGGAGCGCTTGAATGTATTATGGACTTCAGCGACTTCTCAGCAACCTTCCTGATTGTAGTCATGGAGTGCAGAAACAGCACATATGATAAATGTTGAGTCTTATAGAGCAGCCTCACACTTTTTTTTTGCCTGATATGAATTTTTATGGAAAAATGACAAGTTGTTTTGTTGTTTCACCCAATGAGGATTTACAGAGGATTTGTGTGGAGCGGTGTGTGTCATTCTGTGGTTTTCCTCAGCTGACGTAACGTATTACCCATTTCTTAAGCTTACAGCAAATATGCTGTTACTGCAAACAAATAAACTCAAAAATAAGATACATTTTTCAACGAATGTTAGTATGTAGAAAAGCGATATTTTCAGCTGATTTCATCTACTGCATCTGTGTTTTACACAACCTCTGGTTAGGGCTCAATAATCTGGGGTAATATATCTGTTTCAGCTTTTCTGGTGAATATTGATGTTGCCGTTCAGCTGGCAATAATCAGGCTCAAATTCAGTATTGACTCTCAGTTAGATTTCTGGCACGGCTTGGAGCATTATTGCATCAACCTGAGCGGTAAAGTCATCATTAGTGAAATGTTTGGTGTGACACAGGTATGACTCAGTTGTCCTCCTTCTCCCCAAATCAATCGCTGTGGTGATTTGAGTAAAATACAGGTGAAAGGGAACGGTACCTGCTTCATCAGGACTTCTAATGTGGTTTTTCCACCCCATATTTAGTCACTGTATTGATAGACGGCATTTCTTTAGCAAAGAAGGAAGGGTTTGTGTTCTTCTCTTGGTTTCCCTTATCAAATCCAAAATACCAGTACTAATGTCACTTGTGCCTTTTTGGATGAGCAGTGGCCATTTCTTTGAAAACTACAGTACTATGCTCCCCCTGCTTCTACATGTCGAGACTTGGGACATTTTGATTGGTTGGTGTGGCTAGTTAGCAACGAGAATGTATGTCTCCTTTGTGGAGAAAAGGAGCAGCTACGTAAAGTTTAATTACACTTGGCCTACACGGTATTAGTAAAAACATACGATATGTTATCGTGATCATGACGTGACTTACCATACATAAACCAATACTTCAGCGTATGATGTCAATATTCTTATTTACTTGAACCGCTGACATTAAAACAGGGCTTTACAGACTCTAAAAATTTAGATTAATCATTTGTGTTCCCATGAGATGATTTTATTCAAAATAAATAAACAAGGAGAGATTTGCATCCTGCAACAACAACAACCCTCTTCATGTAAATTAGCCTCTAAACTGGCATGTTGGGCTGTAAAGTTCCACCTCATCAGCCAAATATGTTATTGACATTTCAAATGTGAAGGCATGACGCCTGGAAAATAAAGTAGTGCCATTCATTTCTGTACTTTTTGTTTTTGCAAGCTTATATGGTGCAAATGCCGGTGTGAAAATTATACATTTTATTTATATCATGCTGCTCTAGATTGCAGCCTTTGCAATTTACTAACAGAATTATTTTCCAACTGTAGTTTCAATTTAAATTTGATTGCTTGTTCAGCCTTGCCACTGCACATTTGGCATCAAATATGATGTTGTGAGAAAACCTAAACTTAAAGGGGACCTATTATGGCATCTAATACATTTTTAAACATGCCTTGAATGTTTTAAAAACAAGCTTTTGATTGTTTTTGCTAAATAAATGAGAAATTCAGCCTCTGAGCCATGTCTTTATCATCCCATTCTCTAACATCATTATCTATGCGTGATTCTGAGTGGGCGGGGCTATGATAATGAGGCTCTGTGCTGATTGGCTGCCTGAATGACGCGATACACCGCTACGAAAAAATGGCGGAAACTCCGGCCGGCGGAGTTAGTTGTGGGCGTGGTTTCACGCATCGGAGGCCAACCGATGCAAATTGCATTTTCGTTACATACGAAAGGGATCAGAATCTGAACGGTTCGTAGAAGCCACATCACACTGGACGGCTCATCCGGGCGGCTGTACAGACACTGCAGAATTTGGTTGCTTTCCTCCTTCTCTGAGTTGGCAGGCTGAGGGGAGACCACTTTATATATGTTAAAGCAAGAGAAAACGTGTTTTTCATAATAGGTCCCCTTTGATATGAGGACTTTAGGGATAGATCTCGCTTGAGTTGCTGTTCAATCGTGTGTAACTTGCAAATACTGCGTGTGCACACTGCACCGTCACTTTCACTGCATTACCGCAAAGGTGATTAATGTCTGAATGACTGGATGCTGTTGCTTTGACAGATTGATGAAACAGTTAATATTATGTTACCTGTGTCTGAAATGGGACTTTTGATGCTCCCAGTTTACAGTTTAGTCAGAGGCAAACACCTTTGCAAGAACAAGTCTGAACGAACACAGCTCCTTTACTGTGTAAGAGTTAAGAAGAAACATTATTTTCGTGACTCCTTTATATAGTTTCTCTCTGCATGCATGAGTTACCAGTGATTACACTTTGACTGGCCTTTATTTAAAATATCCCCTCCTCCTCTCCTTCCAAATGGACATGCTCAACTAAGTAGAGCAGCATGTGAGGTCAGGCAGATATTGATCTTTTCGTTTCTTATTTTTCTTCTCTGTAAACAGTTCGCTTGTCCCCCTGATTCCCAGATGTAAGAAATAAATGAAAACATTGATTAAGAAGGTTGTGCTGCCATCAAAACACAAAAGACAAATCAATCAGGTGCATAAAGAAAAACAGGCACAGTGGCTACTTTGCACTTTCTGTAAAATTCATGGTTTTAGATCAGGCATCACCCCAGCACAGGTTTAGTCCCGGGAATACTTTTGGATGGCATTATAATGTTCAAAAAAAGGGGGGGAAACACATGAGGGATAGGAAAATGAATGAAAAACACAAAAAGACGGACAGAAAGAGAGAGAGAGAAAGAAAATCCCTCTGGAGAATACAGAGAGAGAGTAAACATCAGAGGGTCAGAGACCGTCAGGCGAGCGCTGACTGCCCTTCTCCCAACCCTCACTATCGCTTCCCATCTAACAAACACTGTGACATCAGATCGGAGTCTTTTCAGAGCTCAGACACACCACCACATTCACATACACACACACAAAGACTCATCACCACGCATATAAGCTTACCTAAGCAGCAGAGTTCTTTACTAGCACGGGAGAGGAGGCTGATGTTGGCTGTGCCATGAAATAACTTAATAATGATGTAAGACAGTTGAACGCAGTTTAGGCTTTCAACACATTCCCGAAAAGTTGGAACGAGTGCAACTTAGAGGCTCGTGAAGAGGTCAAAATAAAACAACGATCCTATTTGAATTATATTATTAGATTAAAAACTGATTGTGAACAGGATTTGATCCAAAAGAAAAGGCCACAAAAAGTTTTGGGCCAACAAAAACAACCAGATTATCCCCAGGTTGCCGACCAATGAGTGAGAAAATATTGAAACTGTTTAAATGGAAAGGCCAACATTTTGGAAATTAGATTATTTACAGTAAACTTTTGGATTAGAGGGTAATTAATCGTATAAGAAAAAACCTACAAAGAACTCAAGTGCCTCTACCTGGATGCAATGATTGCACGCAGAACCTCCAAGTACTTGAAACATCCATCAGCAGCGTGACTAGCCAGGGGCTGATGTGATTGCTAACTACGGCACACTTCTGAACTCACAGTACTCAGAGGATGATGATGATGATGATGATGATGATGATGATAACTTCTATTAATCAAGAACTTTATTTTTCCATGCCAGAATACATAAAAGAAGAATTCTAGGTTTGGGAAGCTGATTACAAACTCTGCAGTAGCTATTTGATTTACTTTACTGACTTCTCAAACTTTTTGATCACATGTTACCCGGCAACAGCACTGCTCAGGCAGTCAGCGCTTCCAGGTGGTGGAGCTTCGCCAAAATATAGTTCTTTATATGCATCTGTTTCTAATGTTGTTGCGTCTCATTGCACATGGTTATTTCCACTCAAGGCAAGTGTCACACCCTGTAAATAGGAATATTTGGGAGTTCTACTCCGGTCTGTGTCAGACCGGTTTATTGGACGCACAGGTAAAGAAAGGTATATACCCTTTCATTAAACTCTGGGATTGATGGCAAAGTAGGGTAACTTGTAAAATGTTGGCATATCCTTTTAAAAGCAATGTTCCTCACAGAAAGAATGGACTTGTACCGTTTTTTGGCTGGAAGACATAACTTGAATGAAAAATGCAAATGCAGAAGGATATGCAACGTATGGCTAAACCACTGGGAGTTGGCTCAAAAAGCGAGTTAGTCTCCATCAACCCTCCCCCCACCCATGACAACTGTGAGGTGGGGATTTTTTTTCTTTTTTTTTGTACCACCTCAGGTCAAATCGTGTAAAGCAACAAATGTATATTTAATTAGGGAAATAGACTTGAGATGACAAAAGAGGCAAATTGGAGAAGAAACGAATTTGAGACAAATTGATGAGGATTGATGTACAATAGCATCATAGGTTGGATTTGAAGTGGGCGTGTTCCCATTGAATTCTCAGGCCTTTTCAATCTGACCATTTGCAACATGGCATTATCGAGTGGGTGGGAAAAGAAGTTTAAAAAAATGACCATTTACCAAAACCTACACTGGTGCCATCACAGGGCTTTTTTCCAGTTCTTCTTATACAGTCTATGGTGCTAACAAGGTAAAGTCAAAGTCTCAAATGATCTGTGTATACATAACCCCAGCGAGAGAGTGTGTGTCTCTGTCGTGCACAGTTTTTAATCTGCTTGCCTCTGTTCAATGTGTGCTCACAACATATATGAAGTCCAAATATAAGTTTCTGTACAGAAGTTAGACCCTGTCTTTGGTCAGGGGCCTGATTTATGTGAGGAGGAAACCTAGCCCTGCTTAAAAAAAGCCCTCATGAAAGCACACATCCATATATTTATATATATATAGATATGTGTGCGTGTGTGCGTGCGTGCGTGCGTGCGTGCGTGCGTGCGTGCGTGCGTGCGTGCGTGCGTGCGTGCGTGCGTGTGTGTGATTGATAAGCCTTAAAGGCTATGTCCATTCTTCCCATATCTATATTCTCAAATGAATATATCTGTAACTTAAAAGCTTATTCAGTTAATTTTGATGTTTGCTTGATTCCAACAGCGATGAAGTCGGGAGGTACTCAACTGAAGCTCATCATGACCTTCCAGAACTACGGCCAGGCGCTGTTCAAACCCATGAAGTAAGTCGTTTTTCCTTTTCATCAATACATCTATTTGGTCCTTGCACTACACCATATAGGAAGTTCAGTGTTGGGTCTTTCTCTTTAAGAAAGAAACAACACCCAGTATGCAGCATTTTGCCTTGACCGTCTTCCTTTTTATTTTTTTTGGATCACACCACCAACTCTTTCTCCACACAACATCACTCTCACTTGCCTCTGAGGCCATATCAAATTGCTTTCATTTCAGCACAACCTTGATATTCGATTGAAGGCCGACATCATTCCGCCGTATCCCAGCCAAATGTTAAATAGGCATTTCGGCTCATCGAGCTTTTAGGTGACACATCACATTCTTTAGTGGCCATGTTGGAGGTCCTGTGCTCTCGAGCATCTGTGGCTCTGCTATTTTATCACTTTAATGTCACTCCATTTCAGCGATGAGACTTTCCACACAGTCCCATAGCGAAACATATAATAGCTGCACTTGTCTGCAGCACAATGTCTTGTAGTTTCAGAATAAAGGCTCCAAAATCCTTCCCCCGGTCGTTAAATATATCATATGTATGACAAGGAAATAGCTGGGACACATGTCTGAACCCTGAATACCAGAGGCGGTCATTTGTACCGGCTACAAGAGGGAACAACAATCAACATTTTTGTGACAACAAGCTGAATCCAACTCTTATAAACATCATTCTGCTGACAAACGTTGAAAGGCTAAATATTTGGATCAAGCACCCGGCAGCCTCTTTCATTTGTCACTGCTTGAGACTGCCACTGTACTGTTTCCATTCATCCTTCAATTATCTATATCCGCATCTTGTTGTTCAGGGTCACTGGGCTCTGCTGGAGACTCTCCCAGCTGTCTCCCAGTGAAAGGCAGGGACGGATACGGCACAGGTCGCACGTCCATCACAATGATTATAGTTTGCAGGAAAAAAATTGATCTGTTGAGAGTTTTAAGAAAATCATAAATTGCAATCAGCCAAGACAATTGCAGTCAGCGATTGCTGTTGTTGTTGTCATTTGTTAATTTAATTTTTCTTTTCTTTTTTGTTAAGAACAGCAGTTTTGGTGGATGCCTTTGATCCCGGGTCCCAGTTACAGGATAAGGAGGTTGAGCTAGAGGATGTTACAGATACAGATAACTCTGAAACCCAGAACATGGGATTTAATAACTTATCATATTGTGCCAACAGCATGTCAAAATGTTCATTTATTCACTGAAATATCTCAACATATACTAAATGAATTGGAACATTTATAGTTCCCAGAGGAGCGATCCTGATGATTGGATCGGATCGTGACTTTCCCTCCAGTCGCGTATCGAGTGTTATATACTGGATGGCTTATGATGAAGTCGGAAAAGGCCTTCATGTTCCCTTGAAGATGAGTTGTAATCACTTGGGTGCCTTAACTAAATCAAAATGTTAATTTAGCCATCCTTGTTCATAGTAATAACAGCCTAACCTAATATCATTTCAATAATTTTTATGTTTTCATATATCAGCTTGCTAATTTTTAAACATACTAGAAAGCAGATGAGGTATTATTTCAAGAAGTCAATTTAAAACTAGTGGGTATGTTTGTTGTCACTATATTTGTTTTGATAATTATCTGTAACGGTGGACATTACTGCAGGGAGCTTTAGGATTCAGCTGCAAAGGCCACATTCCTCTCCTCGTCCTTCCTAACTATTCCAGATGTGAATCAACAGACTGAAGTGTAACTTATTGTTATTTCCTTTTTACCGTAAAATGACCCCAGCACCCTGCATTACACCTTGCTTTGAGGATACAAGTCTGCCCAGAGGTCAAAGTGCCCCAATGCTTTGTACTGGGAAGAGTTTAATTAATTGACATATCCTTTATCTGTTCAGCATTATTTAGATTATACCTCAGAGATGTGCTCTTTGCTCCTAATCCCACCTTTATTGGTTGGATTGGCTTTAAATATCTCCTGTCTTTTGTTGCTTTGATTGTAATTTGATTGCGGGTTAATGGTTCTTTACACAGGCTGTTGTCTGGCCCCTGCGTGTCAGCATGGAGAGTGGGGTTAAGCCTCTGGATGATAGGTAGGAGGGAGGGCGGAGGAGCTATTCAGAGACTATGTAATTACTGCTTCGATCATACCGCACTAAGTCAGACCAGACGCAACTAGCCTGAAATCATCCTGACAGGCCGGGAGGAGCTGAGCTGAAAACGAGGTGAGGCGAAGGAAGTGAGAGGTGGAGAGTGTAACAGAAGAGTCTGGACAGGTGAGGAGGAAGGATTGGGGAAGCCAGGCGGTAAAGAAGAGAGACGGGGCGAGCAGACGTGGGCAGGGAGCGTTGTAAATGCACACGCTAGAGTCAGAATCCACAGATTATCTCGGTGCACTGCCTCAGATGCTGAAGCAAGGCGGTTATGCGAAATGACATTTTCCGAGAAAATCACGGGCACCGGTGTTGGATATAAATCTGCTGTTTGACAGTTGGAGTTGTCAGGATTATCAAACATCACAGAGCGGTTGTGATGTTCCATAATCCTGAAAAATGAAAAAAAAAGATTGAATGCACTTGACTTTTATAGAACCGGGCAACCCACGCCGACGCAAGTGTGCATGTGATCATTTGGACTACAGGGAAGGTCTTGACAGATTTGCACAGTCGATCTGATAAGCAAATGTTTCATGCATGCAAACATTCACACAAACACACGCAACGCGCAGCAACATTTCCTTGTTCTCAAATCTGCTCATGAGTTTCCGCATGGTTCGTCAAAGAGACACAGGTGGAAATATCAAAGACTTGGCCATGCTCTTCTGCTCTTCTGCTTAACTCTAATGCAAATGTGCACCAGGCAATGAGGCCACAAAGGTAGGCGGGCCATGTCCCGGCAACAATTGACCCTCCAACCATCCGCATATGTGGAAACCTGCTTTCTTTATCCGTTTGGTTATTGGCTCCTCTGAGTCTCTCTCAGTCTTTGTATTCTCCCTCTTGAGTCCTTGAGCTATTTTTCTTTTCCTTTTCTCCTCAGAGGGGAAGAAAACGATCAGATCAGAGTTTGTTTTTGTGTGTTGGATAAGCAAAATCCACCATAGTAGGATTTCACTGTAAACATGACAGAACATGCACTCTATTGAGACACCACAAAGCAGCCCACGGTGTTTGTCCACTATGACGTAACACCGCTGAATCATATCACTTTAGACCGTTCTTCCAGACATGTAATAAACCCAGACTTATCTAGGATAGACTCACCCGGGGCTCGTATTGCAGTATTCGTTAAGACTAGAGGCCTTGTCGGATTGGACAGGCTTTATGGGATCATAAAGCTGAGGCCTGGTCCTGTGTTGCTTAATTTCACAGATGAAAACATAATTTCACATGATGACTAAGCTCAATTATTCTCCGTCATCTTCTGCATCCTGTTGTGCCCGTGGTCAGGGTTGAAATTGCCCCCAATTATTGCATTACCATAATTTCTACCTTTAGCAAACATTTCTTTCTGTGAATGTTTATTTACTGAGGACACGTGAATTATTGCCATTTTTTTCCCCTCACAAATATGTATTTGAACATAATATTTGTCACATCAGCCTTAGGAGAAAAAAGCTTATGCAATAACTCAAATACCAAAAGTGGATTACTTTAGTACAGGATCATGATTTGCTCCGTTTACCCATAAAACCAGAGGCTGGAAATGGCATCAAATTTGAGTTCACTTAAATCCAGGTAAAAACTAAAAATTAATTGGACAGAAACTGGCATGAGATGTTCTTGGATAGAAGCTGGGTGGTTTGTGTTTGCAACTGATTTTGCAGGATGCATACACACCGATGTGTCGGTAAATGACAGTTAATGTAGTTTTGATCAAACTCTGAGTTTAATTCTTTAAAGGGCAAAATAACCATATTTTGTAACTTCAGAAGATCTACTTGAAAAAAACCCAAACAAACCAGAAGTTACAAAGGAAAAAATGTCTTTTAATGTTCTCCAATAACCCTGTAGAGTTTAAATAAGTATTTTACTGACTGCCCTTTAAAGGGTTTGAGACTCCTCCAACTTCAGATTTCCTGCAAGTCTCACCAGTCTGACGTGGGTGGCATTTCCAGTTGAAAGGGCCCAAAGGGAACATCATTGACGTGGATCGCACCATAATTTCTTTTTATTTGGAGGCAATAATGTAAAAAAACAGATGACTAAGTCATGTTTTGTTTCATGTGAGAGTTGGACTCTGTCAGGGCTGACCTTTGTCTGGGATTCTCATAACTTTTAACAGTTTTTTTTAACAGTGAAGGCCCAGTTAAAGGCACAGGGGGAGGAGGGGGAATGTGTGGTCCTGCTGCCATCACTGAGGCCCCGTTTACACGGAGCAAAAACGGAGGCGTTTTCATGCGTTTTGGCCGTTAGTTTACACGAAAACAGAGCTCAAAGTCACCAAAAACGATCATTTCTGAAAACTCCGGCCAAAGTGGAGATTTCTCTGTTTTCACGTTTGCGTCTAAACAGAGGAAAACGGAGATTTTGGCTTCAGAACGTCACATTATGCAACAGAAACGTCACCAGCGTCATGTGTGCGACCTGTGTTTACAATTAGTTTGGCCACCGTTAATATTTTCTTGCATTTTACTTGTTTTATATTCTAAAGTCACACTTAAAAGTAACTCCACTTCTCTGTCACTCCAAACGAAAGACTCTCGTTCCGTCTTGGAAGTAAAGCCTGAATTATGGTCCCGCGTTAAATCAACGCAGAGCCTACGGCGTAGGGTACGCAGCGATGCGTGCCGTACGGTGTGCGTCGCCGCGTACCCTACGCCGTAGGCTCTGCGTTGGTGTAACGCGGAACCATAAATCAGACCCCGTCCACACGTAGCCGGGTATCTGCTAAACCGAAGATATTTTCCTACGTTTGGACCTGTCATCCACATGAAACGCTGGATACAAATTATTTTATAAACGGAGGGGGGGAAATATTCGGTTTTAAAAATACCCGGCTACGTGTGGACGGGGTCTCAGCCTTAACTGGAAGTTACACGTGTCATTTATTGATGTTTTTTCCAGGATTCCGATTGACTAGCATGACGTTAACAGCGTATTTATGCGGATCCGTGTAAACGAAGAGATTTTGAAAACTATCTCGTGTAAACGATGGAATTTTTCAAAACATAGAGGGGGAAATATCCGTTTTTGTAAATACCCGGCTACGTGTAAACGTGGCCTGAGACACAACATTCAGCTCTCGCTGGAGCAGTTCGCACCCGAGTGTAAAGTGGTGGGGATGTGATACGGCACCTCCAAACTGAGACTATGGAAAAGGGTGGGATAACCACTCTGGGTTGGGGTTCAGGTGCTGAAGTAGGACATTCACAGACAGATCGGACTCTTATTTTACTGGTTGATCTTTGTTCCGACCCTCTCCTCTCTGCTGCTACTGACCAAAGGAACGAGTCTCCAGGTACAAGCAGCTGAATTAAGCTTCCTCTGCAGGGTGGCCGGACTTTCCCTCAGAGGCAGGACCCGGAGCAGAGTCGCTGCTCTCGTCCACATGGAAAACAGACGGTTGAGGTGGTTCTGGCATCTGTTAAGGGTACTTCCTGGATACCTCCTCGGGTTGGGGTTTCAGGCATGTCCAACTGGTAGGAGGCCCGGGGGCACCGCGTGCCTGCAGGCTTGTGATCGCCTCAGTATTCACCCATAAGGACTTGAAGAGGTGGCGGAGTAGAGGAAGGGTTGGGCCTCCCAGCTCTGGCTGCTGTCCGTGTAACTCAGATACTGTAAGCAGCAGATAACAGATGGATGTATAATCTGTATATTTGCTGCTAAAAGCATTTCTTTACACTTTAACCCACATGTGAGGCTATTTCCACAAAGAAATAGTGAAAAAAACTTCAACAGCCTTGATGAATTAATGACAGGATTTCATACTAATACAAAGGCTGTAGTTTCTGTTTTACCACCAGCTCTATCTAGAAACATTTTCATCAAAAATGAACATTTTTAATTGTTAATCCACCTTTTTCTAACCGTGGCACATTATTTTTTCCTTTTACTTCTTGTACAACATGTTTAGCCAGAGTTTGTGTGACCCCCGGCAGTGACAGGGGCCCCCGTAAAGTAAAGCAAACATTTTACTCAAAGGGAAACTTGTCTTGCTACAGTCTTGCGGCATTACATAAAACACAGAAACATCATAAAATAAAAATGGGGACACGTTAGTCTTTGAATAACATAGAGACTTGCCTAAAAGAAACACATAAAGAGATGTTTAACTACTCTTAAAGACTTAAAAGAAACCCCATAAAGTCAAGGAGATGTGTAACGATAAAGCAAGCTCTAAAGACTGCAGAAGACGTGTATTACTGCGTCCTCTATGTTAAAACTGAGCTTTAGCATAAGAGTTCAGCAATTTAATGGAAAAAGTGGCAGCTTGGAGTGGTTTGTTATGCACTTCAAGCAATTTCATATTCAGAGAAGGGCCGAGTCTGAGAGTCTGCAGTGATTTGTTTGTACCAAAACAGTCTGCTTGTTTAGACTCCATTTGGTTTCAGACTGTCATCACTTGGTCACTTAACCATACTGTAACTCCACATCAAATGATGCTGTCTGGGACTGCCTGGTAAAAAAACAAAAAAAAAAAATCAAAAATCATCCAATAGTAACTCACTCACGCAACTTAAGTCGTCCCTGAATGTAAAACCTCTGCACACATTACCAGTGTGTCTTCTCCGGTAGTGAAGGTTGTCTACTTGCACACGTAAGTGCTTGTACGAGGACAACTGAGTGGTGATCAGGGTTTGGATGTCCAGTGGCTCATGGTTAATCACCTGCAGGGATTTAAAGACGGCCTTTTTATCATATCTGTACTGAGACGGTTGATGTCACACCATTAGATGTAGGTTTCCTGCCCAGTGAGTAAGTAAGTAAGTAAGTAAGTAAGTAAGTAAGTAAGTAAGTAAGTAAGTAAGTAAGTAAGTAAGTAAGTAAGTAAGTAAGTAAGTAAGTAAGTAAGCTTTATTTGTACAGCGCCCTTCACAGAGCATGATCACAGAGCGCTTCACAGTTACCACAAAAACAAAACACAGCATGAGGCTCCTTTTAAGAAATGAGACTCATTAGCGCCACCCTTCACCACGATGGCCGTCGGGGGTAATGCAGCCAACAGCGAAGCCGGCACGGGAGAACGGGGAGAACGTGCACGCAGCGTCATGTGACGTCACATCCGCAGGACAGCGCGGGAAATTCCGGTCACAATTGCAGCACATTTTGCAGCACACAGCCTGTTCAAGGCAACGGAGAGATACACTAGAGGGCTCATTCTTTTGGGTTTGGAACGCTTCATCTGACATTATTACTAGAAAACTTAAAACGTATATGAATTATTTTCATAAATCCTGCCTCCATCCTGCCTCATGCTCCTTTAAGTTTAAAAGGCCAAGACAACACATTGACAATCATAACAGCCCCAAGACAATTAGGCAAAAGCCTGCACAAATAAATAGGTCTTAAGTTGCCTTTTGAAGGAGTCAACAGACTCCATCGAACGCAGGGAGAGCGGAAGATCGTTCCAAAGCCTGGGAGCAACGGCCTGGAAGGATCGGTGTCCTCTGGTCCGGAAGCGAGTATGAGGAACCATCAGCAGATTCTGATCCACAGACCTCAGAGCCCGAGCTGGGGTGTAGGGCTGGATCAGATCGCTGATGTAAGGTGGAGCCTGACCATGCAACGCTCTGAAAGTTAAAACCAGAATTTTAAAATTGATCCTAGAGGAAACTGGCAGCCAATGAAGAGCTTTAAGAATATGGTTTATGTGTGTCCTCCTATTAGAGCGGGTCAGAATTCTTGCTGCAGGCGAGACAGCTCCTTCTTGTTTAGACATGAAAACAAACTATTACAATAGTCCAAACGCGAAGACACAAATGCATGAAACGAATGCATTGAGAAAGGCCCAAATCACAGTATCAGACATCGCCAATTACATCTGCTCTGGTCAGACGGTGAAAATGTGTACAGGCTGGAGCTGAGCTGGCAGCCCACAGTGGAAGAAAAATAAATACATGAATGAAAATTACCCTGAAAGCAGTGCAGTCCCTTTGGGAGGAGCCCGTCAGCAGCACCACACTTTGTACCTTCAAGAGCTTAAGCTTCAAATTCAAATAAAACTATACATGTCACTGTTATATTGCAAAAGATAACGTGACACGTAACTCAAGTCGGAGTTGACGTGACTCCATTTATTTCAAACCCAATAACATGAATGAATGAAAAACCCACTGACTGCCTTAAACCGGAACGGGCAGTGTCGTAAAACCGAAACAGTTCTTAAAGTGACAGAACCTGTTTAGTGTGTGTCTGTGAACCACCAGACATAACATTTCCCCCCCCTTCACACAACCTAGGTGTGATACTCAGTCTCAAAGTCCCCCAGGTGTCTAGGCCTGGTGCGAGCCCGAGCTGGGCGCCCCTCGGGTGCAGCAGCAATGTCCGGTGGCCGCTCTTCGACTGCGGCCTGTGCTTGGACAGCTGGGGCGGCTGCCACATCAAGCCGTGTAGCCGGTGGGGCTGTAACGGCCGGTACACCCAGTCCGGACCCAAGTGGGACCTGCACCTTACGCAGGCGGTTAGCATGCCAGCGAGTGCCATCGGCTAACCTGAATGAAGCTGGGCCAAGCCGTTTGGTAACTTGGACGGGGTCTGACCAGAACGACTGGAGCTTGTCGCCACGATGAGGTCGTCGGATCCTGACCCAATCCGAGACAGCGATGGCAGGTGGTCTAACCCGTCGGGTCCTGTCGAAGCGGTCCTTCATCTGGCGTTGACGGGTAGTGACTGCGGCTTGAACCGGGTGAACTGGAACCTCAGCCAGTGTGGGGCGGAGCCTATCCAGTGGCAGCTGGAGCTCCCGTCCCAGCATGAGGGAGGCTGGGGAAACTCCTGTGGTGGCGTGTCGAGTGGCCCGATAGTGCAGCAGCGTCTGTAGGAGACTGGTGGTGAGTGTGCACCCTTGTGCCAAATGAGCCCTGATCCCGTTTTTCAACGTTTGATTTAAACGTTCCACCCCCCCGTTCGCCGCCGGGTTGTAGAACGCCGTGCGGATGTGGCGAATCCCTTTCCCCGCCAGGTATGAGGACAGTTCATGGGAGACCATTTGAGGTCCATTGTCAGTCGTGATCCTCCTGGGCAAACCCCAACGCGCGAACAGAGACTCCAGAATGTCGATGAGCACCTTGGCCGTGACGGAGCCCGCGGGTGCCACCTCCGGCCACTTGGAGTGGAGGTCGTAAACCACGACGAGGAACCTCTGGTGATGTGGCACCCCATGCAGCTCACCACAGATGTCAAGCTGCAGGTGCTCCCAGGGCTGTGATGGCCAGTCCAACGGCTGCATGGGCGGGGGCGGGGCCGGGGCCCTGGTCTTGCCGCTAAGAAGGCAAGCAGTGCAGTCCCTGACCAGGGCCTCTATTTCCCTGTCGATGCCTGGCCACCACACGACATCACGGCACCTCTGTTTGAGCCTGACTATGCCCAGGTGACCCTCGTGCGCCATTGCAAGGACACGCGCCCGGAGGTCACCAGGGACCACAGTGCAGAGCCCACGGGCGACACAGGTGTCGTTCCAGCATGACAACTCCTCCCTGACCCTGTGATAGGGAAGCAGCTCGTCGGGTACCCTCCCAGGCCAGCCTTCCCTGACGTAGGTCGAGAGTGTGGACAGGATGGGGTCGTCCGCGGAGGCGTCCCGAAGCTCCTGCAGCGACACTGTCTCGTGGAGGGGTGAGTGGAGGAGCTGGATGAGGTCCTGTTCGGCCTGGTCCCGTTCGGGGGCCAAAGGTTGGGCTGTGGGCGGGCTAGGGATTGCACGTGACAGCAGGTCAGCCACCACGTTGTCGCGGCCTGGTGTGAACTGCAGGCGAAAGTTGTACTGCTGCAGTCGGTCAGCCCAACGATGGAGGCGGAGCGGTTTGTGGCCAGTGCCTGACGTTGCCAGGAGGGTAGTGAGGGCCTGGTGGTCAGTCCTCAGTGTGAATGTACGCCCGTAAAGGTACATATGCCAGCGCTCACAAGCCCAGAGGCACGCTAAGGCCTCCCGCTCCCCCACCGAGTACCTCTGTTCCGTGGGACTGAGAGCCCGCGAGGCGAAGGCAATCGGTCTCTCGACGCCCCCCTGCAGCTGGGACATCACAGCGCCGATGGCGAGGGCGGAGGCGTCGCACGTGACGAAGGTGGGGCTGACCAGGTCGAAGTGGGCCAGGACCGGTGCAGAGGTGAGCTGGGACTTCAGTAGGCGCACGGCGTCGGAACATGCCGGTGTCCAGACCCAGGGCTCGTCCTGCTTCAGCAGTTTACGCAGTGGCGCAGTCGTGGCAGAGTACTGTGGCAGGAAACGGAGGTAATACGCCGTCATGCCCAGGAAAGAGGCTACCTGAGCGGCTGAGGTCGGCTCCGGGACACGGTGGATGGCCTCTGTGTTGGAGTGGAGTGGGTACGTGCCACCCGCTGAGAGGCGGAACCCGACAAAGTCAATGGCTGGGGCGGTGAAGACACACTTCTCGCCATTGAGTGTGAGGTGATGTTTGGCCACTGCACTGAACACCCTGTGCAGGCGCTCATCGTGTTCCTCGACCGTGGCCCCGTGAACCACAATGTCATCCAGGTAGACGGCCACCCCCGGTATACCTGCGAAAACGGAGGCCATAATCTTCTGGAAGCAGCTGGGGGCGGAGCTTAGCCCAAACGCCATGCGTTTGTAGCGGAACACCCCTCTGTGGGTGATGAAAGCGGTGAGGTTGCGGCTCTCAGGGTGTAATGGCACCTGGAGGTAACCCTGGCGGAGGTCCAGTTTAGAAAAAACGATGGACCCGTGGAACTGGGCGGTGAGCTCCTCTGTGGTTGGCAGGGGGTATTTGTCGGGGATGATGGCCTTGTTCACCGCTCGAAGGTCCACGCAGAGTCGCAGCCCCCCAGACTTCTTCCTGGCCACCACCAAGTTGGAGATCCAGGGTGACGCGTTCACCTGCTCGATGATGTCGTCATCCAGCATACCTTGAAGCTGAGCAGAGATGTCATCACGGAGGGCCAGGGGAGAACGACGGAGGGGCTGTATGACAGGCGTCACAGTCGGGTCCAACAGGGGCTGGTGGGCGAAACCCACGAGGCAACCCACCCCGCTGAACAGCGCAGGCCACTGTTGCTGCCAGGGGATGACAACGGCGTTAATCTCCGAGCCGGTGGTGTCCAGCAGGGTGAAACCGAGGCTGGTGAAGAGGTCGAGGCCCAGGAGGTTGGCCCCGTGGCGTGCAACATTAAACCTAAAGACTGGCAGTGTCTTATCCCCGTATTTTACGGGCAGCTGGAGGGAACCCACGATGTCAATTTGGGAGTTGGCGTAACCACGCAGGGTGGTGGTGGCCGGTCCAAGTGGCTCGCAGGGGAAAAACTGTGTGACAGTCGCCAGGTTCAGGAGAGACACTGTGGCCCCTGTGTCCAGGAGGAGGGGCAGAGTGACATCTCCAACCATTAACGAGCACGTTTTGAACGGTGCTCGTGCTGAGCTCACGTTGTGGATGACTGTGGTGTTAGTGGGTGGCTGAGAGGCTCGAGCTGGGGCAGACCTGCAGACTTTGTGGAAGTGGTTTAATTTCCCGCAGTTGGAGCAGGTTTTACCACGGGCAGGGCAGTTCTGGGCTCTTGAGTTGTGTGCAGAAGAGCCACAGTTACCACACTGCTGATGGTACTGATCGCGGGGCCGAGCGGCCAGCAGGATGTTCTCCTCCCCGCTGTCAGTGCTCACATGAAGGAGGGGCGTGTGTGAGGTGAGCGCGCCCGCTGCCTGTGTCTGTGAGGGCGGGGGAGTAGAGAAGCTGGCCGCGCACTCCAGCGCAGATTCAACCTGAACCGCGAGGTTTATTGCTGCTGATAAAGTCAGATCATCATTTTCCCGCTGTCAGTGCTCACATGAAGGAGGGGCGTGTGTGAGGTGAGCGCGCCCGCTGCCTGTGTCTGTGAGGGCGGGGGAGTAGAGAAGCTGGCCGCGCACTCCAGCGCAGATTCAACCTGAACCGCGAGGTTTATTGCTGCTGATAAAGTCAGATCATCATTTTCCAGCAGCAGTCTTTCTCTGATTTTGTTGCAGCTTGTGTGCAAAATCAGTTGGTCTCTGACCATTTCGTCCCGCAGTCTTCCAAACTTGCAGGAATCAGCCAAACCCCGCAAGTCCGCCACGTACTGAGCCACTGTTTCTCCCGGCCTTTGATGTCGCCGCCGGAACAGGACCCGGCGCAGCAGAGCGCTCTGTGGAGCCGCAAAATGTCCTTTCAGTAACTCCACGGCCAGGGAGTATGACGGTGCGTCGCCGAGTGTTCCGAACACCCGCTGTCCCTCAGTTCCCAAACAGTGCAGCAGCAGTGCACGTTTCCTCCCGACGGACACGTCCGTCAAGCCGGCAGCCAGGATGTACGTCTCGAACGCGGAGATCCAGCGGTGCCACGGGACCGGTGGTTCGCCCGGGAGGGCCAGGAACGGAGCGGGTGGTGGTAGGGAACAAGCTTCAGCCATCTCTCGTCGCCAATGTTATATTGCAAAAGATAACGTGACACGTAACTCAAGTCGGAGTTGACGTGACTCCATTTATTTCAAACCCAATAACATGAATGAATGAAAAACCCACTGACTGCCTTAAACCGGAACGGGCAGTGTCGTAAAACCGAAACAGTTCTTAAAGTGACAGAACCTGTTTAGTGTGTGTCTGTGAACCACCAGACATAACAGTCACATATGTTTTTGCCATCAGAAGTCTCCACGTACCTTTCATTTCCCGTGAAAAATATATGCAGGTAATACGATAAAGACCACAGGGGACGTTTGTTTCAAACACCTGTGCCTGCAGAAACAGCCCTGTGCTGTACGGTGTGTTTGGGCCCCAGCTGTAATGCAGTACATTATAGTACGTTGACCCTTGGATGTATCAGATGAGTAAAAACAGTATTCTTCTTCCTATCATCATGCTTTTGTGCTATTTGAATGTCAGAGGCATGATTGTAATATTTGCAGTGACATTAGTCCTAGAGTACGCCAAGCCTATTAGATGATGAGCACAAATGATGAAGAAAGGGAGGTGTGGGAAGGACTGATGACTGATATAATGATGGTCTTCCGTTCCTTCTTGCTCCAGCTTAATTTTGCTGCTTGTCAATCAGTCAGCTGTTAGCCCAGCGGCGTGCAATTCAATTTGAGCTGATATCTAGAACAGATACCAGCTCTTTCCGCTGCCCCTCCTCACCGCACGAGCCGTGTCTGCGCTGAGTCGGGCGCTTGAGTAATTTTTGATTGACACGTTGAGGAGGAAACAGACAGTCACCTCTTTGGAGCCACAACATATCGACAGTGACACAAACAACAGCCTGGAGGAAATCTCTGCACTAAATGTGAAAAATGAAAGAGAAATTGGCAGCGCATGTAGGGTGAAAGGAAAAGATTGAAAGAGTGTCGTTTGAAGATGGTGAGGGCATGTCTGAAATAAAAATCCTGATTATCCTTACTTAAAGCTGCCCAGATTTGTCATCCAGCCATGCAAAAGACTGAACACTTACAAATGGATAAAAGAAATGGAGCAGTTCAGCGATTGTTCTTGTTTGTATCCGGACTGTAAAACAAATGTAACGCGTGTCTTGAATGAGCTCAGTTGCTGCCCCCACTATATATGCATATATATATATATTTAGTTGGTCTGGCATGTGTGTATGGCAGTATGTGATTCTTATCTTTTTTTACTGTGCAACACGGGCCTCCCGTGCCAATGCCATGACTTTGTTTTGGGAAACAAAGAGATGAACCACCTCAGGACATGTTATTCAGGGCACAGATTCATGTGTGCAGCTCTGTTTGGAAATAGAGGAAGTTTGTCGTGGCACAGCCACAACTCTGGAGCCGGCGGGTGGAAAGTAGCGTGGCAACCCTTGAAATGCTTGCCAGCTTCTCTGGAAATGGTGCCAAAGAGACATTGGTGTTTGCAGTAAATCTTGACTATAAGCATTTCAACACTGAAAGAAAAAAATGTACTGAATAAATACAGTACATAATTGGATAAATATCTGCTCAAGTATGCACATCCATCCATCCATCTCTCTCTCTCTCTCTCTCTCTCTCTCTCTCTCTCTCTCTCTCTCTCTCTCTCTCTCTCTCTCTCTCTCTCTCTCTCTCTCTCTCTCTCTCTCTCTCTCTCTCTCTCTCTCTCTCTCTCTCTATATATATATATATATATATATATATATATATATATATATATATATATATATAATAATCTGAAATCAGTGGAAAACAATTGGCATGAGTTCATTATAGCAATGTCCTTGTTATCAAATATATTTTTCTATATGATCAGAAAGCAAGTCTACAGAAACTACGAATATAATGCACATGACTGTTGAGGGAAACTCGCAATTTCTCCTAAATGCACCCACTGACTTTGTTGGACTGTACCTTGAGTTCTGTTTGGTCGCTGAATAATTAATCTGAAATTATAGCCACTGTGAGAAGTGTGATTTAGCAGCACTTAAGGCTTTTCGCCGCTCTCAGCCTAATGTTTCCCCCCCTGTTATAATTGTTTCACCAGGGTATTTCTGTGCGCTCTGCACATTTTGCTGAAGTAGAGATTAAGATTGTTGGAGGAGCAGAAAATGAGAGCGCAAGTGCTCGATTTAAGAAGTACTCGTGCCAGCAGATTAAGTAAAACGCAGTGACCATATGTGTTGTTGGTGGATTTTGCACTAGCTGAACATATTTCCTGTACTGCGCCAAAGTGAAACATGTGATCATCTAGAGCCCACAGGCTTAGTTATCTGACCCCCTTACTGATTTCCCTGCAGGGACCCTGACAAGTGCTGCTTCAGGGTCACACAGAGGAATATGTTGTCATAAGTTAAGAGGAAGAGGAAAACTGATGATACCTGAAACTGTATACCCAGTTGGTACATCTATGCACATCTGATAAATTAAGAAGACTATGGTGTAAATGTAACTATGGTCTCAGACGAAGCTGGTGTATTTCATTTAAAAATGTGCTGCCCTTTTAAATTAACTTGAATACTGGTAGAAGCACAAATGAAATGATAAATATTGGATGAAGCAGTACTGCAGCGCTGCACACTGTTGCTGCAAATCATCACTTAGAACCCAGAAAATAGGCTGTAGACAATTTTCTTAAGTGATATTTTTCTTTTAATGCACAAATGTTATGCTTTCAAGTGTGTAGCAGTTTAAGGTGGTTCATAAGAATTGCAAGATGAACCCAATTGATTCATGCAACCTGCAAGTTTTACGTGTCTGATTGAGAAGTTTAATGACGAGGAAAGATATACTTTTTTTCCAGTTTATATAAACGCTTTATGTGGTTCTTTAGGGCCACAGCTGCCGGCGGGGGGTCGGGTGGCATAATCAAAGGGATCCCAACAGGGGTTCAGTCCAATTTATTTAACACATACACATATTCCCCAAAAACCTCTCCATATGCAAATTCATTCAAAACATATTTTCAAGATTCGTTGATAATTCATTTGTCCATTTCTATTATATGTGTGTATTGTGTATCATGTATGTTCATTTAGTTGTGTGTCTGATTTGGTGTTTTTGAGGCAACAAACAAAAGTCTAGGACAACCGATACCCTAGGACCAGCCCTGGTTTGACAGTATATTAACCAAGTACAGACGGCTGTAAAATACCCTGAAGAAGAACCCTGGAGAGTGAAGCTGACCCATTCCGATATTTATCTCTAAATATGTGGCAGACGCTGTCACAGGTAATGATCTAGTGGACAATAAGCAGGTTGGATTTGTGGTGTGCTGCACAAAAGGGAGTCATGCTATGACCACTCAGTAACGAAAGCTTATGCAACTAATCTACAGTCTAGTGGTGTTGAGCGAAGCGGCTCATGGCCTTCTGCAATAATCTGTTAATGTACTGCTGGCATTCTGCCACCTACAGTAATCACCCATCGTGATTTATGTCCACTGTAGATATTAGTAAGCCGGCTATGTTTGCATCTGTTAGATAATCTAAAATAGAGTGGCACTTTTAATTATTATGGATGATTAGCATAGCTGTTAAGTTGTTTGTTTTTTTTAAATATTTTTATCCCGATATTTTCCCAATTATATCACCCAGTGCTCCTACCTAAGTGACAGTCCTGGGCATTGCCGTCCTCTACCAGCTGTTAAGTTTGACGTGTCTGTTTGACGTGTTCATTCCCTCTTTTTCTTAAAAAGGAAGCTGCACATCAGCATCCATTTTTCACGCGACTGCATCACGCTGCCACTGGAGCTAAAATCACACTGTGAAGGTCTAAGCATGCACGCTCATGTGTGACTGTAACCGCATTCATGCCAGACCCATTACTTTGGACATGCCCCTCAATGTCACAGTAGTCATGCTAAAGCTGCCTTGGAGACGAGGAGTAGGAGGACGGGGAGGAAGTGGACATATTTGCTTTTACTACGCAGTTCCTATAGTTTCGTTACTTGAGATCACTCTTTTGTTTTCTCTTCCATCATTAGTACCTTAGGTCTTGGTTGACTATGCTATGATGTCCAGAATGAGCTAGTTTAATTGCTGTAAATGTATCACTTTGTACCATAAAGTGATACGCAGTTGACAAAAGTTATTTTGTGATTTTTGCCACTAGTAGAGATAGTAGGAACGGAAGATAGAAATATTGGGACAAAACTTCTTAAAATTAATCAAATATTCCTTCAAGTGACATTAAAACTGATCTTTTATTATGAAAAAACAAATTGGTGCAGTTTTCAACTGTTTTTCAAAAGGGTATTAGCTAGTTTACAAAAATACAATTTACTGGCTTGCTAGGTAGTGTATGAGAAATTTGTGTGTTTGTAACTCAAAATTAAAAACCAAAGATCAACTACATCCACCTTAAGTCTAATATATGCTTCTCTGTCGAATCGAAGGTGTTGGGACGCAGAACCTCTCTGTCAATGCAAACCCCCCTCCGGAGACCACTGTGCTGCCCAACATGTTGCGTTGACCGCAAAAAAACTTGATCTTTTTTCAATTTCCTTCCGCTACTTCTTCCTCATCGTTTACAGGTCAGGTGGAATGATAGTTTGCTGCGACGTTTGTAAAACCAACTGATGCCCAACATTTTTTTGTTCAAACTTGCGAGAAATATACTTTATTTCGGCCGTTGTTGTGTCTGAGATAACTACAGGAAGTAAACTAAAGGAAACTCGACAGTGTTGTGGAAAATAACTTACATTGTCCCCTAGCAGTTGGTGGTGTAATTACAGCAGGACGCAAACAATAAGGCAGATGTATAAACACCTGTGAAGGTGTTGGGGCTGTGCGTATCCTACGTGCGTCTCTGCTACGCAGAAGCATAAATTAGGCTTTATACCAGATATTCTTGCCTGGTCCAGCTTTGGGACCTACCATCACTCCTTAACGACAAGCCTCGACCCAAATTGTGGGGAAAAATATCAAGTTCTCAAATTTATTCAATGAAAAAGGTGGTGCAGTTTAAACACAGATGCTACAGAATTAACAGTGCCTTCATGCCCAAATGCAAAATGAACGGAAAAGTAGTTCCAAAAAGACTAAAGAATATGTAGCTTTACCTTTAACTGAAGTAAATCCCCGCAGCCCACTAAAAGCATGTGTGTGACCCACTTTTGGGGTTCCAACCCACCCGTTGAAAATCACTGCTTTATACTGACTTAACTGGATGTAGTAGTTGTTCAGACAGACTGTCTTCAATCGTTCTGGTTTCATGAGCTGCAGGTCTGGTTTATACTGAAATAGGTTTGTTTTTTCCTCAACTACCGTATATGCAACTCTATATAAGTTCAAGTTACAAATTTCCATTTTTTTACCATAAATTTTGATGAATCCCCAGAAATTCCTTTGGAAAGTTTCCAACTTTGAAAATCCCTGTTATTTGGCAACCTTTCATGCGTGTCTAGCACATGTGCACCTCCATGATACAGTTGTGGTGAATAACACGCGGCTCTTGTTCAGGAACAGGAATGTCTTGACGATATAATCAGTCATCTCCCCCCTTCAGGTAAATGTTATCTTCTCTAATGTTGCGCTGAAGGAACGATAACACAGAGTTGCAGCCAGCAGAAATGACAGGCCAGCATCCAATCTACATATCAAAGCCTCGTCCAAATTCCTCTCCCATCTGTGTGCATGCAATTCTGTGTGTGTGTGTGTGTGTGTGTGTGTGTGTGTGTGTGTGTGTGTGTGTGTGTGTGTGTGTGTGTGTGTGTGTGTGTGTGTTTATGCACTTGACAGAGCTGCCCATGCTCACACACCCCTGAGCATTTTAATATGCTGCCATTTCTTCGCAGTCTCAGGGGCAGGTTATTCACAGTCTGTCACAATCACAGTTCACTCCTGACAAACTCATTGTTTCTTAGAAAATTATATGAAGAGCCTTAATTAATCACCTATAAACATTTCATGAAACCAGATCAAGCACTACCTTTCAGAGGGAATACGGGCTTTGAAGCCATCTGTCATCTTGTCATTTCGCTTTGAAGATGCTGCCACTTAAAGGTGGGCTCTACTTTGTCTCTGTCTGGACACCGTACACCTCAGCAGCTGACGTGACAATAGCCGCAGACATCGATTCATCCGGATTGAGCCTGGCGCTCCACATTGGCATCCCCGCGGAGGACCAGATCCCAAAAAGCTGAGGCACAGAGGATCTTTCATGACTGGAAATGAGCTTTCAATATCTTCCCAGAGTGACTAAACAAAGAGGGAGGATGACAGTGTTGTGTGTGTTCAAAACGCCAGCACTTCTATGATCACAAAGAAGATAAAAATGAACTTCAAAGCTCGAATGCGTCTACATGTGGGCCCACACCATGATCTCACTGTTTTTTACCAGTCAATGGAAACTGCATTACATTTTTTTTATTTGTTTTACGTTCGCAGAATACCAGATCCGAGTAAACCAGGAGCTGTAAACAGAAGTCATACTGACTCACAGCAAACCCATTTACTGGACAGAGTTTTGGAAAACTGTCATATTGCGAAGTTAGTACTTTTGGCTGCTGCATAAGACAAAATAAATCTAACTTCAACTCCTTTAACTTGAGCCAAGAATCATTTACTCTCTGAGCTGTATACACCATTTTAGAAGGAATTACTGAGTCCGACCATCAGCCCCCACTGCAGTTTGTTTTACTTGGCTGCCAGTTATAATATGTCAACATTCGTCTCTGTATGCTATTCAAAGCTTGAAATTCTGCATTGATTTCAGCTGTCGAGCAGGATACTTTTTTGACTTAGCAAGAAACAGCTCCATCCTCCTTATGAAGCTTTTTCACCTGTCTTGATTCGGTCATTTGAGCCTGAATAAATCTGTGCATCCTGCCAGAGTGGGAGGTTACCATCATAAAAGTGTTTAATACAGTGATTATCCATCAAATTATATCGTGCCATTACAAATTATTGATGGAAAATAAGACTAAAAGATATTTTTGAATGCTTAGGTGTTGGAAAGTAGGAGGTGTAGCAGAGAGAGTGAATGTGGTTGAAATTTCACGAGAAATGCATTGAGGTGTTGTATTTGTTGCCTGGCAACAACATCATACCGCATTGATACTTCTTCACAGACACTCCTTTAAAGTAAAATGTCTGGGATTACACCATCTGTTTATAAAAAGCACTGCAGATCCTTCTCTTTTTGTGGTACCGCTCCGTCTGTGGTCGCTCTCTGTCCGTGTTCTCCAAAACTCAGTCCAACATGCGACGTTGGAGTCCAGAATATGTTCCTGCA
The DNA here is from genome assembly GCF_033807715.1 of Cololabis saira. Taxonomy (NCBI): domain Eukaryota; kingdom Metazoa; phylum Chordata; class Actinopteri; order Beloniformes; family Belonidae; genus Cololabis; species Cololabis saira. The sequence goes on along the minus strand of NC_084605.1, from coordinate 26,364,657 downwards.
GCAGGAAGCTGCTCCCACATGTCAACAACTTATGCTGAAGAAGTCAAAACTAACATGAGTGATTCAGACCATCGCTGAAAAAAATGTAGTTTTTGAACGTGAGATAATTCCCACCTTCTCTGTTTTACTGCCACGGAGCCGGTGAGACCGTTTTTTCACAGAAGTGAGAAAAACTCTTGAATAGTGATTTGGAGCCCTGCTCTGGTTTTCAGGAACGCTCGGAGTTTCCTCTGTGATCTTACTACTTTTTCTTCTTTGCCTTTCCTTTCACCATTAAAGCCCCCTGTCTCTTCACGTTGTCCCGACGGCAGAAACTGATACTTTTATAAGTTGTCGTTAGCGTGAGGAAAAACACCTCTGGGGGATCATTAGACTGTAATGAAGCAAGAGGTAAAATACCATGTTCACCCGTCGCTTTTCAGCACTCCTGATTGTCAGGTTTAATTATAGCACTGCAAGGTATTTGGCTGTCTTTCTTTCTATCATTTTCTTTTTCTTTTTTTTGTACTTCTTTTATCTAATTTCTTCAGCCCGCCGAGGCCGGTTTTAGGGGGGGGCAGGGGTGGGCTGCGCCCACCCAAACGTGCGTCCTGCCCACCCAATCAAAGTTATGGGGATCCTTTATTTTTTTGTAATTTTATTTTTTTATATATATATAAAAAAATATCACAAAATATCTGTACCGTTTCTGATTGGGTTGGCACTGCGCATCATTTTTAGACACAACAATGAACGCATACCGCAAAAGTTGTGTCTCGGCGGAGGGACCCGACGTCCCAGCAAAATTAGCACAACAGAGAAGCTCAGAACAGTACACACTGAAGGCTGATTTATGATTCCGCGTTACACCAATGCAGAGCGGGCGCGTCGCCGCGTGCCCCGAGACGCCTCTCTCCATCCCGGCGAGGGGCGGAGAGCGCCGGTGCGGGTGGCGGTGCTGCGGTCCGTGCAGGCTCTGGAGCCACCAGCGTGCCGCGGGACCTTTTAAATCGACGCAGAGCCTACGCCGTTGGCTACGATTGATTGATGAAAAAAATAAAATATAAAATAAATGCCGCCTCAACAGGCCACAAGCCAGTGTCCTGTTTGTGCCGGTGTTCTGCCATTTTTTGTAGCTCTACCTTCGTAGAGCTACAATTTTACTGTGTTTTACTCCCTAGCCCACTTCCTTTCCCCCCAAGTGGTCCTTGCCTCTTGCCAGGTCGTCATTGTAAATAAGAATGTGTTATTAATGACATGCCTGGTTAAATAAAGGCGAATGACTGAATCAAATAAAGCGATAGAATTGTTTTTTTCTCTCTTTATCGTATAATGTTCACAAAATGTAATACAATTCATGTCATGGGTAGTGTATTTTGAAGGATCAAATGCTCAACATCCCATATTATCCATTTTGCATCGTACAAGAAATGATTGGCGTGGCAATTAAACTTTGAAAATCGACTGTGTGCATGCGCAGAACCACAAAATAGCATTTCTCGGCAGGTAGCAAGGATTGGCAGAACACCGGTCCCAAGCCCGGGTAAATGCAGAGGGTAGTGTCAGGAAGGGCAATTGGGTTAGCATACTGTGGAGAAGATAGATGAACTGATATGATGATAGCATAGTTTTCTATACATTTCGGGGGTTTGACCCCCCAAAATTTTTTGCAGCACGCCCACCCTGCATTTCAGTCTGCCCACCTTAGTGGGCCTCGCTAAATCCGGCCCTGCAGCCCGCCACCTCTCTGTTTCAGCAGACGGACGCTCACTGTAATCAGGCTTTCTCCGCTCTTCTGCAAAGTCGCCCTCTGAGGGAGGTGCTCGGGATCGCAGCGCTACGAGTATGTGTTTTGACACGTAATTAGCGAACAGCAAAGAGGCCACCAAGGTCAAAGTGGGAAAGAGGTTGTGTGAACCACATCTGTCCGCGCCCTGCCTATGTTACAGATGCAGATTAAACATCTGGTCCACCGCGGCCGCGTGCACGAGCCTGATTAAAGTAGAAACTTGTGCCTCCACTGTTCAGTGATTACGGATCCACCCTCACACCCCCCGTCGATCCGAACCAGTATTTGAAGGAAGCGAAGGAGTCAAAACAAGACGGGTAACCATCATCTGATGGAGAGATTTAACAAGGAAGAAAAAAAAAACACCAAACATCCAAGTCTGAACATGAGCTGCTCACACATGAAGCAGGACGAAGACGGGTTTATATGCACTCTGCCGTGCAATTCAATGACTCAGACAGTGGGTGAGCGTAATTCAGACGTTGTGACAGCATGTAATTTCTTTCAGTTTGAATGTGTTGATGAAGCAGCACAAAAACATCTCCAGACTGGTTTGCTCATCATATGCTGCTGCACTCCAGATAGACTAACGCTCTGTGCAGGAGTTTGTATTCTTGCCTGCTAAAAAAAGAAGAAGTAAAAAGAAGATAAAAATCTACTGTTTCTTTTGTGCTATTTTTGGTCGATGGAGCCTTATCATCTTAATTGCTGCTAATGTGATAAATGAGAACAAAACACCCAAAAAAAGAAGAAGAAAAAAAAAGGGAGATCTTATCTTGTGGCTAATATGCGAGCATATCTTTGTCCACATTTAGAAGCCTTGAAAAGTCATTAACTTTAACTTTGGAATAACCTTTCCTTCACCTGTAGCCTGGTATTTTCAGAACAAAATGCACAGCTTGTCTAGATGAAGAGTTAATTTCTGTTTTTCAAGAGTATTTATAAAGTAGTGGATTATAAGATGCAGCTGTACTCTGAGTGGGTCATATCTCCTCATCTTTTACGTGTTTCCTGGTGAAAATGTGTTTGTAGCGAATGAAAGGACCTTTTGGAATATTCAACCAGAGAAGATAAAACGCAAACTCTTAAGACTGGAGCTCTACACGGGCTGGACCGCCCAATGAAACGTCGATATCCACTCACCTTTTAGCTTTATATTTGGAAGAAATAACTGGCTTTTTAGCTGTTAAATGGTGCAACTGTGATTTCACAGCTTGTTATTGCCTGTGTTGATGCTCTGCTGGCTGTGTAGAGTAGGTTTTTAAACCAAAGTCTAACATTGCTGCACATTATGAAGCTCTACATTAATCAGTGAACTCTTTCCCATTATTATTGGTTATCTTAACAAATTTAAATGTTGAATAGATAGAATCCTACATTAAAATAAAACCATCATCGGCGTAGACTATAGAAAAGTTTGCTTCAGCTACAAGCTAAAGAAAAATAACACTAAGTTTATTTGAATGTTGGAAATGTTTTGTCCCTTTACCATCTCCCCCGTCCTGCAGATTATTAACGTCAGTGGGGTGTGGATAAGGAAAGGATAAAGAAAAAACCCATATGGTTGGGCTCACCAAAGGATTATGGTTTGTTGTTGGTTGCAAGAGAAAAAAAAAAAGCGAGAGGGAGGAAAAGTGACTTCAGCATTGTTAGACCCTGTGAGGAGAAAGCAGCTTGGCAAAATGGCACGGATTAGCGTGCTGCGAGAGTGCGTGCCTCCCTACCAACTGTGATGCTGTGTGCTCAGTCAACTCAGCTGTGGGGAGGAGGCGTGGGGGTGCGTCAGCAGGGAGGGTGGGAGGGCATTTATCGTGTTTGCACAGCGCTTGCTCAAATATGAGCTTTGGAGTCTCAGTTCCTGTCCAAGCACGAGCCGAACTTCTGAGGGGACGGGGCCCGACTCATCATTCAGAGTAACGAGCCGTTAAAATTGTAGCCCGGAGTCGGATGCTGGGCAGCGCTTTCACCTTTAATCCCACACGTCCTCTCCCAGTTCACTGTCCTCAGACAACTCAAGCAGGCAAACTGCTTAAAACACACAGCGTTCCTGACTCAAAACACTCCCTTTTGCTTAAATAGATTAGCCCCACTCGTGATTTATCAGTCAAAAAAGAGGCTTCCATATCTGCTTCACACAAGGAAGTGCCTGTGTAACGACGTACATCAGGAAACATAAGAGTTTGCTTAAGCTCTTACTCAGTGCTCACTGCTTTATTCATCTGTGCGGTTATGCAAAAGTCTCGGTTGAGTTCAACACACCTTTAAAAAAGAGTGTAGCCTATGTTAAATATGCAAATATACACAGATCCTCTTTTTTGGTTTGAATTTTTAATTCCCTGTATTAAATGTGAATGCATCTGTCATGCTCTGCATATCATTAGTTACCGTTGCTCTCATCGTTTCAGGGCAGCTTCTTTTTTCTTTCTCAAAGGAGAACAGAAATTGGCCTGTTGCATGTAGATTTACTGCTTGCTTTTCTTTTTGGAAACTCTGTAGCAGCACAGATGGAGCTCAGCGGCAGTTTGTATCTCTATATTGCCAGTTGGCTGCTGCACTTCTCTCCCTCTTAACTCTCTAAGTCTTTACTGATACTGGTATGTATTTGATCACATGCCTTCTGATGTTTTTCTGTTTGCAATTTGGGGAAAAAACTTTGTCCTCTAAAGAATTTGTTCACTCCTCTGGCCCATATGCACAATTTCTCCTCCATTCTGCATTCCTCCAGAGGATCCAGTGGAAGACACAGAGGACAAAACCCATAGCCCTCCGTCTGTTCGAGATGTTTTCAGAGACTTTTCAAAACTTTTAGGAAGGAGGGTCAGTTTGAGTTGCGGCCTGATCGCCTCGCTGTGGGGGATCTATGTTGCTGATCTAACTGCAAAAAACATCAGAATGTGTGGTTTTGAGTGAAATATCTTGAAGTTTTAAATCACCTTCAGGTTGAACTGTAATAACTTTGGCGATCCTGTCAGGTTTCAGAACAGCCTGTATTTTAAGAAGGACTGCTACACTAAAACCGCTCTCACATTACAAGACTTTGCACCTGATTCTCAGTTCCTGAGGTGGAGGTAGGGCTGTTCGATTTTGTCCAAAAATAAAATCTCGATTTTTTTCTCTCAAAATCCGATTTTCGATTACGATTACGATTATTTTGTGAATTGACAAAAGGCAAAGAAATGATTTCAAATATGCTGTTTTTTTATTGAACATTTGCCCCATTGGGCTTTAAGTGCAAACTTTGCTCTTATTAAACCAAAAATGAATGAATAAAGTGCAAAACTCTGTAAAATAAGTTGAAAAAAAGTTTTAAAAAATATAATAAAATATAAAGTTTTATCTCTGAAAAAAAAATCAGCAAATCAGCACTTGCAAACATACAGTAAGTTATATTTCCAATTAAATAAAACAAGACATTTTCTAATTAAACTAAACTGGGTCTTTGCATGCTAAATAATAATGCAACCCATGAAGGAGGTAGAGGTGTGTAATGTCAGTCATTACATTTGCTGTTCACATTTGCAAGTTTTTTGCAAAGAACACGAGCCGGTCTACCGCATCTGGCTTGAGGGATGCCCGGTGGCATGTTACAACGCCCCCTCCTACACTAAAGAGCCTCTCTGATGGGGCACCTGTCGCAGGTATTGAGAGGTATTTCCATCAATCATTAATATGGTATCAATCATTAATATGTGTGCAGACAAGGTATAAAAAAAAAAAAAAAAAAAAAAGTTAAAAATCGATTTTACGATTTTCACGTTTTAACATCGTTCTAATTACATAATCGCGATTACGATTTAAAATCGATTAATCGAACAGCCCTAGGTCAATTGGAAAGTGGCCGGCAGCTGCCAGTCAGCACTCAATTGTCAATATTTCAGTTTTCAGTAAAATTGGACCAAAATACAGGAACCAGAGAAGAAAGAGCAGGAAACAAGAGTCCATTTAATTATAAACTGAAATTCCAAAAGCAATATCTGTCATAACTATCACAGTGTTAAAACAAATGTACATGTCTTTTAAAAGCAGTGAAGTGTAAGTTTGTGTTAACAGCAGTTGGATATTTTCTTCCCTCCATCTGAACTGTGTCAAAAACAAACGAGTTCTTGGATGACTGCGTCGCAGTCATGTCGTGTAGCCTGTCTCAAACAGAGCGAGAATACCGCAACAACCTCAAATTCAACTTCAAAATACTTTATTAATCCCCGAAGGAAAATTAATTATTGCAGTATTTTTCATGATTTAAGTCTCTTCAGAGAGCCATTGTAGAGAGTTATAGCTGTGGGCAGGAAGCATCTCCTGGAGCATCGGCGTTGCAGCGGATCTGAGGAAGCGTCTGAATGAAGACACTTTGTTGCTGAGTCACTGTGTTGGGAAGACGATGCTCAGGGTTGTCCTGGATCTTCTTCATTTTATAAAGTATCCTCCTTTGCACAATCGGCTCCAGAGGCTCCAGAACAGAGCCAGCCTTCTTTATCTGTTTGTACAGTTTCTTCTAGTCACTGGCTCTGATGTTGATCCTCCAACAGATGACTGCAGATGTGGTTGCACTTAAGATGTTCAACATCTTTCTGCAAATGCTGAAGGACCAGCTTCCTTAAGAAGTAAAGTCTGCTCTGTCCTTTATTATAAACAGCATCAGTGTTGCATATTCAGCTCAGTCCAGGTGAACACCGAGGTATTTATACTCCTACACCACCTCCAATTCTTCTTACATTATGGAAAAAGTATTGGACTTAATCCTGGCTCTCCAAAAATCCACAATTTTTTGTCTTGTTCACATTCAAGTAGGGGTGGGCAAAAATATCGATATTGCAATATATCGCGATACTTTTCCAGCCGATTCAATATCGATATTAAAAATTTGAATATCGATTTATTTATTTATTTATTTATTTTTTTATTTTATTTTTTTTTTTAATCCCCGATTTTTTCCCATTATATCACCCAGTGCTCCTACCTAAGTGTCCTGGGCATTGCCACTCTCTACCAACCCTGGGAGGGCCCTGCACTGAGCTCAGGTTTTATTTCACGTTTTATTTCATTTTATAATTTATTTTTTTTATAACACAAATGCATGTCCTTAAAAAATGAAAAATAATGGACAGAGGTTTATTTATTTATGGATTTATATCTATACTGACTGATCACTGTGCCTGTCCTTGGTTTTAGTACCCATCTTTCTTGTGTTTATTATCATTTGCCACATAATTAAAGCAACCTCATACTAAATTTAATGTTAATTTCATATGATGTAAATAATATGAAAAACATATACAAATATGTTGTAACTTTAGCTTGTATAGTTATAATAAAACATAGTTTTGACTCAGTTTGTCCCATGAATTGTCACTATAATCTGATGAACGTGCAACTCGGATTTTAAGATCCATCACTATCATCTGATGTACATATATACAACTTGGATTTTAAGGTGTGTAATGCATTTTTTAATTTTTCGGTGAACTATGTAGAATATAATAATCGGGATATCGCAATGTGTATCGTATCGTGGCTCAAGTATCGTGATGCGTATCGTATCGTGAGGTTCTTCCCAATACCCACCCCTACATTCAAGACAAGATGATTGTTCCCACACCATGCCATACAAGACCGCTAGTCTTATAGTCTGAACAGCACAGCCGTCTGCAAAATGCTGAGCGTCGAGATATTGCGTGGGATTACAGTAAAGAGGTTGCTGATTTAAAACTCACTTAAATCTGTTGTTTAATATCTTTTTTTAGTTTTATGACTGACTGTCTCCCACAGACACACTCTGAGATCTAATCAGCGCCTTTTAGGTTATTCTCTTTTGTCATTCTCACTCTTCATCACTTTTTGCAATTTTATATTCACATTCACCTCTCTTGCCTCTTTTGTTATCCTCCCTGGGCTATTTCCTGTTTTTCTCAGTCCCTTTTTCTCTCAACGTCACTTCTCCTAACCATCACTCTGTTTTCCTCCAGCCACACCCATCAATCTCTGGTCTTGGGAGAATTGAAAGCGAGAGGAGAGTCCTGCTCTCCCTCCCAGCAAAAACACCTTCGTCCTATCATTTTCTCTCAATATGATATGATTGATTCCGATGGGAGAAAGAGGCATACATGTGCACCGTGCTTTTGTTCTCCTCCTCTCCTTCCTTGCCTCGGGTCGCTCTTGTAGCCCCCCACAGTTGTGGAAAATCTGAATTTGTCATTTATTGTTCCTTCTCTTGCAAAAGCGTGCTTTTTCTTTGCTCATAAAGCCTCCCAGAACGCCTCATAAATGCTTAACAGGGCCGGTTTTGTATCTTTCTTTCCAGCAGTTTGTATCCTATCAGTTTCTTCCCGTGTATAAGAGTTATGATGGTTATACAATAAAAAAATAAATAAATAAATCTTTCCTCTGAGCCTAACATTGTAAGATGCACTCTTTCTCTTTTGTTTAGTGGTCTTATGTAACAGAACAAGTGGTCCTTGATGTTAGTGGGATCTTAACAAAGATCTTTACTTGTATATTTAATAGTTTATGCTCCCAGAGAACATCCTTATTCCATCTGATTTGTATTTTTAGGTGCTGCATACTGCTTTCTCTCTGCTTATCAACAGCCACTAAGTACCCCACCCACCAATTTACAGACAGCCCTGAGACTCCAGGACACCACAGGCCGTGGCTGCAGTCACTCAGACCTAGATCCATGTCCTCCTTCTCTACCATTCACTTTGTTTTTTAAAAACTCATCCCTAAAGCTGCAGATTCCCCCTCTGATGATTTCTTTTTTTAATATGATCTCTTTCTTTGACCATACCTCTCAGCCAGCCCACATTAGGGATGGGCGGTATGGACTAAAAAATGTATCACGATAATTTCTGGAATTTATCACGATAACGATAAAAATGATGATTAAAAAAATACCAATTTAACTCCATCTTTGTAACTATAAATCTATCACCACATTCAGTCTTTGGAGCCCCCAAAACACAGCTCTAAAAGAATACTAAATGCTACTAAACGTCATCAATGGGAATTTTTCTTTCTTTCTTTCTTTCTTTCTTTCTTTCTTTCTTTCTTTCTTTCTTTCTTTCTTTCTTTCTTTCTTTCTTTCTTTCTTTCTTTCTTTCTTTCTTTCTTTCTTTCTTTCTTTCTTTCTTTCAGGCTAATTTCTTCCTTCCTTCCTTCCTTCCTTCCTTCCTTCCTTCCTTCCTTCCTTCCTTCCTTCCTTCCTTCCTTCCTTCCTTCCTTCCTTCCTTCCTTCCTCCCTCCCTTCCTTCCTTCCTTCCTTCCTTCCTTCCTTCCTTCCTTCCTTCCTTCCTTCCTTCCTTCTTTTTTCCCTTCCTTCCTTCTTTCCTCCTGCTCTCTCCTTCCTTCTTCCCTTCCTCTTTTCTCCCTTCCTTCCTTCCTTCCTTCCTTCCTTCCTTCCTTCCTTCCTTCCTTCCTTCCTTCCTTCCTTCCTTCCTTCCTTCCTTCCTTCCTTCCTTCCTTCCTTCCTTCCTTCCTTCCTTCCTTCTTTTTTCCCTTCCTTCCTTCTTTCCTCCTGCTCTCTCCTTCCTTCTTCCCTTCCTCCTTCCTTCCTTCCTTCCTTCCTTCCTTCCTTCCTTCCTTCCTTCCTTCCTTCCTTCCTTCCTTCCTTCCTTCCTTCCTTCCTTCCTAACGCTGAACCATAAATCATTTTTACACAAAAACGTCATCAAGGGGAATTTATCATTTTTACCGCGAGATGACAAATTCTTATCGTGAGGAATTTTTTTGACGGTATATCGTGAACAGTAAAATATTGCCCATTCCTAGCCCACATCCTAGCTTTCTCTCTTGTTAGTGTGTTGTCTTCTCTTTTTCAAAGAGCTCTCAGACTGTGAATCTGCTGCTGCTCCTCACAGTTTCCTTTCCAGAAAGAGCAGATTCTCTTAAATGCTCCATTCTTCAATTTTCGCGCATCTCACTGTGGCTTTGCCAATTTGCTTTGCAATAAATCAGGCACGTTAGCCGCTGACCACGTTGCCAGATCGTACCTTTAATTTGAACACAATCCCTATCTTTCTGTTTTTTCCTGTAACATATCATTCAAAACTGGAGGAACAGCCAAGTGCACAAGTTTGATCCTGTTAAGAGTGGCATGCCGCCACCCTCTCAGCCAGGCAGCAAACAGTATAATTAGACTAATTGTCTCAGCAATAAATTTCAATCCAGACATGAAAGAATTTGAAGCTGGTTGCATTACTAATTACTCACCCAGTCTGCAGCCCGTGCTCAGAGCGGCAGGACAAAGACCTAAGTTTAATGCCGGGGAGTGGCGCAGTGGTGGATGGTGGGTAATTTGAAGCTAGAATTGATTAAAGAAACTCACAAGTTGAGACTCAGTTAAATTAAATTGCGCACAGCAGGCAAGAAGATAAAAAAAGAAAGAAAAGCCCCTGTAGTGAACCGCAGGAGTCGGAAATAGAAAGAGACGGCGGGATGGAGAGCTTCGGAGTCAGGCAGGGCGAATAGTTTGTCTTCACACGTCTAATTTAGTGCCTGTCTCTGCTGCCTGTCAGTCATCTAAAATGAGGCGCTACAGGTGAGTGAGTGAGGGAAAACCCCCGTCACACCCTATTTATGATAAATATAGTCGCAGGTTTGTGATTATTCTCTCTATAAAATGTAGAAATATGTATGAAAGAACACTGTGGTTGTATTTTCCACAAAAAAACTAAACAAAGAAAAACATGTAAGTCCATAATTATGCAGGTGGTGTTACTTCAAACATAATGGTATGCATCTATTCCCTTGCAAAGAGTTATATAAGAAAAATCAAAGCTTTTCTCATGTGTGCACGCCGAATCCTGAGATCCAGGAAACTGTTAGCACAGCACAAAGACTAAATTAACACACAGGGACTCATTTGGCCTGGCTAGAAGGGAAAAAATAACAATAATGATGATGGTGTCAATAAACCTCTTATAGTCGGCTGTGTTATTGAACCGCTACGGGTTTTCTGCAAATTGTAACTAGTGGTCAACTAAAAACTGGACCTTGACAGGGAGGTGGCGGGGGCATGTTAACTGCACAAACATGGAGGGAAATTGTTCATTATTCCAAGGGGATCACATCCATTGGCGAAAGAGCTGGAAAAAAGAAATGCTCGATCCATGCAGGGAAAAGCGCAGCCGGGGCTTCAAAGGCAGAGAGGTCTGCAATTTAATGCTAATCTGGGAATCCATCAGCTGTGGTTTAATGTGCCTCTGTGGATACGGACAATATTTCTGGACTCTGCCTATGGCTCCTGAATGATAAATACTTGATATGATTTTGGTGCTTTGGGCCACCGGGAAGAGGCCACGAGGCAGACCGAGGCCACGCTGGACAGATAATACCTCTCTGCTGGTCTGAGATCATATTGGTGCTGTCTCTCTGTGTAAATCAGATTGAATAAACTTTATTTTTCATGAAATAAGTAAAATTATTGCCACTTTTCTACAGATTCTGTACGTAAATAATCAACTGTTGATAGTCTTTCTTTTTTAAAATACATAACAGAGAAAAATTACAATTAGTTTGGCAAGTTTATTTATTTATCTGAATATCCTTATATTTAATCATGCATTTATACAAAAATTGTATGAACAGTGTGTTAGCTTCTGTTTGCCAGGATGGGAACCAGTCAGCTGTGGTCTCCATACGCACTCTTAACAAGTCACTCCTCTTACTACCACTAGAATCTGAGATCTTTTTTTCTTTCTTTTTAAGTACAAAGCCACAGGAAATGAGGAAAATCCATTAGCTGGATGGTTTTAGCCACCCCGCCACCCTCCCCGGCCCTCCTCCTCCTCTCCAGTCCAGTGGAAGCGCAGTCTTGCCCTGGGGGCCAACACGACGACGGAAGGGGAAATGGACAAACATTAATGGCCGCTTTGATTACTCTCATGTCACTAATGTGGTCGACATGAAAGACAAGGAGAGGAGAAGAATCAGACTTCAGCTCCAATCAGAGCAATCTGATGGCATGTATATGCCGCCAGGTCATACTTGCGGTGTTATTTGGAGAAGATGTAGAGAGGGGGCATAAAGACAGCACGAGATCCTCTCACACCCCCCTCACACACTCCACCTTGTACTTGTCTAGATAATGACTGAACAGGCTTGTGATTAGGGAGGTTTCATTATCGCTGCTCTCCTCCCTCAGCTCGTGGGATGTGGATGGTTGCTGCTGTTTGCTAAAATCATGTCTGTGTTTGGTTGTAATGCTGTTTGAGCTGCAGAGATACCTACCACTCCTGTGCCAGCTCGCCGCACAAACATTGTGTAATATTGTTTGAATAGTCTGAGTAAATAGCGCTTGAGCTGGAGAGTGTGTGCGTGTGTCTTGAACGAGTTTCTCCGTTTCACATACAATATGCAGGGTAGCCATGTACTGACGACGTCGTCACATCAATGAATTCAACATTTGACTCATTTGACTCTTATATTCAATTGTTGCGTCACAGGGTCTTTTATTCCAATAGTTTTTCTTTCGATTCACAAAAAGTCACATTCATCATCTCTGCAAATGCTGATGCGATATCCTTTTGGGACCAACTCATGCCTGGGCCTGGGATTGTTCCCTGAGGAACTCCTCCTGAACAGCGATGATGATGCGGTTCTCTTTATTCTCCTTAGCGAGGCCTCGTTAATGAGCTCAGCCTTCGCAGTGGCTCTAAGGCCACGTTTACACGTAGCCGGGTTTTTACAAAAACTGATATTTTCGCCTCTACGTTTTCAAAAATATCCTCGTTTACACGGACCCGCATGAAAACGCTGTTAACGTCATGCCAGACAATCAGAATCCTGGAAAAAACATCAACAAATGACACGTGTAACTTCCAGTTAAGGCTGATTTATGGTTTCGCGTTACACCAACGCAGAGCCTACGGCGTAGGGTACGCGGCGACGCACACCGTACGGCACGCATCGCCGCATACCCTACGCCGTAGGCTCAGCGTCGATTTAACGCGGGACCATAATTCAGGCTTTACTTACAAGACGGAACGAGAGTCTTTTATATAGAATATAAAACAGGTAAAATACAAGAAAATATTGACGGTGGCCAAACTAATTGTAAACACAGGTCGCACACATGACGCTGGTGAGTTTCTGGTGCATAATGTGACGTTCTGAAGCCTAAATCTCCGTTTTCCTCCGTTTAGACGCAAACATGAAAACGGAGTTTTTGAAAATCTCCACTTTGGCCGGAGCTTTCAGAAATTATCGTTTTTGGGGGCTTTGAGCTCCGTTTTCGTGTAAACGAACGGCCAAAACGCATGAAAACGCCTCTGTTTTTGCTCCGTGTAAACGGGGCCTAAGTTTCCAGTTTGACCCCCATGCTTCTCCCCAAGGTGTGTCATCGAAAACCTAATCACGTGTGTAAAAGTGTAGACATTTACAGCTGTCTGTAGCTATTAGCCTACAGCCTGATTTGTTCAATGCATTAAATACAAAAAAGAAGCGCAAATTGCTAACACTTAGCAATTTGATGGAAAGTTGGTGGATACGGGAATGGCTTGGGAAGGCGAATCAAACAACTGGCCGCACTCGTTCAGTCACGTGTGTGTGGGCAAACACACGTTCAGCCTTGCACACTTGTTTAGCTCCAGACAAAGCTTCAAATATTCACTGTCATCTCCAGAACCCATTAAGGGTTAAGTGGAGATAAGTTTGCCTTCCTGTATTTTGAAATCAAAATGGTCCAATTTGCCTTTTCTCACCAAATGTTTGACGAACCCTGAAGGAAACACATGACAGTTAAATGAAAAATCAAGAGCAAATCACAAAGCTTGAGTCACAAATTCTCCTTTTATATGACAAATCAAATGCACGTTTCGTTCTTTTACACCTATAACAATTTCTTATTTCAAACTTATGGCGATTTATTCAGCAAGTAGAGGCTAAAAACACATTCTTTAAGCGCTACAACTAAATGCATTTTAAATGACTGCATGAGCTTTATTACAAAGTTAATAACATGAGACAGGACCCAAAAGCATTATGAACTATTAAACCACACTTCGCAACACTGCTGATCTGTTTCGCTTCACTGTGAGACTCTCCGCTGCGTTCCCATGCTGATCGGCCACATCCAGCTTTTTCCGGATCGTCAGACTCCTTCCCGGGGATTCACACATTTTTCATTTGCATCACGGCACACTTTTTAGGATGAAGTTGTTTGTGTATGTGTGCATGTGTAAGACAGCAGGTAATCCGTATGTCTGAGTGCAACTTGAATTTCTACTTTTCCACCAGCTCGCCAGGCATCAAACTTGACTGGAAATGGCATTGCCTGCAGTTCTCCCTTCCTTCCTCTCTGTTGTCTGCTGCCCAATTAGAGCTGCGGATGTGACTCCTCTGGGTGCTTTAACTCTGTGCCTGAGAGTTCCTCCAGTGTCAGCCGTGGCCTTGTTGACTGCAGCCTGCACAATAGCAACAACAGATGTCCACGAGAGCGTCGCCGCCTTTTTGGAAACGAATCTGCTCTCAACAGAAACATCACTGCCATTCTCTTCTCCATTCATTCCCTCCTCGTAATTCTATTAGTGCGACCCATTCAGGAACAGCCCGATAAGTCTGCAGCACAATGAAAGGCATGATAGAGAGATTCTTCAGGGGGTTGGATGGCACTGGCCTGTGTGATGTTTCACAGAGTGGCGTCGCCCCTCGCAGCAGCAGCTGGTAGCGTGAGCGCGGCCTATCAGCTCCGAGGGGCGCTTGATGAGCTTAGGAAAGGCCTGCGCCGTCGCCGGAGCTTTCGTGTGTCACTAAAATATGCCAGCACACGCACAACTAAACAAACCCAGAAACTTGTTGTTCAAGCGAATGTAAAATCAAAACAATATATTTATGCACATTTACACTCTGTGACATTTGTAATCATTGTCTCTGCTACAGTCGAGAACATTATGCATTTGCACAGTTTTTTCCTCTGCTCGCGTTTGTGGCTGTGACCGGGTTAGTCTATCAAAGTATCATTAATATTGGCTTTGCTCGTCTGCAGTGTGTGTTTGCGCCTCTAAGCCGTGTCAAACAGGAAAGCTATAATCTCAAATGAGAGTAGAGATATCCTCGGCATTAATGTTTCTGAGTTCAGGAGAGCCACCTCACGACACCGGCGTGTGTTTGTGTTCGCAGCCAGGGACGGTCGACGGCAGGACACGGCAACAGGTGGTGTTAGATGAGAGGATCGATGGAAAGAAAAGACAAGAGGGCGGCGCTGTACTTGGGTTAAAGTAAAACAAATCTAGAGTAAAGCCTCATCATTTAACACAGTCGTGTCTTTTGTCCCAGGTGCAGATGAATAAGAATAGGATTTTCTTTCATCTGCCTCATCCCCTCGTTTTCCCTCTCTCACCCCTGCGTTGGGTCCATCAGGATGATAACACCAGGCCATCCTGGTAATGCCGTCTTACAAATCCAACGCACGCTGTGAAAGCAAAAAAGGCAGATGCAGGGTTTGAGGGAGGAAATGATGAGAAAGAGGGCACGCATGAATAATAAAAAGCGCGGGAGCACGCGGCATCCCATCAGGCACAGCGACACCCCGGCTTCCTCCGGTGCTGTTTTGGCTGCACAGAGGGAGTTAGAGTGGGAGAAGAAAGGCCTGAGAAGTGAACGGCTGGATCCCCGGCACGTGTCCTGAGTCCCAATCAGACCCAGAGGAACGGAGGGAAGCTGATAATTAGAAGTAATTGTTCAGGGGAGAAAAAAAACGGAAGGTTTGTGGTTCATCTCAGTGGTTATTAACAGCTTTGTATTATATCTTTTCTGGTTCCAGCATTGCATAGAGAGAAAAACAAATCCCAAGTCGTGGTCAAAAGTACAGTCTTTTGGCATTTCTAAAGACCAATTTCAAATCAAATGTTTAAGCAAAATGTAAACATCAATGAAAAAGTAGCTTTCGGTTATTTTAAGAAAAGAGACAAATGTACCCTGGACTCAATTATTGCAGCCCTAATATAATCTTTGACGACTGTTGCCTCTTACACTTTTTTAAAAGCTTTTTACAGCTCTGCTATGCAGTCAAAATCGTTTAAAGTTGCACAACTTCTCTTTGTTTTTTCTTTCAATTTCAGATTGAATTTCTCTTTCTGGCGCGATTTTCTTCAGAGCTCGGTGCTGCCAACTCAAAACAGCTGATATTTTCCTTTTTTTATCATTTTTACGGGACAAGATATCAGCCTCCGCTCTAGAGACACTGGTATGAGTGTCTCTTGTTGTAGCTGTTGTTTTTATGTATTTATGTTCTCTTAGTGTTTTTATGTGTTTTGGTGCTGAAACACACGAGACCTTCTTTTCTGGACTCAATCAGTCCAACAGGAGAAGGAGGATATTGGATATCAAATCATGATGAAACCTCTTCCATGTTTTACTGTGCTCTTCTTCCGCATGCATCGTCGGGGTGCTCTTGTGGCCTCTCTGTCTGTGCCTGATTAACCCAGAAAGACGAATAGCTGCAAACCTTTTTTTTGCAAAAGTTTCTCTTTTAGAGCCACCGCTCTGGATTATTTCACGTCAGTCTGAAGTTTCATGGTGTTTCATTGTTAATTGCTTTTCATTTCTTCTCATCACCAAGTTCTACAAGCGTCTTCCCAGTTTTCAGTTTCAACATTTCATTAACTGCCTTGTGCCAATGGAAGTTATTATTATGAGTTATATTTATTTATTTTTTGACGACATCACTTCTGTTTGCTCCGATATGCCAATTTTAACTTCATCGCTATCAAAAAGAAACTGTAGAGGGTAACAAAAAAGCCCCCATTTATGCAACAAAACCATCATTAACCAGTTTATTCAGTTGACATGAACGCATGGGGGCATCTTTTCATGTTGTTTAAGGAGCCAATTGCAATCCGCCGTAATGGTGGCACGTTAAATGCTAATTGTGTGCAGTGTTTCACTCTACATTTGCATTTTCTTTTACATTGTATGAAAGCATGCTGTTTTTTTTTTTTTTAGCAATTGCTGAAATTTTACTAAAATACACTTGCTACACAAAATTTGATCATTTATATGCATTTGAGATGTTATTCTAAAGGTTAGCCTATAGGCAATCAGCTGATTAGCCTATGAAAGCAGGAGCCAGACACACCTGAGTGGCATACAGTGGACAGAGGTGGTTCATTGTGTAGTTACATCAGGGTTGAGTCCAGGTTTGTTGCAGTACTCTGAAGAGAAAAGCTCAGTTTGAGTGGGCATAAAGATGCTGGAGGACTTTGATGCAAAGAAGGCCGCTTACACGCAGTCAGAGCAGCTTGTAGAAACACTTTAAACTCAAGACGACTCTCCTCCTTTTGGGATTACGTCCTCTTGAGTCTGCTCAGTTATTCATGACTGTTTTTTTTTTTGTTTGTTTGCTTTTTTATTTAGTTGCAAGTAGCAGCCCTCCTCTGTATGAATATTGTGCTGTCCTCCATAACTACCCTTCAACCCCAACGGCGCCAACCTGTATCTCATTATAGACGACAGTAGCGCTGGGTTTTTCTCTCCCTACCTGAGCTCTGCACAGTTACATGGATGAGCTGTTCAATTCCAATTACGCTGCAGTGATTGCATCGCTGTCACAAAAGCCTGCAAAGGCTGCTCAATGACACACTCACACCCACAGGAGAGCACCACCGGCTGGCCATTGTTGACGCAAGGATAATTCAGAGAGGCTGCATCAATCTTGTCATCAGGAATCAAAACGCTTGTTAGTCTCTGTGTGTGTATGTGTGTGTGTGCATGTTTTTGTGTGTGCACTGGCTGACTCTTGCCTCTGTGTGTGTGTCTGTGTGTGTGTGTGGCCGTTGCTTTGTGTACGTATGTGTGATTCACCTTTCAGTCCAAGCAGGGTTTTACTGGATCAGGGTGGGGGGAGTCGATAGATCAATGCTGAGTGGAAGGCACACACTCAGCAAAGCCAGAATAGCTCTTGAAAGGCCAGGGCAATCAGTCTCAGCCAAGCCTGTCCCCTAATCATCCAGTAGAGATTTTTTATCGTGAATAGAGGTGATTTTCTTTTCGTTCTTCTTTTTTAACAAACGCCACTTGGGCTCTTCTATTGAATTCGAATATGTGGTCATTACACATGCGGATAATTGAAAGAGTTTCACAATCAGTCCTAAACTGCTATTGTGTTTTGTAGTTGTTTAGCAGTTGCTACTTAAAACGTATAAAACAAATGAATATTTTAGCAGCTGGTAAGGCTTTAAGTTAATCCAACAATGCTCAGTGGCAGAGAGAAGCAGATGCAATCTCACCGCTTGAAATTGAGCTTCTCTGCTTCTTTTCCATTGAGGTTTGACTCAATTAATTAAATAGTTTCTGCCTCAGAGAAAAGCCTGTTTTTAACCAAAGATCTGCATTGCAGAAATGTCTTTATGTGCCTCGATTGCAGTAAAAACAATTTATCTATAATTATTATTTTAGTAGCTGTACGTTCTCTGCGGTTTGGAGCGTTTAAGTGATTTTGATTGTTGGTTAATTTTGCAGACTGTTCATGAAGTTAAACTACTTCTGTCTCAGTTCAGCTGCAGCCTTGTAGATTTTCAAGCCAAACTTGCTGTGTATTTTTTCAAACGGTCTTATGTTTGGTCTTACCAGACATAAATGCTTTCAGTTGTGCTAATCCACTTGTTAGTGCTAATGAAGAGGAAAGAAAACAAGATACATGTGCCATTTGCTATTAGCGTACTGTGTATTTTACACGAAAGCCTCACAATGATGACTTCTCTCAGACTGCCCAGCTGTCGTGGGGGGGAGGGACGGGGTACACCTTGGACAGGTCCACAGTCCATCGCAGCGCTGCGCAGAGACAAAAAAACATGCTCACTCACACTCTTTCAATCGATTTAGAAACCACAGCCCGTGACGTGGTACGGAAATGTAGGGCTCAGTAGGATTTAGTAAAGTTTCACATGACGTGGGCATAAAAGGCCCCTTGGAGAGGTCATATGTAGATCTGGGATGGGTGTGAAACAAAAATAGTGAAGAAAAGTGCAATGTAGGATGTTTCTGCAGCACACGAACAATCCCACTCCCTACAGTTGAAAATATTAATTTGAGAAATGCAAATGATCAGTTCCGTGTGGCTAAAAATCCAGCTCTCACACTACGTTCAGATGTGAGAGAACAACTGAGCTGGTAGTAATTCATAACTAATTATTAACAGGAGCATACCTGAACCAACGTGACCCACCAAGGACTGAATGGATGGAAATTTTTCACGAGCTTGGCAACAGCTCCGTGACACCAATGTTTCTCAGAAAATGGGTAATAGTCAGTGTTTGACTTCTGCAAAAGATACCACTGTGAACTGACTCCCGCAGTCTGGCAGGATATTTTCAAAACATGAATTAGAACAGTTTTAAATAGCTAACTGGGTAATGACTCGGTAACTGTGGACTTAATTTAGTAAATATGGCCTGTGATACAGTGCTTTAACCTGAGGAGAGCGGTTGGGCTGGCAGCCTGTTTACATCATTAATAATGGATGATTACAATGAATTTACGATACATAAATGCTGATGGACATGTCATTTTTCATAGAGCTTAACAGTACTTTGGTAAAAAAACATTTAGAACTGGTTGTTACCAGTTTAGCGCCGGTTTTAATAGGAGTCTTCACTCACTCATCTAGCATTTTCTTGATCATTTTAAATCTTTTCTTAAAACCTTGTTTTTCTGAGAGCCTTTTGTGTCCTCTGATGAATATATTACAGGGGTATTATAATATAGACAATACTTTCTCTGAGAGTAATTCAGCGCGAGAATTTCTTTGTTTCATATGTTTTTGGTTCAGTCTCCTTACTTAGTGACATTGTTTAGTAAAGCGCGACGGAGTATTAGGGCCAAACAAAAAAACAAAAAAAGGAAATTACGAGAATAAAGTCATAATGTAATGAGAATAAAGTCGTAAAATTACGAGAATAAAGTCATAATATTACGAGAATAAAGTCGTAAAATTACGAGAATAAAGTCATAATATTACGAGAATAAAGTCGTAAAATTACGAGAATAAAGTCGTAATATATTATAAATATATAAATATAACTTCACAAGATGCTCAATATTCCTCATTTTAACACAGGGAGAAGAAGCTCTTCCTGTTAGAGTTCTCATGAATTATATTCTCATAATATTACGACTTTATTCTCGCAACATTACGACTTTATTCTCGTAATGTTACGACTTTATTCTCGTAATTTTACGACTTTATTCTTATAATTTTACGACTTTATTCTCGCAACATTACGACTTTATTCTCGTAATGTTACGACTTTATTCTCATAATATTACAACTTTATTCTCGCAACATTACGACTTTATTCTCGTAATTTTACGACTTTATTCTCGTAATATTACGACTTTATTCTCATAATATTACGACTTTATTCTATTACGACTTTATTCTCGCAACATTACGACTTTATTCTCGTAATTTTACGACTTTATTCTCATTATATTATGACTTTATTCTCGTAATTTCCAATTTTTTTTGTCTTAGTTTGGCCCTAATACTCCGTCGTAGTAAAGTGCTATAGGGATATAGTAATTATTATTTTCCATTGATAACCCTCCCTGGAACCCGCTCAAAATCATACATTTGATTAAACTTATATTACTAGTATGTTTTATTTTACCATAAGGATATTGATAACTGCAGTATAAAACACTATGCATTCACCTGTTTCTGTAGTTTACATCTGTTTCCTTTTCTCTTAGTTCTGTGTTGAATAATGCAATCGAACTCCTAAAAGTTGTGTTTTTATTCGCAGATGTTGCTGTTGCCAGATAGCTGCTGTTGTCAGAAGTCAGTAGTGTTTGCTCTTAAGGGGCTGTTCTGTTGGCAGTTCTAGTCACTAAATACAATCTCAGCTGCTCTCATGAAAAGACATGTGGACACGGCTTTGGCCAGGGTGAACCTCTGTCTTTCACCCAAAGAGCGCTGGGACAGACTCCAGCAGAGCCTCAGTAGGAAGAACAGATGACAGATAGGTGGCTGGATTGCAGCCTGATAATCCATCCCATTTGAGTTTTCCTCTTTGATACAAAGAATTAGTTGTACCTATGAATTTGTCTCAGATTTCCAGCTGAAGACGCAGAAGAAACTGCCTTTGGACATCATTGGACAGCCTCTCAGACAAAGTGTGGGACGTAAGTGGAGCGACAGCCAGAAAAGTGAACTGTTGCCGTTGCAGACACCTGTTGATCCCAGGCGTTATGAGCGGTTCTGCAGCCATCCAGCTTTTGATTAATGGCTCTGCGAATGGGGAGGGGTACCAGAGACATTTCACGAGAGAGAGCAAAAGTGCAGTGAGTGACGACAAATACCAAACACATACTGGCAGCTTTGCGGGGAGACTGTTAGTGTCAGATTTGATCAGACGTTTATGAAGTCGATACACTTCCTGTCCCAGCTGATGCTCTCCGTTTTACTGTCTTTGCTGGCAGTTTCCTCGTATTGGATGCTGTTCTTTCACATACGGTGCTCGTTGTTTGAGCAGCCAGCATATGTCAACACGTGTATTCCTCAAAACCTCGTAACAAGCCCCAAGCGGACAGAAACCTGCAAACACTCACAAATCTACGAGTTGCTGTAACGGGAAACAGAATACTTAAGATTCACGTAAAAGTCAGGAATATGGCTTATAGACTTGTGTGAATCTACTTTAGATAAGTGCAAGGACCAGCACCTCTTGACCCGCATAAGAAAAGCATGGTAATGTTTTCTTCCCCTGGTTTTGTGGGTTTTCCCGGATACTCCAGTTTCCTCCCGCGGTCGAAAAACATGAGTCAGTGTGACTGTGCATGGTTGTTGATCTGTGTGTGGCCCTGCACTGGACAGGAGACCTGTCTCGGACGCTCCCCTGCCTCTCACCCAATGACAGAACCGCAGACCCCCATGACCCCATGTGGGAAGAAGCAAGTACACATGGATAGTAGGGATGGGCGGTATGGACTAAAAAATGTATCACGATAATTTCTGGCATTTATCCCGATAACGATAAAAATGACGATAAAAAAAATACCAATTCAACTCCATCTTTGTAATTCTATCTCGCTCTCAGATCCGCCATGTTTGTTACACAAAAACATCATCAACGGGAATTTATCTTTCTTTCTTTCTTTCTTTCTTTCTTTCTTTCTTTCTTTCTTTCTTTCTTTCTTTCTTTCTTTCTTTCTTTCTTTCTTTCTTTCTTTCTTTCTTTCTTTCTTTCTTTCTTTCTTTCTTTCTTTCTTTCTTTCTTTCTTTCTTTCTTTCAGGCTCATCTCCTTCCTTCCTTCCTTCCTTCCTCCTGCTCTCTCCTTCCTTCTTCCCTACCTCTTTTCTCCCTTCCTTCTCCCCTTTCCTTCCTTCCTTCCTTCTTTCTTTCTTTTTTCCCTTCCTTCCTTCTTTCCTCCTGCTCTCTCCTTCCTTTTTCCCTTCCTCTTTTCTCCCTCCCTTCCTTCCTTCCTTCCTTCCTTCCTTCCTTCCTTCCTTCCTTCCTTCCTTCCTTCCTTCCTTCCTTCCTTCCTTCCTTCCTTCCTTCCTTCCTTCCTTCCTTCCTTCCTTCCTTCCTTCCTTCCTTCCTTCCTTCCTTCCGTGGATTTAACACAGAACCATAAATCATCTTTACACAAAAACATCATCAATGGGAATTTATCGTTTTTACCGTGAGATGACAAATTCTTATTGTGAGGAATTTTTTTGACGGTTTATCGTGAACGGTAAAATATCACCCATTCCTAATGGATAGGCTGCATTACAGTATTACTGAAGAGCACTTATCAGGTATACGGTGGTTATTTGATCAAAACGCAGCCCTGCATGCACCTTTCCTGTTAGGCTCCGAATCACGTTGTTTGAACATTGAACGAACGGTGCAGATTGAGGATCATCTTTTAATGCCCGTATTGAGAAATTCATCATCTCTCCTTCCCACTTATGCACACGTGTGTGTAATCCGACTCTGTTTCAGAAATGGAGATTAGAAAACATTTGAGCCATCTTCTTTTCATCTATCTTCGCCTGTGGGAATTCGCTGGTGCACGTGTGAAAATACCTCCACATTTTCCGTCTTATTTTTGTTCATGGAGAACAGGATCTATCTGTTTTGTCTGCATATCTTTCCGTCTTTCCATCTATGAGTCCGCCTCTTTTTCAAAGGCATTGCGCCCTCGAGATCGACGGAATGGCATTAGGTATTCTGCAAAACATAATTGCATTTCCAAGCTCCTCTTATTTAATCAACGGAAACTTAATTAAACTCGGAGCTCCTCCTGATTTCCTGTTGGCTTTGATGCATTTGAAGCGAAATAAAAAACGGCCCGATGTTTCCCAGGAATATTACGGCGCTGCAGGGATGCCTCCTGTAGTGTCTCCCCGGCTGTTTTCTCTCTCAACAGCTCCAGCGGTCGGTGAACGCTTGTGCCACATACAGTAGCTATCTTCTCTGAGCAGTATATCCAATACCTGCCAGAAAGAGCTTGTCGAATAGAGGCAATGAGTTTCCTTTTTTTTTTTTTTTTTTCCCAACAAACACAGAATCACAGCGACGGCCGGAAGATAAGAAGAGAAGCTGTATCAGGATGTGTTTTGTTGGAAGGAGGCATCCTGCTCAGATAAGGACACAGGGCTTGCTGTCAGAGGCAGAGGTATATCTGTCTCAGATTATGTTGAGGTGATGGCTTCATCTTCATGGTCGCTGTATCTGTCCAGGGCATTTACAGGGCAGCCCTACAACAGCTAACGCAGCAGGAGGCGGAGAGATGGTGAGGGCGGGGATATCAGCCTGTCTCTGTCCATGTCCGCATGCTTGTAGCCATTCATGGAGGCCTCTCTCCAGAGGATTCATGCAAAAATAAGTCATTAAACAAGTGCTCCATTGTCTTCTGTGATCATCTAACTGCTTCTCAGTTCTAGTATAGTTGCAGCGGAGCATCTCCCTCCTCCTCTTCCTCCTTCCACCTCTCACAGCTAACACGTTTCACGGTGTCTTGTCATGCGCAAAAACCTCTTAATAGCTGTGTTTTGCTCAGTGATTTTCATTTAGGACTATTCTTTACAAAAAGCACAGGCTTCTTTGAAGCGGCTCCACATAGGAGGAAAAAAAAAAAGCTGCCTTTTGTGCTCCGAAGGCGTTGGCTATTAATTCGGGATGGCTGTATTTACACGGAGCTGCAGCCCTTAGGACACAGAAGCCAAACATGAAACGGGGATGTAGTTTCTTTTGAAAGAAAAAAAAAAAAATTCTGCATAATTCATGATAGGAACATTATCTTTATTTTTGCACACTGCGATGTACGCAGGTCATGGTTACAACCATGGATGTGGCTGTTGACTGGTTGCAAAAGGAAGTTCCATGTGATATAAATACAGCGCTGTTTTCCGTGGAGAATAGCTCATTTCCAGATAGAAATTACAGGCTGCATCTTATTTTCTTTTTTGCATTTAGTGTAAGTGTATTACCGGAGCTGCCAACTCTATACTTTCATCGTGGCTAGTTTGCATGTATCTTTTTCTGCACTGGCGTATACAGTATATTCATACTTGTGGCCCTGCCGCTCTCATATATGAGTGTGTGTGTGTGTGTGTGTGTGAGGACGTTTGCATTAATGTATCAAAGAAAGAGAGAGAAGTAAAAGAAGCTTCACTTGAGAGAAACATCAGCCTCGGTGTGTGTCAGGCTCAGGATCTGATGGCATGAGGGGGATGACGAGGACTGCAGAGGCTGGAGAGCGATGACAAGCCATCACACTTTGAAACTGCAACACACAACAACCCCCCCCCCCCACACACACACACACACACACACACACACACACACACACACACACACACACACACACACACACACACACACACACACACACACACACACACACACACACACACACACACACACACACACACACACACACACACACACCTGGGTCATGGTGTGAAGGTTATTTAGAGCGCCTTTGGGTGTTTGTGGTGTGCCAGTTAAAAATCCTTGGGTGAAATTTTTACTACCTGACTCATTACGCCTGCACACACTGTGCTCTGACTTTATTGGGTTTTGGAGGCAGATGTTGATGTTCTCGGGCTGAAATCAGTTTGTGGCTTTAATGTTTTTAAAGTATCCTAAGGAGGCTTTAGAGTTTTATTATGATCAATGTGGTGAATTAAAAAAAAAATGTATTCATTATCCATTAAACCCCATTTAGATCTTATATTCAAAAGCTTTCTAGGAAATCTAATCTCAAGTGGCCGACACTGATTCAGAGCTGATCGCTCAGGATTCATTTGAAAGTGTCGTGGGACACTTGTGTCAACCTTTTCTTCGTAGTCTGAACACGAAGCTTTCCTGGAATGGGTTCAGGAACCAGCTAGGAAACTAACAGGCGATGCCTCGTTTGATTGTGCTTCTAAATGATCAAAGCTCTACTGGATGTCATTTAAGCTATTTTTCAAGTTTCTGGCAGATCTTTGTTTGCATTCTATACACCCTAATTTGTCTTATGCATAACGTTTGTTAAATGCAACGGACTGTCTCTCTGTCCTTGACCCTGAATAGGAAGAATTGGATGGATGGATGAATGAATGGATAATCTTTGCTGAAGGTAGTAAAAGAAAGTTGTTGATGATTTTCTTGGTCTTGTTATATTGTTTTCTTCTTCTCTCTCTGCATTTTACTTCTAGCCATTTCCAGCTGCTGTCTTTGATGGTTAAAAACAGCAATGCCTGTATCGTTTGCAAGCGAAATTGACATGCTGTCTACTGGCACAGAGAGCAGGGAGGTCAGATCCAATCACTCAAGATGTATCTGGGTGTACATTTTGAAGCTAGGTGTGATCACGGATGCCACTTGTGATCAGATTTTTAAGAAGGCATGTATGTGCACTGGTTTCTGAATGAGGCCTATGATAAGAGGGACTTTATATTGTAATAATAAGTAAAAACAGATCGAACATGGCAGGTATTGATATGGTTCTGTTATGCTTTCTTTCTCTCACTCTTTCGCTCTGTCTTAATATCCTTTCATCACGTAAGCAAAATGTCACCTCCGTGCACCACCTACACAGCACTTACTCACACAGAATAACCTGTCACAGCCTCCCATTTGACGCCAAATCCTCATCGCAGACACAAGATTACAGCACAGGCTTATAGCGGCAGAGGCCAGTAAACCGTAACACATATTGCCAGATGCAAACGCGCAGGTATGCCTGTCTCACGTGCCGACATGTGAAAGGCTTTTTTCCTCAATTCATCAAATGTCACGGCTTGAAAGGTCAGCTTTCGTGCGTGTTGTGCTTGAGATAAAACCGGGACGCCGCCTCCTCTCATCTCCAGTCCCCCTGTGGTTGTGGTGGCTTTTTGGTTTTTTTATTGACCCATAAATGGGGTTTGCTGTCTTAGCCTCTGATGCATCTAAAGCCTACCTGCCGCCCTGCAGCTCAACACCTCCCTCGTGAGGTTTAGACAAGCTGATCTCTCTTCTTTGTATGTAATGAGTACAGTGTGCTTCTGCGTTTGCAGAGTGGCGTACATGCGAGTGCGTGGGACTTGTGTGTGCTTACTTTGCCGTGCCCGTGGGTTTGATGGATGATGTGTGACAAGTGTGTGGAGTCAGCCCTTTGGTGGGAACCCTTTGGGGCTGGAGGATGCCCTTGTCCTAGCATATCTTTTTCTTCCTCCGGTTTGCAGATCTGCTGTGCTTTGACCTACGGCCGTAGCTAAAGGCTTATTGTGATCGATTGGCCGTTTGACTTTGAAACTAAATAAAACATCTTCTATGTTCTGTGGCACGCAAAGAAATATTATTTTCTTTTTTTCTCACCCTTGGATGTGAAATTAAATGAAACAACATTTTGAAGATATTTTGTTCCTGTAATTCAGCCCGGCTTCAGATGAAAGGGAATTCTGCCGCGTGAGCAGGGGTTGCTCAAAAGTGAGCAGCTGGACCATGAAAGAAAAAGAAATATGACAAATAGAGCATGGATAATGAGTTGTGGATGGAATTCACAGTGTAAGGCTGTGTGCTTTTTTTTGACTGTCACAACTTTTGAAACCTTCTCCATAATGAAAGACCTTACACCAATGCTGAAGTGGAAAATGTGGGTTGCGAGAACGCAGCGCACCTCATGAAGCAATTTGAGGGGAAGACACATTTTGTGTGCGTTTTAGTTTTCCAAGACTTTTGTCAAAGCTAATCCAAGTAGCAATACCACTTCTGACCACATGGCGACACAATACAAGAACGTCTATGCCCTGTGTGGTCAGAAGTGGTATTTAATTTAATTTAATTAAATGTATTTTATTTAATAGGGACAATGCAGGGTTACATGTGATCACATTCACTCATTACAAACAAGCCAATGTGACTGATGTTCTGCATACAGAGATTATAGCTATTGCTAGTTTCCATCTCCTGTCCCTAGTTAGGCTTTTAGTAAAAGAAAACGAAAGAAAGAAGAAAAAGAATACAAAAATACATTCAATTTTCAACATGCAAAGCTATATCCTATTTACAATTCTCAGCTTGCAAGAGAGCACCCTATTAGCGGTTACAGGTGATTAAAAATGCGTACATTTCTGATTTTGCTTCAACCAGTCTTTGACATTTTTAGTAAAAACCTTAAAATCTTGAGTTGTTTTTATCTCAGTTGGCAGTGTGTTCCACATTTGAGAGCCCTTTATAGAGAACGCTGACTGCCCAAAGGAGGTATTACGGCGTTCAACCTTACAGTTACCACTTGTTGTTCCACTGGTGATGGTTACTACCTAGTGTGACTTTAACACAGCACAAAAGAGTGCTAAAGTTGTTTTGTGCTACTTTAAATTACATTACAACTATTTTTTTTAAAAGACATAAGGTTAAGTTTATATTTTTCTGTAACTTCTATGTGCATTTCTCATGGTGATATTTTGGAAAGCATGGAAAGGTGTGTCAACGGTTCT
Organism: Cololabis saira; assembly: GCF_033807715.1. Taxonomy (NCBI): domain Eukaryota; kingdom Metazoa; phylum Chordata; class Actinopteri; order Beloniformes; family Belonidae; genus Cololabis; species Cololabis saira. Next base: position 26,337,001 of record NC_084605.1, on the reverse strand, counting down.
CAAATTAAATTTTTTTTACTTGTCAAAGGGAGTGTTGCAGGAATAAAAAAAAAAAAAAAAGTACTGAAATAGTTTTCTCTGTGGCTCTAAGCCTTCATTACGAACTGGGTCATAGAGTTTGAAAGCCATGGGTGTTTACCACGCCGAGGACATCAGAGACAACATGCTATTGAGTTACAGTGTGGTAAATGTAGGTTACGTTCGGCGAGGACCACTCAGACGTCTGCTATGAATAGAGGTTCATTTGTGTTAATTTTACACAGGAGGAAGACTAATGTTTGGGTTTCTTTGTGCTCAACTGTTGCTTTGCTTCTCTGTGCGCGTTTCAGCTGCAGCTGGTCATCTTAAGGCTTAAACTGAACACAACTGCCAAAGCTGTCTTTCTCGCTGGTGTTGGACAGCTCATCTGGTGTGAAGGTAGATTTTTCCAGATGTGGCACTCCAGTTCACCTCAGTGTTTTCACACAGCTGTATGTTTGCTGATAGACCCTCGGCAGTCGCCTGGGGGCCCCTCAGAGCCCCGGGCGAAGCCAAGAAACTGTCTGGCCACCCAGTGTAAATGCGTTTACAGGATCACACTGGGCGCGCTCGCCTCACCTGCTCCTGGTGATAAAGGAGCCGACGCTGGTGCAGACAGGCGGCTAAGGGGCTGCTGCACAATCCCACCTCTGCCCCGCTGAGGAGGAGGAGAAATGTAGGATTCGACTGGCAGATTTGTGCAATATATCTGCTTTTCATTCAGCTCAAATCCGCTGTGGATTTGTAAATATTTTAAAGGTTAAGCTCAACCCGGCAATCCAAAGTGAAAGGGACGAGTATCTCCCCATGCGCTTCTCCGTTGCTTCTCTCAGCTTAGCATCACAATCTGTATTCAAACATTTATAGACTTTATCATGCGGTCATGCATTTATGTATGCTCTCTTGCCCTCATGACGGCATGACCTGAGAAGTTTGCACTCGGAGTTTTCAGAACACAGGTGCGCCTGTGAGGGGATTGAAGCTTAATATTACATAATGCACAGCAGCTGCATATGTGTTAGTTCAAAAACAAAAAAACACACTGTGGTTTGTCCTCCACGCTGGCCCGGTTAATGTGCCCGTTTAACCTCAGAGCCTTTTTGTCACAGTTTATTCCTTCTCCTTCCCACGTTTCTTACCCTCTGCACTCCTTTTCATTTCCTCTCCCAGTCACTTTTTGGGGGGTGCAGTTAATGCCATGCTCTAAATAACTTTATTGACATTTGAATTGGCTGCGGATGGCGGTAATTATCCATCCTTCCTGCTTCCTGGCTGACACTCGCAGAGAGGTTAGACACATCTCGAGTGAGGTCGACGGGCAGCAAAATTTGCATCCAGTGCAAACACAAGCTGCTGCTCTCAACCTGTTTCCTCATATTATCCTTCATGTCCAGAAAGGAAAGCAGCGACGGCGAGCATGTGCGCCCACCACTCCCCACTGACGGCGTATTGAGACGCACAAATGAGTTTACTGTGGTGTATTCCACTTATACGGGGAGAGAAATGTGGCAGGACTATGTGAAGTATGCTTTGGGGCTTCTTTAAGCCACAGCGACCATGAATTATCGCACTACAGTGTTTGCTTATTCTTATCCTCCGAGAAATCTCCATGACGACGCTACTGTACGGTCAGCCAGGTCGTGAAATACCGACAAGTAAAAACACCACAAACATTTTGTCGGTTGCATTTTTTTTCTTCTATGAGCACAAATTATTCCTGCTTTACTGTATAAGGTCAGAGCAAACTGCGCCGGGTATCAGCTCTCCTCTTCTTTTTTTTTTCACTAGGGGGGTATTACGTCTCAGGCATGTCATGTTGGTGTTATGGTGCTTAAATATCTATAAAAGGTCAGCGTATCAGAGAAAAACAGTCTCATATCTGTCCCTGTAAGGCGCATTTTGATGAGATAGGAGTGGCTGTTATTTCTCTTGCGTGGCGATAGTGGAGACGCTGGCATCATGATGCACACGTGTTTGTGATTTAATACTGACGCACAGGCGACCTCACTCATTGGATAAGACGCCGCCAAACACTCTTATCTCAAAAAAATTTAATAAATAACTCCTCAATACAGGCTTGCTGTGGGCGACCATTAGTTATGAAGCTACAACCAGCAGATCATAAGCTTTACTTTACTGTTTACTTATGATTAACAGATTGATGAAAAACTTACATTAAAAGAAGTTTCATTATTCATGTTCTTGAATCATGTCAGCTTAGGTTATATCATATAATATCATTAATTACACATTTGTCTCCAAGGTTTTTACACTCTGCAGTGCCAGATACTCTGATCTGTTTAAAGTCAAACTACAGAGCAAACAGGCTTTTAACAATGAACAATGCACCTTTTTTTTCTATAGTAACTGGACTTGAGTGCTTTGAGCACATTTTAAAGGACTTTCTGGGTTTAATTCTCTGAGAAAAGTTTGATGAATTTTCATAAATAAGCCCTTGAATGGAGATTTCTCTTTGTGAGCTTTTGGGAAACAAATCGACAGAAAGTAACAAAGTGCCTCTGCTTAAAGGTGGGGTAAGCGATTTCTGGACGACATTGCATATGTTGATATTTGAAACAAAACATCATCAAAACACAGGGTCTTCCTTCCCTCTCCCTTCAGTGCGCCCCGAGGAAACATGCCCCGTCATTAACTATGCCAGGCCTCTGTCAGTGATTAGCAGGAGCCATGTTCAGTCTTTGGAGGCTCCTCCCACTCTGTTTGTTTCTTCTTTTTTTAAGTTGCAAAAACTTCCTGGGTAAGAAAAGCATCTAGAATCGCTTACCCTGACTTTAAGTACAGAATGATGCTTAAAAAAATAAACTATACTTATACTTGGTCCCAGTCCACTGTACTTCAGACAAAATACTTTAAGCTTATTTTATTACTTTACATATGCGCAATATTATTTTACTTTATTGTATGTAGCTGATCAAACACTGCTTTGTTAAAGAGCAAGTCTTCAAGTCTTCAGCTATGTGATGGGATCTTATCAAGTTAAGGATTTATTCTTTGACTTTCTCTTACCGACTGTGTAGTAATTACCAGTAGTTTTTGTTCATTTTTCTTTTATATACTTATTAAAACATCACCCATAAGCTCCAGCTTAACATATGGAGGTTCAACTACAACGATTACAGTCACTGTGTCGTTTTCAGTACTTTTACTGCAGAATACCTCTCCCAGCACTTGGCACGTGACTGAGCCGATCAGGACTGACCAGACTGACCGGTGCTGCGCAGACATTGCTGAAGTCATTGTTTTTCTGCGTTATCTCTCTCATTCGAATGTCCTGGCTAGACTGCCGCCTGAGGGACCGGAGAACGATCTGAGCGGCATGACCGGTCCGACTGCTTGCCAGTGAATTTTCCAGGAGTGTCTTAACAAGGGAAGCATTACTGGGACAAAACTTCTCATCAAAATATGAGATTACTGTAATGGAAATCCATTAGATTGTTACTCTCAATTCCTGCTAGTTTATCTGAGCGATGTGGAGCAACTGAAAATGTAACGACACTCAATTTGAATCCACATTTGTATGTTTGTGCTGTTTTTCTCTCATTTAATGAAGCGTTTCTTGATTTGCTTTAATGATTGTTAGTAGGGAGATGTTTCATGTCTGGACACCAGCCAGGCTAGTTGTTTATCCCACTCTCCTTTCCCTGTTTATGGTAAGCAGCTGGAATCAAGTTCAGTTTTTCTCCCCCTTTCCCTATCCTCTTTCATTACTTGTAAGAGTTTATCCCCTGCTATATGCAAAATATCCTTCATTGTTTTTTTTTTCAAGCAAAATTAATTTCCTGCCATTCTGCACAACAGCTCCCACTGATAAAATAGTTGCAGCTGCATCGCGTACAGATGGTACTGTCCCGTCTCTGCAGCTTCGGTATAAACAGAAGCTGTGCTCTGCTTTTAAAGTCAGAAACATCTCTCCTCTTCTGCCGAGCGAGAGCCGTATCCCCTAAAGCAGAGCTATCCAGAGGAAGAGAGCAATGCAATCACCAGCCAGCTCTTGGCCTTTAATGGCTGAGCCTTGGTGAGCGATGAAGATACGAGGAAAGTGGGGAAAATAAGATTGAGAAATGAAAGAGGGAAGACTAGGTTAGCCTGACGCGCCGCTCGTGTCGAATTGTGATCCTGGTCGAAGCAGTTAATGCCATTAAACAGAGCAGGCGCAGGCTTTTCTGACCAATGTTTTCCGTAGGACTGGGGGAAGAAAAAAAAACTGATTAAAAAAAGAAAGAAAACAAAGGAATCGGAAGGAAATTGAGGACTTGTGTGCATGCGTGCGTGTGTATTGGCTGAGTTAATGACTGGTGCATATGTCAGCCACGCAGCTGTGGACTTACAATCAGAGACCCAGATGAGGAGGGGAGTGATGGATGGAACGGAGGGAAAAAAGAGGGAGATGCAGACAGATACAAAGTGTTAAGTCCTACATGCACACACATACACACACACACGCGCACAAAATCAAATCAAATCTAGGAAAACAGTCCCTCCTAAGTGAGGAGGATTGGTGAAACGGGGAGGCGAGAAAGAGGATTTTAAGCAAAATAAACAGAGAAAGGCATCCAGAGGGAACGCGGAGAGCGAGAGAGGGACACTTTGCCAAGATAGTTTCCATTCTTCTCATCCTCCCTCAGCCAGCTGAAGTACAAATGGAAGAGGCTGCAATCCGAATCATTACACTCAGCTGCCTTCCTGAAAAGTATTTACTGTCAGGAGAGAAAAAAGAAAAGCAGCATGTAGAAAGGAGAGATGTGACTGCTCTGTGAAAGGCAGGCTGATGATGGACTGCACTGGCTCTTTCCTCACACTTATTAGCATGTTGTCTATACCTTCATTTCTCCTTTCACCTCCACTTCTTTTGACTTTTTCCCTTTATCCCAGCCTTCCCTGTCCGTCCTACTCCGTCCTGCCCCTCGTTCCATCAGCTCGGGGATTTAAGCCTTTAAGAGCCTCTTTTCCCTCCAATAAGAGCTTTAAAGCAGAATGTGTGTGGAAAGCAGTTTTTCTTTTTCTTTTTTTTTTTTTTTTGGGCGAAGGATCAGAGCCGGACAGAAATAGGTACTGGGCCCGAGAAGAGGAGCAGATGCTCCAGGAGGAAGTCTTTGACCTTGGTTCGTCCACCTCTTTTTGCTGGCCAACAAAACCTCCACAGTAGCTCTGACAAGGGTCTTTTTGTGAGGCGAGAGCGCCAGCTTATCGTGTTTTGGATAAAAATTCACAAACACTGTTTTCAGAATTTGGTACACGGGTTTAAAAGAAAAACTAAAACGGCAAAATTTCTCTTTTTAACTGACTGGACTGCTGTGGAGCGAGGCCTGGTGCTGAACCTGTGTATAAACCTCACATTTCACAAACCCACCCTGGGTGTTTTCTTTTGCGAATTCAATAATCTGATGTGCGAGTCATGTTTGAGAACTTCTAATGGTTAATACGAAGTTTGTTAAAACCTAAAGCATATATATGCGTTTTAATCTTCAAACAAAGCCCTCTTGGCAGTCTACTATGTTTTAATGTTCCCTCAAGTAAAGGAGAAAAGAGAAAAAAAGTGAATAAGAATTCATTAAAAAAAAAAAAAAAAAAAAAAAAAGTTCTGCCAAAGAGGACTAAGATCACCAAAAATGGAATGTGAAAAGTAGGAAAGAAAAGATAAGACAGTGATGGGTGCAGTTTGGTGAGTGTGATGTGTGTGTGAGTACATGTACAGTACAATGTGTAGTGTTTGAAAAGAGAGAGACAAAAGACAGACAGGTATTTAAAGGCTGGAGAGGATTCTTGGGAACTTGGATGAGACTGTCAGCTTAACTCTTGCCGGTGGCTGAGCACCCATCTAAGTTACCCCTTTTCTCTGTGCCCCTGCAGGCAGACCCGGGAGCAGGAGACCCCGCCGGACTTCTTCTATTTCTCCGACTTTGAAAGGCACAACGCCGAGGTCGCAGCCTTTCATCTGGACAAGTAGGTTCAAACAATCCCGTCACAATTTTTAAGAAGCTTCTCTCTCTTTTCCAGGACACAGACGCAAAAATGCACGCGCAGGTTTTAATTGACGTTTAAAAAAAAGCATTATAACACGTTTTCAACCACAGGCATCCTCTTGCACAAACATTGAAGATTGTCGGTTTTAGACGTGTAATTTTGCTAATTAAACTACAGTTGAGGGGAGAGGAAAGGGGCCTTGTTACGTGGAAGAAATGCCAAGGACAACTGAATTTCACGGAGCTCACGGATCTTTCAGGTGCAGCTGATGTTGAGAGCACAAATATTAAACACGTTAATAGAAACACTTAAAACACGAGATGAATAAAATCTGGCATTTTTAAATGTGATCTCCCCTCTTGAAAGTTTTTCTTTCTTCCTTTTTTTTTTTAAACATCCTTGAGGGCCAACGTCCTGCAGGTTTTTATTCCTCCCTGATTGCTAATTTGCCTGTTCCCGTGTCAGCTCATTAACCACCTTGGAGGAGCACAGATTGTAAAGGGAACAAAGCGAGTTACTGCTGTCTTGCAAGAGCGCTTTAATGTGTCTGCGTGGATATCGCTCATATCTTTAAGTTTTGCTTGTTTATGCGCGATTCATCCTATATAATTACACGTGTGGCTTTATCTGGACACATTTAGTGGAATATCAGAGGATGAAGAGGGGAGCCCCCTTCCTGTGCCACAAAACTCACCTTCTTGTTGTGTTTTTGCGAGTGGTGTGAGTTATGTGAGTATTAATGCTGCCGTGCAGCAGAGAGTGGAGATTGTAAGCTCCATGAGGCCATGAGTCACAGAGAATGAGGGCCGCCCTCCTGCAGCTTGCATCTGACTGAACAATGACTGCATCCTCCCTGCTTAGCTAACCACAACGCTCTCTGACTTCCCCTGCCTTTATAAGGCTAACACTTTGTGGCCTGCTGGATACACTTTAATGAGAAGAGGAGTCCTCACAGGGCTTTTTGATGGACGAGAGAGGGCAGTGAGTTTGGAGCCGGACTATTGCGTCGGCTATCAAAGTCAAGCTGATGTCACCGTGGCCGGAGAGCAGGAACCCTGCGATGTGGATGGAGGGAGTTTCTCTGTACTGGCACTAGATGATACCGACATCAGACACACACACACACACATGTACAATGGAGGCTTTCCCTTCAGGCACAATGACACAGTTCATCAGCATTTGCATTTGGAGTTGCGTTCTTCACTAGTCTGCTACACATCTGGCACTTCTCTGCACACACACACAGACACAGACACACATCCCAGTGCATGTGTGGTTCAAGAGGAAGAGGAGGAAACCAAAGGCATGCAAGGCCCTGTGCCCATACTAAATATAATCCAGGCAGGGTTTGCCAAAAGCAGCGTTTTATTTTTTTTTTCCTTTATTTGTCTGTTCTAAATTAGAGCCTGTCCAGAGAGCTGCTGCTGCAGCTGCTGGTGCTGCTGGTGCCGGTGCTGGTGCAGAGGCTGAGGCTGCACTGGCTCCCAGGGGGCCCGCTCACACTGCACACGCGTGCACACGCACACACACGCACACACACACACACACCCTCCTATGCAGGCTCTGCTGGTTTAAGCATCATTAATTATGTGATTGAATTTAACTGGGAGGGGCGCTTGATGTTGCTGCATTAGGCAGCCTGCAGATATGAAGACACACAGAATCCAAAATGACCTCGAATATGAAACCATATACCTTCAAATTCATGAGATTCTGTCACGTCTCGTACATTTTTCAGATGGGAATATGTGAAAGTCCCACTGCTTGTCGTTGCATGTCTCTGGGAGGGTTGTTAAAAATCCAGTCCAGTGTATAACACAAGTGTAAACCATGTACATGAAGATAAAGAAAGCTGGACTCAGTCCTAGTTGCTTCACCTCGGCACCCCCAGCGGGCCAAACGCTGCTGCGTCGTCCCTCCGCCTGTCTGATGGTGAGGAGATACACACCTGCCTTACTCCACCTGCCAACAAACACGGTCTTCCTTCCTGCATCACTCTGCCCGCAGGCATCGGCCATTAGGTTTTGTCAGGAGTATCAATTTTTCAAGAGCCCCTGCTGATGTTGTAGCTGGGCGGTATTTAGGGCAGAGCCTAATAATCCAGGCATAAAATAGGATGGCATTTTTCGTCAAGAGACAGTTATATTTCATTTTCTTTCTCTTTCCATCTTTCATCGGTGCAATGACACTGGTGCTAGTTTCCAGTCAAATGATGGAGAGAACAATCCCAGTGGCTTCACAAAATTAAATGTCAGAGGTTCCCAGAACTTACTTTGAGCCTTTTTGCCTTTTGACGTGTTAAACAGAAAGTAGACATAAAGCTGTGTTAGAGTAAAGAAAAAAAAAATTGTTTTTGATGTAGAATCACAGCCACGTCCAAACCTCAGGAAGGTTGACCACCATGCGGTGGAACCGTTAGGTCGTCGCTGGCGCTGCACTGCCCCCTCCTGGTGCTTATGCTCAATTACATGTGACCTTAGTGTGACGGCGGTTAACCGATTCTCTTAAACGTGGGATTCAGGGTAAGGCAAGGCAAGGCAAATTTATTTATATAGCACAATTCAACACAAGGTAATTCAAAGTGCTTTACATTGACATTAAAAGCGGCAAGGCATAATTAGACAGTAAATAATTAGACATAATTGACAGTAAATAACAAATATGATTGAATAAGATGATACGAAAAGAAGTAAAATAATAAAAAGCACAAGCTGTTAAAAGTAAGGGCAGTAGAATACAGCAGGTAAGTTTAATTTAGGGGTACGCTTCAGTAAACAGTAATGTTTTTAGGCCTGATTTAAAGGATCTACAGTTGGAGCAGACCTCAGGTCTACAGGAAGTTTGTTCCACCGGTGAGGAGCAGAATAACTGAACGCTGCCTCACCTTGCTTGGTTCTGGTTCTTGGAACCACAACAAACCAGATCCAGATGAACCTCAGGGGTCTGGGAGCTTCATAGGAACTAACAGATCAAGCATGTATTTTGTTCCAAGACCATTCAGGTCTTTGTAGACCAGCAGTAAGATTTTAAACTCTATCCTTTGACTCACTGGAAGCCAGTGTAGTGATTTCATGACCGGTGTAATATGGTCCAGTTTCCTGGTGTTTGTAAGGACTCTGACAGCAGCGTTCTGGATCAGCTGCAGCTGCCTGATAGATTTCTTGTTAAGGCCTGTAAAGATGCCATTGCAATAATCCAACCTACTGAAAATGAATGCATGAATAAGTTTTTCCATGTCTTGTTTAGACAGAATCCCCTTAATTCTAGCAATGTTTTTCAGGTGGTAATATGCAGATTTAGTGATAAACTTTAGATGGCTGTTGAAGTTCAGGTCTGAGTCAATAATTACACCAAGATTTCTGGCTTGATTCGTAGCTGTCAATGAAATGGAGCCAAGGTGACCGCTGATCTTTTCCCCTTCATTTTTAGGGCCAACAATGATCACCTCTGTCTTTTCTGCATTTAGCTGGAGAAAATTCTGGCACATCCACTCATTGATTTGGTGAATACAGTTACTCAATGAGATCAGGGGACTGTAGTCATGTGGTGACACTGAAATATAGAGCTGTGTGTCATCAGCATAAGTATGGTAGGAAATGTTATGATGTTCCATAATATGAGCTAGGGGTAGCATATAGATGTTGAATAGAAGCGGTCCGAGAATAGACCCGAGAATAGGGTAAAAGGTTCAAGCCCCAATAGATGTGCATCCCTTGCTCTTCTTTTTTTAATACCCACCATTAATGAATAAAGATACACACTGCAGACAGCAATAACAAATAAATCTGTGACTGGTTGAAAATATTAATCCTGAGAATTTGAACACTTGGAGAAGGAACAGTCATAAGCGGAAGAAACTTTAAGTTTCAAATTGCTTATTGCAGCATGTACAAAAAAGCAATTCTACTTGTCTGAGACAGTGGTCTGAGACAGTGGTCAGTATTCAGCAGGCCAAACTGCAGAGACTTAACTTTCGTGGAGCACACACAGCCATCACGCTCCGCTCACACCGTACGAGGGGCTGTGACTCATAATCTGAACGCCTCGTCTGTGTCCCGAAGGCTGAGCCTGACCCCTCGGTGTTCCTCTCTGTCCAATCAGGATCCTGGACTTCCGCCGCGTCCCTCCTGTCGCTGGCAGGCTGGTCAACATGACAAAGGAGATCAGAGACGTCACACGAGACAAAAAGCTCTGGAGGACCTTCTTTATTTCACCAGGTACAAATCAGACTGCTTTCCTGGAAATAAATGCTCACAAATAAATATTAATCCTGCTCTTTAGTCCTTGTCAGTTGTTGTAAAGTTGAAAAGTCTCAACACAGAGAAGTGAAAGGCCAGCACAACCGTTTTGTTTCTCATAATGTAGAGCAAAGCTCGTGACCTGAATCACTGGGTTATTCATTTGCATGGAATTAGCTCTTCCAGGGGACTTTACTTTGTGCCGACGCACGTCAATTAATTAGCAATGGAACTTTACCTTCCATCGTGCACACATGGAAAACTCTCCCAGGATTAAAATTACTGGCAATCTCAGCAATTAATACAGTTCAATGAACATCCCCAGGTAATTTTAATCGTGTGCAGCGAGGGCTTTGAATGTGGAGTGAATGACAAAAGGGTACCAAAGAAAAAAAAGAAGAAGAGGTGTGACCACAAAGTGGAGAAATGTAACGTATCTATGAGGAAGTGCTCTCCTGTCGTTTCCCAGCCAACAACGTGTGCTTCTACGGAGAGTGTTCGTACTACTGTTCGACTGAGCACGCTCTGTGCGGGAAACCAGACCAGATAGAAGGATCCCTGGCCGCCTTCCTCCCGGACCTGGCCCTCGCCAAACGCAAGACCTGGAGGAACCCGTGGAGACGCTCCTACCACAAGCGCAAGAAGGCAGAGTAAGAGACGGGTCCGGCACTCAAACAGAGACGCTTTCACTGACTCTCAATAGAAACATTCACGGCGACGGGTGTTTATTACACTCGCCATCAGTGATTAGTGGCTGTGATTCATCAGAGATGAGAAAGAAATCTATGATTTACAAGATCACTTTTGTGCATTGGATAAAACTCAGTGGGGGCCTCTTTTCAGACAATAAACAAATAAATCAGTTATGAATAATAAACTCACAGCTTAGTTCCCAAACAGAAGATATGTTAAAAACAGGAAACATGTATTGCAAAGATTTTTTGTGGAAGTAGATGCATAAAATCAAACTAAAAGTGTTGGAATTTTTCAGATGGGAGGTGGACCCAGACTACTGTGAGGAGGTTAAACAGACGCCTCCATATGACAGTGGCACACGGCTGCTGGACATCATGGACATGACCATCTTTGACTTCCTCATGGGTGAGTTTAGCATGTCGGACATGTTTTATCCCAAACATGTTCTGATGTGTCGCAAATGTATGCTAGCTTACACCATCTATAGGCGCGTTTCCACTAGCAGGAGTTCTGGGTAAAGACACAGAACTGGGCCAACCCCCTAATCAGTCCCTTCAGCCGTCCACCATTGACTGAACAGATACCACAGTTGACCACAAGGTGGCAGTAGTTCACAGTTTTTTGCTGTTTGCAAATGACCAGCAGCAAGAAAGGAGACAAAAAAGAAGAATGCAGCTAAAGAAGAAACACATAAACAAGGGATGCTACTTGCATTTTCATTTGCCCGTTTTATTAAAGCAACAAAAAAAAAATGATGATAGCGACTGAGATTAAAAAGACGTACACACCCCCACGCATGGAGACACGCATGAATGGTCCGGCCCCCAAATCTACCTGGAACTCCCACTAATAGAAACATGCTTTATGTGTCACATGTGCATGAGTGATTGAACATAATGTTTGAATTAAAGAAATAAGGCATTTTACTCACACAATATGTTGGCTGGACTCCCTCACAGGGAACATGGATCGCCACCATTATGAGACTTTTGAAAAGTTTGGAAATGAGACATTCATCATCCATCTGGACAACGGCAGAGGGTAAGCAGAGAGAGCAGCGTGCTGGGTGACGTTCATAACTGTGCTGATTTCATAATTTGTTCCTGAAGATGTTGCTCAAGTGCAGCTAAAATCACTCAGATAATCTGTGATAAGTAAAATGATCAACACCATCATGCATCTCTTTCACCCTAGCTTTGGAAAGCACTCCCATGATGAGATGTCCATTCTCGTACCACTGAGCCAGTGCTGCAGGTGAGTCCTTCTTTCTGATGGGTTTATGTGGGTTTATAAAAATCAGATGACTACTGTATATTGATCTTTAAAGCCACTCTGTGGAGCAATACCACCTCTGACCACATGGGGGCTCTATATCACAGGAAAGGCACAACAAAGTGCACTTCTAGTGGAACAAAGTGGTATTACAAGACATGCCTCACTGATTAGAAGAGAACTGTCAGTGTCGCTTCACAACAGAGAACATCTGTATGCCCCCATGTGGACAGTACTGGTATTGCTACAAAGACTGTCTCTATGGAGGAAGTACACGCTAAAGTTGAATTATGGAAATAACTTGTTGCAGCTGCACAAGGCTCCACCTCTTTTCCTCATCTGCTCTATTCCCGCAGATTGAGGAAGTCAACCCACCTACGCCTGCAGCTGCTGGCAAAGGAAGAATACAAGCTGTCCACACTCATGGCAGAATCCATGATGAGGGACCGGCTCACTCCCATCCTCATCCAGCCACACCTGGACGCCATGGATCGGCGACTACGCCAGGTCTGTGCTTTATTCTTCCATTTCTTTCCTTTTTTTTGGGGGGAGGGGGTCTTTATTCTTGCCAAAAAAAAAAACAAAGTAAGATGCGTGCCCCCTTTCTGCAAAGCTGCTCCCACTAGAGAGGAACACACTGTTCATACTGCTGTTTTTGTCTGCAGGTGCTGAACGTTCTTTCTGAATGCATTGAAAAGGAGGGATATAGCTACGTGGTGGAAGACGACTTCCAGGGAAACCAAGAGATAGACCACGCCCACACTGGTCCGCGACAGAGGTAGCTGCTCGGGGCAGGTGGCTGGACTGGACCGACTCCCTGGAAACAGGATGCTGGACTGAGCTGATGCAGTCTCTTTTTTCTTCTTCCTGAAACTGAACTAGCGTCCTGTGACATAGGCGAGCTCCGCCTGTGCTGCGTTTCTCTGAAAACCCTGGGAAGATTATTTAAACTGTGCCGAAGTGAAAGGCCTGCTGATTAGGACTAGACGCCGACAAGCCGTGTAAAGGTACAGGTGACTTCTGGATGGATCTGGGACTGATCCACCATATATCATCGAAGCTCCTTATGATACACAAACCTGACTGCAATGTAGGATAGCATTACAACGGATGACCCGAGCACCCGTCGACCCACCGCAGCGACCAAACCAATGAGGTCTTGCAAAAGACAGTTTCTCTTTATGTTGTTAAGGACCCTTTTCTTTGAATTCAGTGAATTCAGAGGGCCTTGTAAAGAGTCTGCTCACTCTTCCCAGCTGACTTGTGTGTTTTGTCTTCAAGTATTTTGGAAGAACATTCACGGTGGAAGAGATGGAGGAGGTGACGTGAAATGATCTTTTACTGACTCTCTGCAAAGTGTATTGTTGAAAAGTGTCTTTTTAAAACTTTATTTCCGCTGAGCCCTTTCAGCATCATATACTTTGTTTTCGAGATGGAGATATTTGATTGGAGTGCAGGTTTACTCCTGGATAATTTCTGCCCAAAACTGTTACATGTCCTTGAGAGAGTATTTATTAAAATTCATATTTATTGTTTAAAATCAAGTGCAAATCAATACCACAGGACGTCTTCTGTTAAAGCGAATCAACGTCACAATGGTGTAGTTCCTCTTTCGTCCAGAAGAGGGCAGACTGAGCATGTGCAAAAGTGTCAGTCAACCTGTTAAAAAAAATGGTTTTATAGCTGCCATGTATCTCCATTTGTGTTTACAGCAGTTAATCTTTTTCCAGCCACTGTTTTTATTTCTTTCAATGCAACAGAGATGAGATAAGACTTTATGGTACAAGAAGCCAAATGTGACACTATCACTTTCCAATTATTGTTTCTTTGTAATATATTTGATGTCCAGATGTTGCTGTTGTGGAGAGATGATTCGTCAGGATGTAAATTTCATTCATCACCAACAGCTCATAGCTAAAACGTTGGTGTATATGATTCAGTCACTGGCTGAAAGCTAATATATACAGTAGGAAAATCTAGTGCCTGTGCAATGATAGAAATACTTGAATGTCTGGTTTCATAGCAGAGCGGGTACGAGCTGTAGCTACGATGCTGAGGTCTTCATGTGCGTATGTGCTGACTCCATCCGTCTCATGATGGTTTTATTATACAGTCTTCAGTTCCCATGGTTTTGTCTGTGTCAGGGCAGTGCTGCGTGTCAGGATGTATGGATGGATCCATCGAGAACTTTACATCATGTTCCTCAAGTGAAAATGCTTCTTTTTTTCCCCCTTTTGCCTCACTGTTTCTGTGGATTTTTTATTTTTGTTTAAATTTCTTTGCATCATGGTAAAAGTGCAATAAAATGAAGCATAATATGATGGTTTACAAATGCTCCTCATTAACATCCACAGACTGCCGTGGGTGGAGAAAGCAGGAGCTTTACTTGTTCTCTTACTGTCGAGTCCCGGCTGCCTTTCATCAGTCTTTTTTCTACCCTTTTTCCTGTCTCACCAACCTCAAATAAAGGCCATGCATGCTCAAAAGCACCTTCAAATAAGAAAGTTGCTTTATGGAGATGATCAGGCTCTCTGGATGAGTATGGGAAGTTTAAAGTACTTTAATATAAAAAAAGAAAGGAGCAATAATTGAGGTAAAGGAGTGGACTAATGACTTTTTCATTGTCAACAAAGACACCCTAGGGACAACCTAAACCGCTTTCATAGAATCCGAGCCTACAGGAGGAAGCTGAAAGGAAGGTGGGATTTTAAGAGTGGCAGTGAACATGGGATGAGAGAAACAATAGAAGGCATGTCAGAAACAGTACCCTTGCTCCTTAAAGGTAAAGCAGCTTGAAAAGCTTTCTTACTTGTTAAAGTATTAATTTCCTTTGAATTTAATTCATTTGAAGGCATATTTGCTGACTTTTACAAAATCTTTCCATCTATCATCCCAATTATTTGAGAAAAAAAAACCCATATCTCTCACTAATTATGCTTATCACTTCATAGCACTATATTCAACATCAGCAACAATGAAACTATCAGAGGTGATGAAGAAAGAAAGTATCATGATAGGCTCAGACCAAATGTTCTTCCACAAATTTCAAGAGAAAGGATGCAGATTCACAGCGGACCCCGAGGGATTTCTTCCCTTTGCAGTACTCCACTTGTACGTCTAGATCTATTACATTCAGCTGGAAGTCTTTGTGTAAATTTCGTTTTCAAAAAGAAAAAAAAAACAAAGAAAAGAAAATTGACTGTCCATTATGGTTGTCAATTAAGTGGATGAGTCTTTCTTTAAAGTAATTATATATTGAATTGAAGTACTGACTTTATTTCTGTTGGTTAACCTGAATATGACCACCACTCATCATTGTTGAGATGCAGCTAATGAACTTGCATTCAAACTGTCTTTCACAAAGCCACAAGTGAGATGCTTCTTTAGTTTCATAACATCCAATATAATATAGACACATACACAGAAACCTCCAAATAGCAGAGCAAAGAAAAAGAGGTTAAAATTAGGTTAAAACGTTACACGTTAAACACGTTGATTGGCTCATTTTACAAGACAATGTGGGGAAAATAAACTAAATAAAACCACAGATTTTTTCATAGTGTAATTAATCTTATAGCAAATGAGGGATTATGTGACTTAAAACCCTCTCTGCTCTAACAGCACTCAGATTAGTCACATTTCTTCGAAACCAAAGGGAGGGATTTCTGAAAGATGTCACATTTGTTAGTATTTCAAAGAGAAAAAAAAAGTAATCAACGAATGTTGAGCTGGCTGTTCCCTCCAGCACTCCTGGAGGAAAGCCCATCTCCAACTCTCCGAAGCCTCGTCTCCCTTCTCCACGAGCACAAACCTTCCCCTGTTGGTGGTTGGCTGCTGCAATGTTTATGGTTTTGTGGGCAGGCTGCCCCAACTCTGTTTGTTTCCAGTTTACGGAGCCAGGGCCGTGTCTGAAGACAGTTCTTTCTTTTTTCTTGTTCATGGATGGGCAGCTATAGGTTGGTGCATCACTTACCCTACCTTTAACTAGCTCCAGTATGGACAACAATAAGCAACAATAATCCCCGGTGCATTCTGAGGAAGCCATGCTTCTAACAGTTGCACGAAAGATCCTGGAATAAATTCTATATTCATTTTTTTCATGGTCATTCAACACAATTATTGAGTCTAGAAAGTTTGCGGTCAGATAATCATATCAATTTACTGTAATGTACAGGACTGTTTCAGAAAATTAGAATATTGTGATTTTCTGTAATGCAATTACAAAAACAAAAAAGTCATACATTCTGGATTCATTACAAATCAACTGAAATATTGCAAGCCTTTTATTATTTTAATATTGCTGATCATGGCTTACAGCTTAAGAAAACTCAAATGTCCTATCTCAAAAAATTAGAATATTCTGGGAATATTAATCTTAACCTGTAAACCATAATCAGCAATATTAAAATAATAAAAGGCTGGCAATATTTCAGTTGATTTGTAATGAATCCAGAATGTATGACATTTTTGTTTTTTTAATTGCATTACAGAAAATAAAAACTTTATCACAATATTCTAATTTTCTGAGACAGTCCTGTATAGTAAAAATTTCCCTGAATCACTGCCTGTTTATCTGTTGAAGGCAATGAGGAACTAGATCAACCAGGAGTTGTTATCTCTCACGTCACACGCAACAAACACAAACTCTGTTGACTAGATGGAGTTTTTATATCAAGAAATGCATGTGTGCAAGGCGTGGCAAGGTAATCGGGAATTTTGCAACACAGGAAGAGTGAAATATGAGCAAACGTCCAGAACCGGGAAATAATCCTGACTCACCTGAAGTTGGGCCGGTAGGAGCACTAAACCGCGCCAGACATCGAACAGCTCAGAATAAAAACGAATTACTAACTTTGCTCCACATGATATTCAACAATTTTTAACTGTGATCCACAATTATCACCGTTAACAGTTGGGAAAACAAATTTAAGAACCTCAAGAGAGGAAAAATTTTAAAAACACACCCACTAACACCTAAAATAGCAGCTCGCTGACCAGCAAGCATGCGTGTGTCGGAGACTGCATCTCTGACCTCCTTCTGGTGCAGTTACTGTTCAAGTCTTTGAGTTCAAAGTTTGGTTTTGTATTTGTTTTTGTATTTACGCCACATTTTGAACGAGCAGCGAATCATCTGTGAGTAAATATCCATCAAAGGTTTACTTGTCTGAGATGTGCTGCTACTCATGCAAACACGGGCCTCCTCTGAATACCTTATCTGACGAACTGTACATAACCCGGCGCAAATCGACAGTGAATGGTGGCGGCGAGAGCGGCTGCACAGTACACTGCAGCAGAAAATGGCCCTCAGCCTCAGATCTGTGCATAAGCATGTTTACAGTCCTCGGTGCTTAGTCGTGTTTTGATAACCTTTCCTCGCAGAACAGCCTCCGGAAAAGCCTATTGGCTGGTTTACATAAATGCATTCACGCACAAACACACATGGGGAGGCAGACGGAGCGATTGATGGATGGATGAGACAACCATCAGAGGGACGGAGAGCGACCAGAGGAGAACTAAGGGCTGTAATCACGGCGGCCGGCCGCAGACGGGACTGCAGAGGAAGCCTCGTCATGGGAGTGAGCTATGAAGTGCTTATCTGATCCCAGTTCATACCGTCCTGATATCGTGGCTCTAGCTGCTTCCCTCGGTCGGTCCTGTTTGAGGCTTTGCAGGAATCACCTGAATGAGCTGAACCCATTCATGCAAAACCTCCACGAGGGAGCCTTCGCTTGAGCAGCTCATGGAGAATTTGTAACACTGAGAGTTATCAGGGGAAAGGCAATACTTTTTAAAAGATTTTCTTTGCAAAATATATTTTTTTGAAAGGCAGGGAGAAACCCTCTGAGCAGATGCCCCCTCTGAGGGGACATTCTCAGCAGGACTGCAGCCAGGATTTCAGAGAAGCACCTGTACATCTCACAGTTCCAAGTTATCAAACATCAGGCTCCTTGCACAGCTTTGGTAAATCACTGTGAGTCTTAACCTTCGTCTGGTGTTAGGGTCGCCACCGACCCGTTCTTAGGTTTTAAATTCATAAAACTACCACAAAAATGCGTTTATTGCATCAAGGCTTTTTGACTTTGTCAGGAACCTTTATTTCAACAAAATAATATCCAACATTTTTTTTTCACTAAATTATAAAATGCTCTGGTTGAAATTGTTACCTTTTACTTTTTTTCCATTTCCTTGAAGTAAATGGGTCGAAATTTACCCATAACACCATAGATGTTACTATAGTTAATAATATTAAAATGAAAAAATAAATGAAACAATTTTATCTAAGATATGTGTTCTAATACCTCTCCGTAATAGCCAGGTAACACAACAACCTTTTATTTATTCATATGATTCTCTTGAGGCTCATTTTACCAGTTTTTAATATTGAAATTAAGGGCTATACTGACAAAAAAGGCCCAGAGTCCCACACCAAAAATATTAAAACCAATATTTTCATGGATAAGGAAGCCTAACAATGTAACCAAGAGATGAGAAACAAATTGGATGATGGATAATTGCTTTTAGTTTATTTTAGAGATAATTTAAAACACGGGTCAAAACCGACCCGTTAACATCGGAAATGGTAACAGAAAGCTAACACCAGACAAAGGTTAAATCTTAAAACCCCATCATTGTAGAGGTTGAGAGTCAAATTTTGTTTCTGATGGTTTCATTGGCTGCACGTCCCTCCATGGAAGCTAATGGACAACAGGGACATGGAGATGACTTTGGGAAAATGGTTGTGTCCAGCTGCACGTTCTGCACCAGGGCTCCCAAACGGCCTAATCTGATCAAAACAAGCTTTAAGTGGAGATTTTCACAACAACAATACAATACTGTTCACAACGCCTTCGAAGCTGCTCCTCAATATCCAAATAAACGCAGGGATTCTTTAATCAATTCAAATGAAACGTGTCATTTAAAGAAGCCCCTGCAGAAACGTATATCTCTCGGTCGCATCTTCAGCCCAGCGGAAGTAATAACTCCTGTATTAATACACAGCGGGGCCTGGAGGGGCCTGAAGGGGCCTGAAGGGGACTCCAGTGGCGGCGGGGCCACACACGGAGGACCGGGCAGACCCCGGGCTGTTTTCCCGGCCTCTGCGCCCTCACGGGAGACTTCCAATTGCCCCGTTAAGAGCCCTTGAAAATACACATCCCCTTATTTTATAGACACGGAAGCAATTTGCAGCCATTATAGAGTATTATAGATAGCATCTACAAAACTTCCCGTTGTTGACTAAACGTCTGCCAAAGTGGACACACACACACACACACACACACACACACACACACACACACACACACACACACACACACACACACACACACACACACACACACACACACACACACACACACCAAAGAGTTAACAGAGAGAAAAAAGAAAACAAATATGCAAAGGATTTTGTTTGTTGATTTGAAGTTAGCTGTTTTAAGTACAGTAAGAGAGATTAGGCTATAAAAAGAAGCAAAATAAAACATGAAGGCAGCCTGTGAGCCCAGCGGACCACCCAGAATCCTTCTGGACGGAGGCGGTGCACCCGCTCTGGATACTGATGAACAGCGTTAGTGGCACAGTTAATAGACCCAGAGGGCTCTTTTCGGTTCTAAACGTCTATTTACCAGTAATCAGGGGACTATTTAACATTTCATGATCTACTATGGCTCTTTCGAAAGCTTTCAGAGTTGATTTGAGACTCAAACCCAGCATTTGGATGGAGTTAAACCAACAAAAGCTTACAGGCAGTACTATATTTAGTGTTAACAGAATGCACAACCATGTGGTCATTTGTCTTCTAATTGATAAGAAGTTGACCTTGTATTTTTGGGTCATGTGGCTGCTTGATCTGACGGGTTGTGTCTCTTTCCTCCTGTGATTTCAGAAGGTTTTTGTGCCACGCCTGACAAGTCAGAAGCTCAAAGGTCCACACCCAAAACGAAAAAACTCAGAAGACTCTGCTCCTGGACCGCCTGAAACGCCTCATTCGTAGTTCAGCCTTTTTTCTTCTTTTAGCATCCTACGTCCTCATGAAACACATTAGCTTGGCAGTCCTTCAACAGAAAATGAAATGCTTCCCTGAACACTGGCACCAATTAAAAATATCTGACGATTAAAAGACTCAGGATGTCTACTTTTATAGCATGAGTCCCTCACTTGTTTGCTTTTTGTTGAATTCAACATGAAAGTGTTTGAATAGGTGATCCAGAGGGAGCCAGGAGGAAGTCTTTGAGTGAAGCCACTTACGAGGTTATTTGGGAGTAAAGAGTGCAATAAAAAGTGCCGTTGTGGGTAGTGGTGGGCACGGGTTTCAACTCAAAGAAACAAACACCTACTTCCAAACACAAGGTTGGCGGTTTTTGCAGCTAAAAATACAATCATATAACAAGAACAAAGGATTCTGCCTGTCGGGACCAATAACTGCAGCTCGCAGCTTTGAGGTGGAGGAGCTAAGTTCATAGCTGGCACTACGTGAAGAAATGGATGCTTTTAATGGTCTAATCTGAATAAAATCCCCGCCACTTATGTTTCTGCAAAAAAAAAAAAAAAAAAAGGTAGAAGAAAGCAGGTGGACACACCATCAAGATTTGAACTATGTCATTTTGCAAAGTGCAAGTGCAAAACACTTGTGTGCTGTAGCAGGAGTTGGTGTAGGAGTGTGGAGTTCAGCAGGCGTTCCTGGAGAGCGGCTGGGACGGGGAGAGGGTGGGGGGCTGCTGGAGGCAGCCGTCATTAGCACAGGGCAGGGAGAGAGCATCAGCTGGCGGAGCAGAGCAGCAGGACGGGGTGTTGCAGCAGCCGGGCTTTGGCCACCACTCTCCCAGGAGCAAACAATTCGGCCGGCTCACACTTCTCAAAGTGAAGCATGTTTGATAACGCTCACTATCCTTTCAACTGTTTCAACTACGACGGGGACGGATACCCTTCTTCCAGCACTGATGAGGAGAAAAAAATGTGCAGACCCGCTTACAGGTATGCAGGACCTTTTCCCTATTTCATATATTTATTATTGACTTGTTTATTTTATTATTTCTCTTTTCTTTCTGACAGGAACATCACATTATTTTACTGCTGTCGAGACAAATCTGGTGATAAACTCAGCTTAGTTTAACTTAGTTTAAGTTTAACTCTAACTGTCTCTCGTTACAATACGGACTAATCTAAATAAATAAAGTATTTCATCAGGATTTTAAATTTCTTTTTGGGGGGGCTAAAATAAAAATAATTATATTTGGATTCCATGAGTCAAATTAAAAAGAAAAATGTTATTATCATTCAAAAAGAATAAAAAAATAATAAATAAGTAAATAAAAAAATTAATAAATAAAAAAGTATATTTTTTCCATTCATTTTTTTAAAAGATGTGTCATCAGGCTTGTTTTAGTATAATAAAACTTTTTTCAATTAAACAACGTTAAATTAATGAATAAGAAAATTAAACAAAATAAACAAATAAACAAATATTCTGTTATTGCCATGTTTTTATGCCAATTATTTTTCAAATGGTTTAATAAGAAATTAAAACCAGTTATTTTACTTTTGATTCAATTAAAATTAAATAAATAAATTGAATTAGGTCCGTCGGACTCTAAATATGAGGAAAAAAGGTTGTTATCGTGAAGCCCAAAGTGTTTTCTCATCTTTCCCCGGTGCGTTACCTGATCAAACTGCTTCTCTGTGCGTCAGCTACATCGCTCTGATCGCCATGGCCATCCAGCAGAGCCCCGAGCAGCGGGTCACTCTGTCCGGCATCTACGAGTTCATCATGAGGAGGTTCCCGTACTACCGGTCCAACCAGAGAGCCTGGCAGAACTCCATCAGACACAACCTGTCTCTCAACAGCTGCTTCATCAAGGTAAGAGCACGCCAACCTGCAGGAACGGAGAAGAGGAAATGTGAATGCAGGCGTGGTGTTTAAGTGGCCTTCAGCTTTTTTACTAAATCTACAAATCTGCCCCCTTTTTTTTTTATATAATGTTTCTTATTTTGTTTAATTTTATTATCATTACCCCTGTCCTGAACCCCTGCCTTTCGCCTGTAATGAGCTGGGATTGGCTCCAGCTGACCCCCGTGACCCTGCAGCATACGGCAGCAATAGAAAATGAATGGATGGATGGATGGATGGATGGATGGATGGATGGATGGATGGATGGATGGATGGATGGATGGATGGATGGATGGATGGATGGATGGATGGATCATCATCATCATCATCTTCCTCCTTCCCTTTATTTTCTAAAGACTTGAGCATCAGAAGCATTAAAATAAATGTTTTTTTTGTGCTTTTCATTCATGATCATATTAACGTAAAAACCCCAATCCTGTAACTTTTGCACAGACTCATATCCGGCACTTTACAAACCTCATTGTACATTTCTGTCTATACTTTTTATCTATCCTAAGTTCCTAAGTCACTTTTGTACAGACTCACCCGGCACTTTAAAACCTAATTTTGTACATTTCCGGTCTACATTTTATTTTACTGTTTATACTTTTTATTGTTTATACATTTCATTTTATTTTATCTCTTATATATTTGTTTTTATAATTGTATTGTGTTGCACCAATCCCCATAACAAATTCCTCGTGTGAAAACTTGGCAATAAACCCTTTTCTGATTTCTGATTTCTGATTTCTGATTTCTGATATTGAACATTTTTCTCATCCCATCCCAGGTTCCTCGGACTGAGGGCAACGAGAAAGGAAAAGGAAACTACTGGACTTTCGCCACCGGCTGTGAATCCATGCTCGACCTGTTTGAAAACGGCAACTTCCGCCGTCGCAGGCGTCGGAGGAACATGAAACTCGGCATCCGGGATTCAGGAGAGAGCCCTTTCCACCCCGTGGAGAGCCACGGCAGTCAGCCCGTGCCCTCCAGTCAGCGCCCAGAACCCGACTCCACCCTCTGCTCCCTGAACCCGGAGAGGCCGAGGCCCGGTCCGCCACAGAACCACGTCATCCATAACCCCACCCCGCAGGGAAAACCGGAGTCGCAGATCAAGTTCAGCATTGACTACATTCTCTCCACCCCGGACCCCCCCACGTCTGGGTTCAGGTCCTCTCACGGGCCCGTCCACATCGTGCCCACCGGGCCCTCGGTTCATGTTCTGGAGCCTCAACATCTAAACTTGCATTTTTGGACTCTTTGATAAAGACAAGCAGAGACTGAACCCGTTCTGTCAGGGTCCAAAACTGGGACTATAAGGACATCCAAAGACAAAAAAACCTCCATTAGAGGAATTTTATTTAATTTGAAAACGTTAAACAGGGAGAGGAACAGAAGCGTCCGAGGATTTATTAAAAACTCCAGATGTTGTTATGCCATATGTGCAGTGTCTAGTGCTGACATAGATTAGATTCATACTATCCACAACTTTGATGTTCACTTCAAATTAGTTAAAAAAGGCAGAAAATTCAGACAAAGTTAAGGAACTGTTGCTGCTTGAAACTACAGAAGGTGAAATTGTTTCTGCATAAAAAAGAAAATGACTCTAAATTTTACAGCTTTGGTTTGACTTCTATACTTTTCTTTTAACGTTCACATTATGGTGGATTTTAAACCTGATGTGCTCAAAGATCCTAAGCAGCAAAGCATAAAATGAAACGTGTGAACACTCATGCAAAGTCAGTAAAAAGACTGAATATCTCTGAATCTATGTGTTTAATTGCTGAACCCCCCATTTCAAATTATTCATGGCAAAGTCTGCTTTATTTTCAATAATGAACAATTACACAACTTGATGTCTTCCAGCATTAAACTGCAAACAGTGACCCATGCATCCAAGAGGAAAACAAATTATAAAGTATATTTCTGACTGGAAATTAGGTCTTTTTGTTTGTGACTTCATTAGAAAACTGTCCTTGTGTGTTGTCTATAGTGAAACCAATCATTTTAATGTTATGAAGCAAAATCTTACCAGCTACGACAAAAGCCTGCTGTGAACTTGTCACAATCCATTTTCCCCCCTCTTTCAACCCAATTTCCCACCTACATTTGTGCTAATTTATTTTTCATTGACCTTTTGAATTCCTGATTGACTGACACTTAAATTCTAATCCGCTCTTTCCTTATTACGACGTAAAATATTAACTCACTTAAAGGAGGTGTGAGGAAACAAGAGGTGTGGCGAACATTTCCCGCCTGGTACACGGACGGGAGATCAATCACGGCGTGTTCCCGCGCTGTTCAAGGGGACATTTTTCAATTTAACCTTTATATTATGTCCCGACTACATCAGAGGAGGGTTTCAACACGCTTAACATGAGTGGCATTTAATACCGCATAACACTTGCAAGGTGAGGCCTGGAAGTGACCCTATTTAAATACCGGGGCCCCTTCCGCGGCGTCCCCTCCCCCGACCCCGCCGGAGCATCCACAAACCCCGGTTATAATTACACACACCTTATGCCTCCTTTGCAAATGCCCCCCCTCCCCCTCCCTATACCGTCGATGTGCGGGTTTTTAACATTCTCATACGAGCTGCCCCCCAGCGTCTGCGGCGGCACAAACGTTTATGGATCAGCAAGTTTCCATTAACAAAGTTGTTGGTGTTGAGGAGCGGGGGGGCCGCCGCCGCTCCCAATGATGCTGCGGATATATTTGGATAAATTAACTTTACATAAAGTGCTCGGAGGCTGGAGGAGTCTTTGGAGGCGACTACGGAGAAAGCAGGGCACCACTGAGGCCCGAAAAGTCAGTGCACATAATACATCACACAGAAGAATAGCTGCTGGCAGTGTGTCTCAGTGAATGGCTGCTGTTTTAAATCCGCTTATCTTATTCCTTTGCTACTTAATTCTTTAGACATTTTGAGTCAGTTGTTTATAATTACTTCAGGAGTATTTAATAAAAAAAAAAAAAAATGGAAACATGGACTATTATTTTGTTTGAGACCTCATTATGTTTGTGCCGCCTTGTGAAATTAGCAGCTGAGGGCCAAAAACAAGGAAGAGTGGCAGGCGCAGGAAAGCAAGACACTACTCATGAGCAAGTAAATTATAAACACAAATAGGTAATTTAGTCCCGAGTGTTTGTTTTGCGGTTGGAATTAAACTGAGGCTGTGATGAGAATTAAGGGTATGAAGATAAATATTAGCCGACTGTTTCTATTTTCTCTCTAATTTGAACGTGTCTGTTAAATCCAAATTTTCCACATTTAACAGTTTCCTTAAGTTGTTATAGACGGAGAAAAAAAATGTCTGAAAGTGTGAATTAACTATGACCACACTTGAAAGATTTGCAGCCTAATGAAGATCTGTGAAATAGCCTGGGGTGTTTTACATGCACACATCTCTGCCCTTTCACTGTTTTATGCTGTATTATGTCCACAGCTGCTGGAGGTGCAGCCAGTGCACACTTGAAGGCTGGAATATGCTATTATTTTTAAATGGCTTCAAGTGGGTGGGTGTCAGTAATAAGAAAAATCAACACAGCATGTCAGTCAGTGGCTGTCGGGAGAAGTGTTTGTATTTCAGTGCATTTCAGCGGTTAGAAGGGTGTCACTGGAAGGGTTTTCCATTTTTGGGGGAAACAGAAACGTTGGGATTTAGTAAGGGTAAGGTGTTGGCATCCAACTGAAAATGCAACTGAGGCCTGACGGGATTGGGTGACCCCTCGAGAACTAGTTTGGGCAGGTATCTCCAGCAAGGAGCTTCTCTCTCAGCCGGTATTCACCTGTTGGTTCTGATTATATGTATTACATACGATAGTAATATCACGGCAGAGGTGCGATCATGGAGGCTCAGTGTAGAGTTTGCATGTTCTCCCGGTGCTGGTGTGGGTTTTTCTCCAGAT
Source organism: Cololabis saira (assembly GCF_033807715.1). Classification (NCBI taxonomy): domain Eukaryota; kingdom Metazoa; phylum Chordata; class Actinopteri; order Beloniformes; family Belonidae; genus Cololabis; species Cololabis saira. The sequence continues at coordinate 26,311,000 of NC_084605.1, read as the reverse complement.
ATTCCACGGTCCCAACTGCTTCTGAACTGCCCAGTGAGGTTAAGTGGGGATGGGTGGCTATATTTGGTCCTCCAGCAGGCCCCCCATGACCCCAATAGGAATGAATGGAAATCTGATTGAGAGGACTTTCGATCAAAAGGAACCTTACATAGTTTTCATGTGGTAAAGATGTCGGATTTAGTGATGTGAGTTTTTATTAGAAGCAAAATTATGCAAATGCACAAAAACATTAAAATAATAGGCCTTATTCATGAAATCTTTGCAAATCGGTGAGAGGTTAGATGCAAGAAAGCACATTTTTTTACGCTGATAAACCATTCGGTCTACAGCAACTGGAAGGGGGGCATCCCAAAATAAACTCTACTGCTGGCAACCACATTGGCTCGAGAGACCTCTTTATCAGGAATCAGACTTGATGGAGAGCATGGTGTTCCCCCACAGGATCCAGGATCATTGTGCAATATGGCAGCCAGGGGTGTTTTTATATATATTTTTTTGGATTTTTTATATTTTTTATTTCTGACTTTTTAGTCTTTTTACCCCTCCCCTGCATGTGTGTGCTAAGTGTACTGCTGCCAACAAAAATAAGTTTCCCCACTGAGGGAGAAAATAAAGGATATCTTATCTTAAACAGTCTGAAAGGTAATCTGATTCACTCATATGTGAAATGCTCTTTAATTACGATACACTTTTATGTTTCTAATTCATTCTCATATTTAAAATATGTTTTAATAGTATTTGCATATTGTCAAAAATAACAAGACCATGTAAAGCATTGATAAGTCTTTTAATAGAAAACAATATTTACGTACAGTATGTACAGTCCGCATGCATATACACACAACATTTGGCTGGAGGCAGGAATAGATCTGGTTTATTTGAGACTTGACTGAATGTTGACACATCTCAGTCTTGATTCGTGAACAGATGAAACATTTCTGTAAATGTTCGGAATGATAAAAAAAATTTAAATGGATGGGTACCATGCAAATATTTATACACGTGAGGGATTTAAGCTCCATCAGTTTTCTTCAGCCTCTTCTGGATGTTGTAACTCCTCAAACCAATAATCAGCACCCGCGGTCCCTTTAAAACCGCTGTGAAAATAATCAAATCCAGTCAAAACGGTCACATGAAGATAATAAGGTCAACTCAAGACCACTGTAACTAACCATTATA